>NC_085976.1:9485969-9803260 GCF_910591565.1 Cydia splendana
TTAATTTTGACAGAATCGAAAATTACAACGTAAAGCTAGCAGATACCTTAAATCATATTAATCAGTGGATGCGCGACCATAATCTCACAATAAACTCAAATAAAACCAAATTAATTCAATTTTATCCGTATCAAAGAACGCCATTACAACTAAAACTATCACTTAACGAAACAGACATTGAAGAAGTAGAACATTTCAAACTCTTAGGTATTACACTTGATAACCATATTAATTTTAAAACTCATATACTATGCACTAAAACCAAAATATCCCAGTTTCTGTTTGGACTTTTTATGCTTCGCAAAACTACAAACTTAGCAACAGCTCTAACCGCCTACTATGCCTTCGCTAATTCATGGTTACGATATGGGATCTTAACATGGGGTAATAGTACAGATGCACACGACTTATTCGTGATGCAAAAAAAATTCCGCTTAGCAGTTTTAGTTGCAGATGGAGCTTGGCACAGCTTACACAGTCACCAAAAATGAGACGCTAATAAAGTGGAATCTCTTGGGAATTTGCGAATATGTATGGCCAGGGGAATGACATTTTTGAAGAATGGACCCAAGGGACATCCGACAAGTTATTTTATTGGTTACTTACAGAATTCTCGAGTCAAACTGGCCGCGAATCCAACATGCCAATCGCTTACGCTCCGTAGGGATCGAAACGCAACTGTCACTGTCGCACTTATTTGGAAGTGACAGAGAGACACAAAGCGTTTCGTTGTCGTAGCGATAGCGATTGTCACTGGGTAGGCCGGCTGATTTGCACAGTCTGTGCTATGAAAATTGCAGAGTTAGCTTGGTCTAACTCTAGCGTTTCTTAGATTTGATTTGCAATGTTTTACAGTTATAGGTACCTATTTCCCTATTTTCCTCGCGTTGGTGGGGTAAAAAAAAACCGTTGTGTTTCACTGAGACTGTAAGCAAAGTTTGTTTATCCCACGTGCTTTCAAACCCTCGCAACTCTAAAGACTCCACTTTTCGAACCACTCGCTACACTCGTGGTTCAATATTAGAATCCTTCGCTTTCTCGAGTGTCAATAATAACACGAGAGGTTAAACAACAATGCTCCCTTCTTCTTCTTTGCTTGCTCTTTCGTTAGTATTTTCCTATACTATCCCTTTTATTTTTCATCACATCACAATGCAATGTCCATGTAGGTACTGCATATACCTATAAATAAAATAAAATAATCATTTAATTCAGGCATGGCCCTTATAAGTGTTAGTAACAGAGCTTAAATACTAATGTTAGAGTACAATTTTCATTAATGATTAACCTACCATGCAAAACAGTATATATACCTACTTAGATCTAGGATAATACAATACCGGGTGAGCCATACACTTTGATGAAATAAAACAAATTTTCTCCTTTTTTTAAATTTAAAATTTTGACTAGAATCACGAGTTGTATGTGAATATTAAAACATTAATAATACATATATGCACTGCGCGATAGTTTTTTTTGTAAATTTGAATAACACTTGTCTGTTCTCATTACAGGGAAATTTTGAGCAAGGACGACCTTTGGAGAGCGCCCGAGAAGAAATCCAAGAAATCTAAAGGTTCTAAGAAAGAATTAGTCGCCGACGTCCCAGAAGTGGATTCATTCCGGTCTCTTGCCATAGACTAAAAAGACAAAACATAGAGTCTGTATCCGTCTAACTCTAAGCTAACCCTGAGGCCCTACGACGAAAAACAAATATCGAAATTTCTTTCTGGCTCTCTATCGCTCGAATATGCAAGAGCAATAGAGATAGATAACGAAAATTTTCGTTTTTCATGGTAGGCCCTCTGCACCAACGTTGGCAGAACCAAGTGTGGAGTACCTATCGACATGTCTTCGTAGAAATTTGACATTCATGGTGACTTTCCATCCTTAGGTATTCATTGCAAATGGAGTAAGCTTGGTCCGACTGTACGACTCTCTGCGCATTTTACAAGTTAGCAAAAATACGACTGATATATACTTAGTTGTCGATTGCTCATCTCAGACCCTAATTGTGTAAGTGATTATTATAATCTGACAAACTAATTTGTAAGTAGAAAAAGGCGAGAAATTCAAATTTTGTAGGTTAAGTCGAACTTGTGTGCCTAAATTTTTTTTATTTGCCGCCTTTTTCTATTGAGAAAGTCTAATTTGCCGGAGTATATTTGTAGACTATAATGTCAATATATTGATGTTGTTATGTTATGTTAAGCAACTAATATATATGTGTAAGACACATGGACTACTGTAAATGTAGTTTAAAATGTTTAGATTTTTCTCGATTTTACCTTGAACTTTAACCATCGTAATTTTGCGACAGACAAGACAATTCTGAACAAATTGAAATTAAAAAAATGTTGGTTCTTGCTTGACTTCATATATAAGTATTAATCTTAATTTTTTAAAACTTATAGTCAAGTGTAAAAATATGGACGCATACAACTTACTCAAAAATATGTCCCATAGTTCTTAATTCGCTGACATAAGAGCTATGGGACATATTTTTGAGTATGATGAGTGCACCTATTTTTTTTACACTTGACTGTAAGTACTTTCTCGTCGTAGTCTTTGATTTTATAGAAATATATGTGGGTTCAATTTCGCAACGTGTTTCTGTGCGTTTGTTTCTAAATACATATAATGTATATTTTGTAGGCTAATTAGCCTTTATATTTGTGATCTATTTAACATTTTGGGGGTTGTATTAGTTGTATAACAACATATAAGTTGTGTGTCACACGCCAAACTTTTGCAAGATAGTATTACATATTTATTACTTGTGAAGTTCTGAATTGTGAGCTGCAACATAGGGTCTGTTGCAACTTGCACCAAATTAACGGTGACAGACGGTCCCCGTTAAATTGTTTGCTATATTTAATTTTCAATGAAATTTCATAGTTCACTGCCGATTGACGTTAAACAGTCCGTTAATTATGGTTGGTGCAACTGCTAAGGTACCTATAGACCCTATAGTTACACGCTGAAAACTACAGGTTGGCCCAAAATATACAATTTATTTTTAGGAATATTTTTCGTACTACGCACTCATCTTTTACAGAACGTCATTAAAAATGAAAACTACAATCATTTAAACTGAAAATCGTAATTAGATTCCAAAAAAAGTAAGACAATGTTGCCACTTTTTACTAGCGCGTCTTGTATTTATGTAAAAATAAGTAAATAAAAGTAGGTACTTTTTTAAATCGTAGGAGTAAAATTACCAATAAATAAATTATCTTAGCGTGTTTATTTATAAAAAGGAATTTACTATTTTACAAACAAGTTATTGCTGTGGCAACATTGTCTTACTTTTTTTGGAATCTAATTACGATTTTCAGATAGCCGTCAGCGGCAATATGTAATAGTCAGATGACCACTTAAGTTGTGTATGATGTTCCATAGGTTAATATTACTTTAGTTACCTACTTCAAATTTGTTGTTCAATTTATATAAGTTTAGTATTGTAACTAATTAACAGTGATCGTACATTTTCCAGCATTTTTGGTGCAGCAGAGTGGTGTTAACGGAATTGGTATAGATAATTTCAACTGAAATGGTAAATTAAGGTTAATATTAACGTAATTAACGCTAATTAATCATTAGGGTTGAAATTATTTATAACAATTCCGTTAACACCACTCCGCTGCACGAAATCGATTCGCGTGGTGTTAACGGAATTGGTATAGATAATTTCAACTGATATGGTAAATTAAGGTTAATATCAACGTAATAAAAGCTAATTATCATTAGGGTTGAAATTGGGGTCCCTTTGTTTCCCATAAAGTTTTAAGTCATAATGTAGGTATTGTTTGTCATATTATCGTTAGTCATAAAACTGAAACCATTAACTTTTCAGGATTTTCGTAAGGTTATTCTATAGATAGGTTAGGTTAGGTTTGTTTTATGGCAATCCTGAAAAGTTACGCGTTTCTGAGAAAAAGCAATTATGACTAACGAAAATTCGGACAAACAATACATTATGACTTAAAACTATTTGGGAAACAATAGAGACCCAAAAGCTAATTAATCATTAGGGTTGAAATTATTTATACCAATTCCGTTAACAATACTTCGTGCACCAAAAATGCTGGAAAATGTACGATCACTGCTAATTAAACAAGTCACAATCACAATTTTATTAGGTACCTAATCTTATTATCCCTATTATAGGATTAGTATTTTTACTTTTTCTTGTATATTTATTTGATATAGGTATTGAAAAAATGTATTATTGAGTTTTTGTAAATGAAACTTATTTGACTTGATATACTAGTATTGACAAAAGATACATATTATTGAGTTTACATATTATATTTTAAATCTTTTCACATTACCAATAGGCAAACATATATTATACCACATCATGTTTATAATAATTCAATCATAGATCAATAAGTGATTCCATATTTTTTTCAAGTAGGTATACCCGCTTATTATTGTAGTTTCAGTCACACTATGTGTTCGTAAATAACTTAATTCGGTAATTCCGAAAATTACTTTGAAATTCATCATGCCACTGTCAATGTTCGGAATCACCCCACATTCAGATGTGATTTGGTATTGTCATCATCATCATCATCATCATCATATCAGCCAGAGGACGTCCACTGCTGGACATAGGCCTCCCCCAAAGAGTGCCACAATGACCGGTCCTGCGCCACCCGTATAGGTATTGTAGGTATCTCTGTAACTGCATACACCTGATAGGAATGTGATATTTGTTTCTATATTTCTGACAAGGTATGCGGTATGGCCCATATTTTTTAAGTACCTTGCTTATTTTTGGTACCTGACGTCTCTTGTATTAAAAGTTAGGACCGTTAGCAAGGCTCGGAACCGGTTTTTTCTGCATACAAAAAATACCGGTATTATTACGTTCTTTTTCGTTCTTTGGTTTATTATTTCATTTTTAATGAGACAATCTAATAATACGAAGTTGTTACCTAAATACACGATTCAGTCCTACGTAAAGACCATGAAATAATTAAAAATATTGGGCTAATTTGGGATTTAAAAAAAAACCGGTTCCGAGCCTTGACCGTTAGGAGATTAACGGGTTTATTTGATTAATATCTAATTACCTACTCTCGCGTAGGTAGTTACAGATGTAGTGCATAATCCTTTACCATCGTATTTTCACGGAAACGTACGTACGCGTCATGCTATTTCAGTCAGTTTCAGTACAAAAAGCACTGAGGTTGACTGAAGTGGCATGACAAATAGGTACAAAAGCAACACTCATAATTGTACATCGGTGGACCTTATTACATAAGACATAAGGTCCACGGTCCACCGATGTACAGTTAACAGTGTGTGCGATGGTACGAACGTTTCCGAGAAAATAAGATGTTAAGGAATAGAATAGAATAGAATATGTTTATTGCTCACATATTGATCTTACTCTACAAGTACAATAAGGTTACAACATGTTACCCTACAAGGGCATTGCAAATACACGTGCATATAAAATATGTATACACATAAGAAAGGTACACTATAATTTATCTATTTATCTATTTCTACGCCTATTAAATATAACATAATTATTATTTTATCATCTTTGAATTATACTTATTTTCATTGAAAAACTCTTGCAGGGAGTAAAAACTGTGGTCTATTAGGTAGGTTTTTAGCTTAGTAACAAATTTTGTGTATGTTTGCTCGTTAGTTATTTCTTTTGGAAGGTAATTATAAATTCTTAGTCATTACGTGAGGGCTCTTGTTACTAATTTGTAAGTTACTTGATGGTATGGCTATTTTATCTTTATTTCTTATATTTATGGTTTGTATATATAAACTTGGATTCTTGCGGACAAATTTACTGGCTTCTAGAATATATAGACACGGTAAAGTTAAAATTTTTAAGTTTTTAAAGTGAGGTCTACAGGTTTCAAGGTTTTTAATATTTGTAAGAATTCTTATGCACCTTTTTTGCAGTATGAATATGAATAGTTGTAGTATGTCTGTGCTATTGCCCCACAAAATGATTCCATATTGGAGGCAGGTTCGGGTAAATGCATAATATGCAGCAACGGCCGTTTTAAAATCTGTGCCTTTTTTAATATTTCTAAGGACATAGGTAAATCGAGAAAGTTTTGTACTAATTTTGTCAATATGAGATTTCCAATTGATATTTTCGTCGATATTTATACCAAGAAGACTGCAATTACTAATTTGTTGGAAAGTATTATTCAGGTATGTGTAATTTATATCTATTGGGGATCTTTGATGGGGTCTAAACTGTATAAGGTTGGTTTTTTTTAAATTTAATAGTAAATTATGGTCATCAAACCACTTAACAATTACGTTTAGGATACTGTTAATTTTTTGGTTTACTTCCTCATTATTTTGACTTGAGAATACTATGGAAATATCATCGGCATATAAAAAACATTTGATATTGATGGAGTTTATTATCTTTGGCAGGTCGTTAATGTAAATCAAGGATTATGCACTACATTTGTAATTCTGTATAGTTGTATACTATACTAAGGTACAGGTAATAAATTATTTGTTTTCTATGGTCTCTTTTTAGGTGCCTATAATATTGAATAAAATGTATACAAAACCACGTGAGTCGATTTATTTACGGACCTACTAATAGTAGAACACACTAGTATTCTATTGCATTAAGTATACCAACGATTAATTAATTGAATAAGGTGTGGAAGGTATGCCCCCGAGTTACAGCTAAATAAGATGGCGCTGTATGTTGCCATGTTTTGTGGTCACTAAATAAATATTATGCGTAAATTTCTGACAACGGATTACTTCGATAATTGTTGTTTAGATTATAAATGAAAACACAAATTTGAATCAACAACATAATATATTTGCAGTGTTTAAATGCACGGAACACCACTTATCTTTGGTACAAATAATTAAAATTAAATGAAAAACTAAATCTTTAGCCACAATTAACCACTTAAAACGAAATACCTAATAAAAATATGTTGTTTTATTTGGAAACATGTGCGATGAATATACAGGGATGGTTATTTTTGAATAATTTATTTGTAAGTATGGAGGATGTAGTGCATAATTGTTTTCCATCGTATTTTCTCGGAAACATTCGTATTTATCATGCTACTTCAGTCAACGTCAATACTAAACATTTTGCACCGAGACTGACTAGAAATAGCAAGACACGTTCGTACATTTCCGTGAAAATACGATGGAAAATAATTATGAACCATATCTGTATATGTTATAATTGTTATAAATTGGGATGCAAACCAACATTTTCAAAATAAGTAAGTACCTACATTTAAAAAATTGTTTATTTTTCATACTTACAAAATAATTCCATTTGAATATATGCAGCCTTAACTTAGGCAGACACAACAAAAACAAGGTTAGGTAATAACAGGGACCGACAAGACTAATGGCCCTGAGTGAGTTATACAGAAGATGAAATTCTAGAAACAATAATTATGTTAGAATTATACAAAATCTTTGACACAATTATTAAAATTAATAAAAATGTGGCTTTCCATCACAGAAATCCTTATGCTTCAAGTGCAGTAAGGACGCGGATGTTTCCATCTGAAATTTCAACAGAAATTCTGATTTAGAAACGTCCTAATGACAGATAAAGCATAAGGACCCTTCTCTGATGTAAAGCCACAAATTGTTGATACAAAAGAAGACACTTGAACTTTTAAACCACCAAACACTAGTGGCATGGCAGTGATATCAATAGGAAGATCAATTTTTTTAACCCCTGGAGCGCCCCAGAATTACCGTAGTATGGAACTCCTATACTAGTTACCAGCACACGTGTCTGTGTAGGGCGCTCCACGGGTAGGTTGAAACACATCAAATGCGCATGCAGCAGCTAATGTACGATTTCCACCGCCCGACCGGCTGCGGACCGCATTTCACATTTGTACGGCCGCAAGCCGGTCGGCTGCCCGCGGAGGCGGACGGCTCCGGACGGACTCCACCGGATCTGCCATACACAATGTATAAGCACATTGTGAAATGCGCGCCGGCGCGGCCCGACCACAGGCGTGTGCACGCGCTGATATGGTTCAGCTTTTAATCGGTAATGTCATAAAATTATAATCAAAGAGTACCCCTTACTAAATACATTAGGGGTCATCCATTAATTACGTCACACGTTTAGGGGGAGGGAGGGGGTCAAGAAAATGTGACATGTTGTGACATGGGGGAGGGGGAGTCACAAACATTGTGATGTCACTTTGACTTCATCAGTAACCGAAAATTAATTTATATTTTATTATTCGCTGTACAGTTAAATAATGAGATTTTGGATGTAACTTTCGTTGTGTTATAAAATTACTAATATCAAAGACATATCTAACTTCGTATAAGACGAATAAAGTCTAAGGAAAAAACGTGCCTCGGAATTGAAGCAAAAGTCATTCTCGAATAGATGGCGCACACACCTTTAGCCTATCCTCGGCTAGATGGCGTGACGACACCGTTTCATATTTAACAATTTTAACACATAGATATTAGTTGAATGAACATGGATCAAAATGATATAAAAATAATAAAATCATTTATCCATATATATACATTTTTTGATAACTTTATACGTTTTCATTTTGAGTTTTAGTCGTGTGTCGATAGATGGCAGTAAATTTACTGTGACTACAAAATTTACAATGACAGGACCCCTCTATACTATCTATTCTTTTTGCTAATAGTTAGGGAGGCGAATAGGGGAATTTTCGGCAATACTCGAGCGTGGCAGTTTAAGATATGAGAGATACCTTAGACCTAATAGAACAACCTTGTAAAGTATTTAGCTCTATATGTAGTGACGCGCGCCTAGGATAGACGATCAGATTAGTAAAAAAAAATGGATAGTCTGAAATACTCGAGCGCCTCAGATTAAGATATTGGGGGTTGATTTTAGTGTTTAAAGACTAAATTTAACTAATCTGACGATAAGTCCTTGACGCCGCCGAGTTATAGGGTCGCGAACTTGTAAAAAAAAACGTTAATCCGGCATTCTCGAGCGCGATTTTTTTATTTTTTATTTTGAAGAATATAATCTAAAACTTACTAAAAATACAAAATCTGCCGGTTTCCGCATGACCGGAAGTGTGGAGGAGCCATTTCGTCTTCCTAAGAACGCGTTGCGGCATATAAGTCGCGAACGATACATTTTACAAAAAAAAAGTTTAAATAAACAAAAAAGGTAATTTTATTGTCATTCTTAAATTCCCCGTTTTATCAAGGAGAAAGAAAGGAAAAAAAAGAAACCAAAAAACCTTTTTCGGTCAGATTAAGAGAACCCACCAACATTTTTGTCAGATTAAAAAAATATGCTTTCAGGATACCGAGATAAACCTCCCCTATGAAAATCTGACGCGCTCGAGTATTTCAAAAAAACTTTTTTTTTTGCATTTTCAAAAATTCATCATAACTTATCGTCACGCCGAAATCGTCAGTTTTTTTAAAGGAAGCTTCCTTGGGGCCTACTTAACACCCCTTCCGAAAATCTGACGCGCTCGAGTAAATTTTTTTTTTTTTGCATTTTTGACTACTTTATATGCCTACCCCCACCACGCAAACCGGCAGATTAGTATACCGTTGTTATCAGAGGCACTCGGGGCATACGTAGTATGAATATCTGACGCGCTCGAGAATGCCCAAGTAACTGTTTTTTTTAACATTTTTGAAAAACCGTACACGCCAAACCCACCGCTAAAATGGTTTTTGCCATACGAGCTTTTCTTTTCGAAATTATTTTATCTTTCGATTTTGATAGGTCTCGACGGCGCCGTTGAATTACGCCATTTAGCTACCTCGCCTCCCTAACTATAATATTTATATATCAAAAATATTTTTTATTAAAAAAATAATGCCGAGTTAATATTGTCGATTTCGTTGAAAACAAAATTGCCTAAAATGTGACGTCACACCAGGGGGGGAGGGGTTTGCAAAATGTGACCAAGTGTGACAAGAAGGGGGGAGGGGTAAAAAAACCTAGAAATTCGTGTGACGTAATTAATGGGTGACCCCTTAACGAAACGAAAAAACACGTTCAGTTCAAGTACTTACAAAAAATAAAATTGCATCCGCAGGATCTATCTACATTTTATACGTACAAATTTTTTTTAGTTAAACGTGGCGCTCCATGTCTAAAGGGTCCTTTTGCACATGGAACATACTCGTATGTTGTGCTGATGATATCCCTTAAGGCAAGGCACGCCACAAATACACTCTTATTTCACCAGATTCTAATTCCTTCACATTTCAATTCTTAAACACCAGGATCTAAGTTTACTAATGAAACTAGACTGTTGTATTTTATTTGAGAAAATTAGTATGACTCAAGAATCTGATAAAATAACAATGATATTTGGAATCAAACATACAAAAAAATGTCATAAGCTCATAAGATGACCATAACTTACTATGTAAGTTTGGGAAAAAATTCAAACATAAGTATAGGTAATGTTATTAATATTATAAAGTACTATTTACAATAATGCAATCTGCGAGGTCCGTTTGGCTTAGAGTACCCGTAAAAATAAAGCTCATTAAAAGTAAAGTAAATAACCCTTTAATGGGCGAAGGGACAAATTATATACCTAAGTAAAATTATATAGCAACATGTGCCATTTCTAGTAACTTCTAACACGAAATACTTACTATTACTCATCAAACTTTGATGGCACATCGAGAATTTCACATAAAATGTATAAATAACTATGAGTTGTTAACTGGTCAAAGAGCAAATAAAAAACAAATCATCTTGACTATATTCTAGTTAGCCACTTAAAATCTAGCAACAGCTGAACACCATCTACAATTTGACAGTTGAATCAGAGTCATAGCCCTGATCTTGGTTGTGATCGTCTGCGGCATTCTTAGACTCGTTATATTTTCTCACTTTATTAACATCCATTTTGTCAGCATCATCTTTTGTAACTCTTTTTCTGTAATCTTCAAAAGTTATTTTCTTGGCCTTATCTTGGCCTCCATTTTCGTGATGAGGTATTCTTTTGTGGTTCTTATCTAATTTCCTAATACTGGCTGTAGATGTCGTTTTTTTCAACGGAGTACGATTCTTTGTGTCGCTGGCAGCAGACATTCCAGAGTTCTTACTTTCGTTGGGTAAAGGTATCGTAAATATTTTGAAAGATTCCTGGTATGTAAATATAGGCAAGATCGGTGGCGAATACCCGGTGTTAGGAGGCAATTTATCGGGAATTTTCACATTACTGGAATCCGTGGTTATGTTAGAATACCCGGTGTCAGGAGGCAATTTATCGGGAATTTTCACATTACTGGAATCCGTGGTTATGTTGGTTTTCTTAGACAAAGGGCCAGGCTTTGAATGTTTGGGTTTTACTAGATCTATTGGTACATCAGCTTTACGCTTAAGATCTTTTGGTGGGTCGTCGTTCTGGTTTTTCATTAGTTCTGGAGACATCATTGCATTATTTAGTTCGGCTAGCATCTTCTGTTTATCATCGACGATTGGCGTTACTACGGGTATGTTAATTTTTTTGATCGGATCACCATCAGCCGTGTTACCAATGAAAGAATCTTTGTTGAGCTGAGGGCTTGGAGGTCTAGGAACAGGTAATGAAGGCCGATAAACGGGGGGTAGAGGTGGGTTATAGAATCGCCATTGGTTCAAACCCATTTCCATTCCTCGTGAATAAGTAGAAGGTAGTCCGTTGGGCATAATCAACCTTTGTGGCGCAGGCCTGACTTGTGTGAAATTCTGATGATTATTAGGGGGCGTCGGTGGTGGAGGTGGTGGTGGAAACGGCGGTGGGTAATGAAATCGTGTTGGTCTCGGTCCAGTCGGAATTGGTTGATATTGAAATCTGTTGTTAACCACCGTTTGAATAGGTTGTCTTTGATTTGGGGGAGGATAGTGTTGTGGTTGTGGTATAGGCGGTCTTCTAAGTATTATAGCGTTATGGCCAGAAAATTTGGAAGGAATTTGGGAGGTTGGTGGCATATTCGTCTTCTGATTAGGGTTCGCTTGATTGTTAATCATTCCGTTCATTGACAGATTAGCCACAAACGTGGTGTTACCAGTAGGTGTAGATGGTTTAACTGTGGTATTTAACATGTCAGCTCCTTTGGTCTTGTTTATATTGGGCACATTCGGATCGGAAAATGCGCGTTTGTTCATGACTGAAACATTGTATTCCAAATTACTAAGTGATGCACGCGAATCATTGCTTCTTTTTTTTAATTCAGTGATTTTCAATGTTTTTATATTAGACGTGTGTTGGTTGCACATCAAAGGACTATTTTTATTTATATTCGCCTCTGATACGGCAGGTTCATTTGGCCTTAAAGTGGGTGTACGTTTGGAGTTGGTTAAATCCGATTGATTTGTAGAGGAAATCTGTTTTTTAGTAGTATTATTAACCTTAGCTGAAGTTTCTTTTGGAGCTGATTTAGACGTAGCAGCTCTAATTGTAATGGTAGTACAGGGTATGACGGGAGAGTTAGGACCAGCCTGTTCTCTGCTTGCATCTTTAACGACAACTTTGTCGACTTGTTTCGTTACGTTAGAGTCTTCTTGTTTACTACTCGTACTTTTAGTTGGCTCTTTGGCTTTATCGGAAATCACGGAACACTCAATATTGCTACGTTTTAAAAGAACATTAGTAGCAATTTCATTAACTTTAGCGTGCGGATTCTTTGAATTTTGTTGCAGCACTATATTAGCTGCGGTTTTATTTTCAGGTTTAGTTTTCTTAAGTTTAAGTGCGTTTTCATTAACATTATTACTCAATATTTTTAAACTACATCGTTTTTCGCTACTCACTTTGTTATTATCTAATTTGACTTTAACGTCCTTGTCCGTGTTTTGGCTTATTCCTGCCTTAATACTCTTAGTTTCAGAATTGTTGTGTGAACTTTTGGGTGTATGATTATTTGTAAGCGGTATGACACAGGTCCCCAGGTTATTCAAAGTAGCACCAACTTTTTTCATATATTTATTACATTCAAACACTTCGTCCTTAGACTTTTCTTCTTTGGGGTTACATCGGTTTCTAATTAAAGCTTTTTCACCATTCTCTGGATTTTTTTCTTTACATTTAACAACAGATTTTGTGTTCGTTTTAATTTCTTTATCTGCAATAGTTTCACTTTTTTCCTTAGTTTTATTTTTATCACTGTCAAGACTTTTGGGTACAATATATGCTTTTTGTATGTCACTTTCATTCTTATCATTAGATTTATTTTCCACATATGTACTTTGCTTTATAGGCCAATTTTCCATAGCATTTGCCATATTTCCTCTAGAGTTATCATCAGAACTTATAGTCTTTTTTGTATACAGTAACTTCTTTCCTGAACCACTGTGATATTTTTCATTAATTTCGGCACATTTCTTTTCATTACTTATAAACTTTTCCATATCCAATGCTTTTTCTACAACGCTATTATGTTGTTTATTACATTTATTATCAGAAGTGATATTTTTCGAGGTGATTGGCTTTTCTGCATAGTTTTGATTTTTATCCTTGGGTTTGGTTTCAACAGAGCTACATTTAGCATTAATCAAGGCATTTTCTGTATCTACAATTTGTCTGAAAATTGTATCTGTTATTTTCAATCCCACGAGTCCTGTGTTTCTTTTAAAATCAACTCTACTCAAATCTTTACAGTTGAGAGCCATTCGTTTCCTCTTTTCTTTGCTGTTCTTTAGTTTCTCATAGAAAGAATCACTCTGACGTTTCTTCTTTCCTTCCTTAATCGACTTTTCACCGACGTTTTCTGTCGTATGAGTAATATTGACAATGCCTTCTGCATTAACATTATTCGATTTAGTTTCGCTATTAGTATTACATTTATTTTCTACTTCTACGCCACTTTTATCAGACTTATTCTCACATTTCTCTTGCTCCTTGGTATAGTACGTGGGATGTTGTTTGCAGTCAACTATTCTGATGCTCAATGGCTTACACTTGTTGAGCTGTTTAACGTTTCTAGATATATCAAAGAATGTTACCGGCAGTACAAAGTTCTTCTTCCCGTAGGCTGAAGTGTACGTTTCCTCTTCGTCGGAACTGACGTTGATTATTTGATCTAAAAGTATTCATACATTTTAATCGATAATTTTTTGAAACCAATCTAAACATTTTAAATGTGTATCGTGTCAGATAAAGTTAATTTAGACGAGCCTTTTCTAAAGTTCATTTAGATGCATATTAACGAATATCCTCAATAACTAATTGTGATATAGAGATAGAGTATGTAACTGAACGAAAAGCAATTACTCAAACCCGTTAATGTTTAGGTCATACTAAGCAACTTTTACTATGGGACCAACCCCGAAATCGCGAAAAAAAAAATTGACTCTCCCATAGGCAATTTCAACATCAGACCAGCAAAATAATATATGAAACATCCAATTTTGTTTCCGCGTTTTCGGGGTTGGTCCCATAGTAAAAGTTGCTCAATATGACCTAAACATTAACGGGTTTGAAATTGCTTTTCGTTCAGTTACTTCAATATCAACGTTAAGAATGCAGTAAAATCATTATTGTTTCTTAGAAAGTATGCATTCGGTCACTGTGAACTTAGCTTTCTACTTAGGAACGAATTGATTGATTACGAGCGTGGCTATTACATTTCAGCAGATAAATTCGAATTAGGTAAGTACCAAAGGGATATTCCATACAAACATTTATCAGTGGCCAGCTTTCGTGGCCATCATATAACTTCAAATTAAGACAAATATATTAAGACAGAAACAATTACCTTCATCCAAAATTTCTGTTTTGATGTCCTCAATATTCAACAATGTGATCGGGTCATCTAAGTATTCGTCATCGGCATCAGCGTTGGTGGACATGTTCGTAAAATCTGAAACAATAAGGTACTTTGGTAAGTTAATAAATATTTACGACTAGAACAATACGACATAAAATTAAAATAAAACCGGACGAAAAAAGTTCGGCGTCACGCGGGTTTATTTCGTCCGTAAAATGATACGTAAGTATAATTATTAAGAAAGGGTTATAACGTAATTAGAAGTATTTTATAAAGGTAAAGTTGCGGATAACAGTGAAACATTATTGCAGTTACCCATTAGCAACGAAATTATAACTATTAATATATTTTACGAAAAAAACTTACATGCTTTTTTTTGTACATTTTGAACAAGTTTTACGGCCATGTAAAGATAGTTCCAGTAATCCAAAAAGGTTCCTTGTAAGGTAAGTTATAATTGTTATAAAGTGGCGCAAACAGAACCACATGGTTTTTTATAGGTATTAGTCAGTCCTCGTTTATAATAGGTACGAGTAACTAATAAAAAGTTAAGATAGCTATCAAAGCTTGAACATGCCAAAATTTGGGCACAAATTTAGCTTAAGGTTCCGTCACACAGGCGCGTTTTCCGGGCGCGGCGCGTGAGCGTTTATATGTAAAAACGGCGCGCCCCGCTCACGCCCTGCCCGGAAAACGCACCTGTGTGACGAAACCTTTAATACGGACCAGCATCCGACCGCGTGCACATTTCGGATTCCTGCGAAGACACACGCGTGGACACGAATAGCACGCCTAACATGGTTCGCGGTAGGCCTTCTGTTACTGATGCCGATACTTTTGCCTCTATTATCGTACACTTGACGGACGGATAGTTACGAGGTCCGACGGAGTTGGGAATAGAATGCTCGAAACAGGTAAAGCGGATAGTAGAGGGATGTCTGGAGATGGTAGGGGTAGGGATTACTGGTGATTAACCCCCTTATTCATAAACGCTTACTAAAGTTGACAAGCCGATAATAATCGTTTGTCCCTTTCCGACGTATTGGTATGATGGAAAAGGGCAAAAGATTAATATCGGCTTATCAACTTTAGTAAACGTTTACGAATAAGGGGGTAGGTAAGTCTTTACGCAGAACTGGATCATTAAGTCCAATAGGGACAGTACATAAACAATGGGGCTGTAAAGATAAGAACAGAGACGGGATTACTTTATCTATTGGAAAGTTAAAAAGACGGGATTCATAAGAATTGCAAAGAACTTGGGAGCATGTTGTTTTTAAAGTATCCTTATTCTGTGGAATCTATGTGACGTGGTTAAATGACTGTGGGTGGTACCGTCGTGCCTCGTGGTGGTATTTTAAGTGCGTTAGTATTTTTAAGAATTACAATTAAACTTTATAGTCAAAATCCCATTAGTACGTATAAGCCACGCGTCCTACGCGATTTGTGCTAGCGTTTCTAGAAATAATGGTGTGGTCATGTTTATAAGATGTCCTTTATAACGGACAAAATCCATTTAAGGGTTAAATTTTTTTTTGTTACTTGGTTGGAATTAGTAATACGTAGTATACCCTTCTAGGGTCCATTATATAACCTATGTAACATACTGGTATGCAAATAAAGATCTTATCTTATCTTAAAATACATGTGGCACTAGAAGTTTTAAAATATTCATTTTTTTGACTCAAGATTCATGTTTTAACCAGATACATGGAAGTTGGTTGCCATATATTTTCAATTTGATTGCCCTTGACCACCAACATGAAGAGGTGCTTGCAAACTCACCAACAAACCGGAGACCGGAGGAACTGGAGAAGTTCATAGACACAATTCAACCGAAGCCATGATGCACAGCAGTAAGGAAGAGGAGCTTTATCAAGAATTCTAATTTTATTTCTTATGTACAGTCACACTCCGGGACTGTTGAGCCATTTAGTGCCACTTGCACCATCCTAACCCATGGACCGGTTCAATGGTACTGGTAACCATGGTGAGTCCAGGTTTAACCGGTTAAGTAAATTGTGCAAGTGGCCGTTTGGGTTCTAGTTAAATTGGACATTCCATAGCATAAGTATTGAACAACCAATTTAGCTAGGACCCTAAATGGCTCACATTCCGGGATCATTGAGCCATTTAGTGCCACTTGCACCATCCTAACCCAGAGTTAACCGGTTTAATGGTACTGCTAACCATAGTAACTCAAGGTTTAACTGGTTAAGTGAATTGTGCAAGTGGTTGTTAGGGTTCTAGCTGAATTGGACATTTCATAGCATAAGTATGAACAACCAATTTAGCTAGGACCCTAAATGGCTCACAATCGCAGAGTGTGATGATAGTACTAATAATTACCTTGAATGAATTACTTGTTAAATATATTAAGAACGGGTCACTCACATATTTTAAGTCGAAAAACTTCCCGTTCTTAATATATTTAATATGTCTGTGTCTCACCGAAGTTTTGTTAATAAATTACATACTTGCACATTGTGACTGTGACTAAAGTTTGCATAAATTGGATTTTCTACCTTTATAAACAAAGTTGACACTTGAAACTCACCCTACTATAGCCTACTAATAATTTCTATATATATATCACTAAAGAGACCACTGAGTAAAATAACAAATACATTTGATGAATTTGTACAGCTCTCAATCACAAACTAAAAATATCAAAGATACCATAGTATTTTCTATTGTATCAATAATGATTTCAAAGTTTTATATTTTAGTTATAATTGCATTGTTTACCTACTTAATATTCATTAAGTAATGATCAGTTATTGTAACTGTTTCCTTATCAGTACTATTATTTTATACAATGACTGGGTTGGACTGTAGCAAAGGAGGGGCTGGGACTTAGATTTTTTTTTTTACAAAGTGGTGTCATTATGACACTATCTTTAAATGATTGTAATTTGTAGATCACATCAAAAAATAAGCATCTTTTATCTGAAAAACTTTTCTCTAAAAACAAAAATGGCTGAGTTGTTGGATTTTTTATAATGTATATTTTAATATTTGAAGCCACTGGCAGCGAGCGAGCAAAGCGAGCGAGCAAGACCTTCCTGGGCAGAGCCGACTTGGATATTTGGATAAGTCTTCGAGGTTATTTATTTTTTTCAACAACCCAAAAAACGTAATTACACAGCAACTTTTGGGTCAAATATCCCAAATTAAAATTTCGAATGACTGAACTAGTGCACACACATTAAAAACGAGGGAATTCATAACATGCAATTTAAGGGATCACAGTTTACAAGCCCCTCTGTCGCTTTTAACTCTTGCTTTGGTGCAACAAGCATAATTATTTGTAAGTACAAAACTTTACAATAACAATAACTGAATACACAACTCCTTAACACATTTTTTTCATCAAAGATTAGAAGGCACACCCATAGCACACCCACTACTCAAGAAGACAGATCTACATGCTAAGCTTTAGTTAGACTATGTACTTAAAACCTACGTTAATTCAAGCACATATTTTAGTAGTTTACAAACAATTTTTCTTTAGATAATTATAGAAAAACAACGCTCACCCTTCGAAAGTTTCGAAACCGCTGATCCAAGTATAAAAGCACAATATCTCCAATAAGATATACTTCTTTAGCAACAATATCTTCATATATTAGAACAATTCACATTTTTAAAATTAAAATGCTTATTTCTCATGCCAAAACAACAAACAATTACACATTCTTCGACATCTTGAAATAGCATTTTTCGATTCTGGCGGTGTTTTAAAATTTTCGAATCTGACATCTGTCATTATTGAATTATGTAGCCTAGCAACATTATCTTTGAGGGCTCTATAAACTCCTACTATCTAAAATATGACCGCAAAAAACAAAAAATTATTTTTCATTTTCTGCCTCTCTATCGCTCTTGCATCACATGTTCGACCTATAGAGATGCAGACAGAAATTTCGACAGGCTCTGAAGGTTTGTTTTTCTCCATTATGGCGGTTATCACACTGGATGCGATTCGCACGTCGCTCCGAATTTTGAGCGAGATAACGTATTATAGCGACATCCCGCTCGCACAATGAAGTCGCGCTAAGAAGAGTCGTGGTATGTAAAGGCCTGTCCAGACGAGAACTATTAGAGCGCTCAAATATCACCATAAATTTCAAATTGGTGAAGCACCACCTGATTTGATCGGACAATTTAATCAGATTGGCGGAAAATTGTTCTCGTCTGGACAGGCCTTACATGGGAGCCCATACATTCTACGACTCTTCTCTTCCCGCACAGACTCTAGATATATGGAGTCGCGCGCGAGAGCGCAAGTCATATGCTAGCTGATCAAATGGAATAATCAAATTTCCAAGTTGATCATAAATTAAATTGATGTCATTCTTGTGACTTTAACGATTGCGCGAAAAATTGTCCCGTCTGGGTCTAACAGCGAGGCGTAGACAAGAGACAGAGGGCCTACCGCGAACCACGTTCGACGTGTTGGCTCCCTGTCACACTTACGTACGAATGTACAAGTGCGACAGAGTGCGAAGTTAAATCATGTACAGAGTAGGTATGCTCTCTATGTCACATACTGACTTATTATAATAGCTCTGATAATAGTAACATGATCTTGCGAGCTGACACGACACAAAAACAATTCCAAGAATGGCACGATAGGCACTCATGGCATTATGCATAGCGTACCTACCGTATATCATTACTAAAATCGGTGTCCATGTTGTATTTCTCAGAATTTCATTTGATATAATAATTACATGTAGGTACTTCTGGAACCGGAGGTGCAATTTAAAAACCCAACTGACAATAGTTATTTAATTTACAAGGGGGCAAAGTTGTTGTTTAACACCTCGTGTTGATATTGATAACCGAGCAAGCGAAATATACCTATCAAAATTGAACCACGAGCGTAGAGAGTGCTTCGAAAAGTGGAATCTTGAGCGTTGCAAGGGTTTTAGGGCACGAGGGGTGTAATTTGCTACTGTCTTAGCTAGAATACCTAGTACATTGCGATATAAGTGCGAAAAGTAGGAAATTCGCAACGAGTGGCGATAACCGCAGTTTCTCGACACTTTACTTTTAGGTATTCTTAGGGTTACGTACCTCAAAAAGAAAAAACGGAACCCTTATAGGATCAATTGTGCGTCTGTCTGTCCGTCTGTCACAGCCCAGCATTTTCTCCAAAAGTACATGGAGGCCACTTTTGGGGGGTAAATGAGAAAATAAAAAAAATATGTTTTTTAAACTATATCGTGTTACATATCAAATGAAAGAGCTCATTTTGAGAATTTCAAATTTTTTGTAATTTTAAAATAAACAGTTAAGAAGTTATTTAAGAAAATAGCCAGAAAATTACCCCCCCCCCCCCCCCTTTATCTCCGAAACTACTGGGTGTTTACGGGTCTAACGGGTTTATAGGAGTGTAAAACTCCAGTTTATAAAATAAGATGTTTAATCTTCTATTGTGGAAAAATGAGTATAAAATTTGACAAGCAAAAAAACAAAAGACATACGCTAACTTTTTTATAGGTAAAATTATAAGCTGCCAGTCTCTGCGGAGGTTCTATTCCATTTTCTTGCGAACATGCCCCCGGGCGTTGAAAGCTTGCCTTTCAACCCAAACTGCTCAACCCAGGATGCAAGTACATCATAACAGCAGATCGCCGAGTTACTGAAGAGGTATCTTCTCTTCTAAGAGCATAACGGCGTCAAGTTGCAACGCTTGAGTGTGTATCACTCAGGCTCTGGTGGAAGATTCCAATGCTTCCTGCTTGATTTGACTGCTGTCACAATTGTTCAACGCTAATAGACTGGCCAATGTAGCGTACTCCTCGAGGTCATGAACCGACACTGACGAAAGAGGGCGGTCACCGATGGAGTGGTAGCAGCAGCCTTGCAGCATTCTTGAAATAAATGGCAGCAATTCTTCTGGGTGGGACGAAATTCAAATCAGTGGGAAGTGGCAACCAAACCAGTGTTGAGGTCATCGACGATAAACATTATGTTACAATACCCAGCACTCCTTAAATAAAATGTGGTTGACTTTACCCCAGCTTCCCATGAAACTCCAATGTAAAGGAGGACACGCAGAACTAACATTAGAAAATAATAATGTCATCATTGCTGCAGCATTAGCTTGCGAATCACAGCTGCGCTTTGATAAATAAGTTTGAGACTCACTGCATCCATCCATAAATGATGTACAGTATATAACTTAAATAATGAGTAATTAATGCTAGCAAGTAAATACTAAATAATACTGGTTAAGTCACCTGCTAGCAGTAGATAGTACCTATATACATAGTACGAAAACATACGAAAAATGCCTATATAGCACTTTTTTAAGTCTTAGTCTACTAAGAGCCAAAGTAGGTACACAAATGAGTTTACATATTTAAAAACGTAAGTAATAATAGCTGTGCTAATTAGTTGCTATTGTAATAAGTAAAATCTCAGAACACTAGGGTTTTTCTTTAACTTTAAATTTACATTTAAGAGAATATTTAGTCTTCTTGCCTAGTGAAAATCCTAGTAGTGAAATGCTTTCTAACTAATTTCCTGTTCGAGGAATGATGAGATTGTTTGGTGCAGGCCTTAGCAGGCTGCTGGAACCGCGTGAGTTGGGTTCGAGTCTCATCGTCAAGCAATCTATTACTAGCGCAAGAGGTGACATTCGTAAAATAACAATTAATTCGCGAAGGAGCCGATACTTGACCGCTGTTTGTTGGGCCTGCGACTATATACCCTAATTTAGTCTCAAATAGTATCGTCTGTCCATCGCTTAATTCAATTTTATGCGACCCTAACAAGTTCCAAAAATGGTCAGCCCCAATCAAGATATCAACCTCGGATGGCTTATAAAAGTTAGGGTCAGCTAAACGGATGCTAGACGGAATATTCATTCGTGATATCTCCATCTTTTGATAAGGCATTTCGTCAGATATTGACGGCAAAACAGAACAATTTAAATAAGTCGAGTAGGTGTCATCCAACGATTTAATTGGCACCCGGCACATTTTACCTACGTGAGACTTTAATTTGTTTATGCCTGTAACCGATTTATTTACACGATTAGTATGTAAATTTAACTGCCGACACATCTTCTCAGTCACAAAACAAGACGCACTACCATTATCTAAAACTGCTCTGGCTATGATCTCGCGATTGTCATGCCCATATACTTTAATCAATGCAGTTGTTAGTAGTCCGACGTCTGGTTCAGATGCATTCGAATGTGGAGTTGTGACTCGCATGCGAGCCGATAATGCAGGAACGGAGGCGGCAGCCGGCGCCGACGCCGTTGATGCCGGCGACGCAGGCCGCTCGCACGAGCTTGATTCCGTTGTTTGCGTATGCTCTGTGACATGAACGAGTGAATTATGCTTGCGCTTGCATATTCCACAACCTGCCTTCTTGCAATGGTTTGCATAGTGATCTCGTCGGAAGCAATTAAAACAAACTTTATAATTCGGCAGCAAGTTAAGCCGCTCGATATTGCTTAACGCGAGAAACTGAGAGCAGTTATTTAAGCTATGCTCACCATTACATTTCGGACATAACTGAGACTGAGAAGTGACACAGTGTTCAGTGGGTTGAGTAGAAAGCAAAACCCTATGTTTAGATGCGATTTTAGCCGGCTGACTAGATTGACCGGCGCCTGATGCGCTCGATAACTCTAAGGTTTCAATCAAGTCTGCACGATTACGCATAAAAGTGATAAAATTATCAAATGAAATAGGCACAGTCTTATCAAAGCTTCCTTTATGTTCCTCCCACTCACGAAATGTCGTAGCGTCTAATTTGTTGCTAATAATGTGAATAAGGAGCGTGTCCCAATGTTTGACAGGCTCACCTAGGGATTCTAAGCATCTCAGATTTTTGTTTACGTGGTCAATAATACGTTTTAAATGCACGGACGACTCCTTGATGATCGGCTCGATGTTAAATAAAGCAGATACATGGTTTTGTAATAACAACCTCTTGTTATCGTACCGCTCACACAAGAGTGTCCACGCCACCTCATAATTGCTCCCAGAAAACTCAATAGAATTAATAACCAACGCCGCAGATCCTTCCAACGATGCTCTTAAATAATGGAATTTATTAATGTTATCGATATCATCGTTAGAATGGATCAGACTTGTGAAAGTATCTCTGAAGCCTAGCCAATTCTCGTATGAACCCTGAAATTTCGGTAACTGAATAGTTGGCAGCTTAACCAGTTTACGATTCGCACCACTTCGCGACCCACGATTACTACATGACTCAAACTCGTCACGTTTTTTATTAAAATTGTTGAGCATATCCTGGGCCCGCGAGAGTACAGAGAAGTAGCTATTTTGGAACTCATCTCGCTCTGTCATATGTGCATCTAAACTTTCACTGTTGCACTCTAACTGTGTCTGTACATCATCATAAAGTCCATACAATGCCTCAATCTTACCTATACGCAACTGCAATTGACTAGCTTCAGTTTGAGTTAATGACGACTCCTTCACTTTGCCTAGGTATGTAGTAAATAAGGTGAGTTGACCTTTATAACTGCCTCTTTTGCGAACTAAATCCTTTTCGTCAACCATTTTTGGGAAGCTGGTGTACGTACACCTTGAATGTAAACAATTTATAATGCAATTAATAAAAAATAATCCCTAGTAAAATAATTCCTGTTTAAAAATAATACAGATAAAATTAGTCCACAATACACATGAAATTAAATATAAATGACAATAGTCTCAAGTGAATAGATTAGGAGTACACGAATAACGGCAAATTAACGGTCAGAAGTTGCGTTGACAATATCACATTTTAAATAATTACAACGAACTAAATTACAAATGAATCTGACTCATATAACTACCAAATAGGTACACTTTATAATAAAATATTCACTAACCTGGAGTACACTATAAATCCTACCTATTTACACTACCTTAATAACGAGTGCTGGTCCTAATAATAAATCCTAACACACTCAACACTGGCGGATTCCGATGTCCCGGTGAATTTCTTCATCACAGCCTCGGCAGTCATAACATCCTCAGTGACAAATTGGTAATTTATAGGTATTTCCCTTCGGTCCTTCAATAAATTCTGGTTCCTTTATTTACATCCGGTTCGTGTGGACCATGTTTACGGGTCTAATGGGTTTATAGCAGTGAAAAACTCCAGTTTATAAAATAAGATGTTTAATCTTCTATTGTGGAAAAATGAGTTTAAAATTTGACAAGCAAAAAAACAAAAGACATACGCTAACTTTTTTATAGGTAAAATTATAAGCTGCCAGTCTCTGCGGAGGTTCTATTCCATTTTCTTGCGAACACTGGGTCTAATTCTTTACCTATAGATGACAGGAAAACCTATTAAAATATGCAGTCAAGCGTGAGTCGGACTAATTACTTAGTTTTTGATCCGACCCCTACGGGTATTTTAAAGGCAATTCACTCGCGTTTCACATATAAAAATACATTGTTAAAATTAGGTAGTGTACGGAACCCTTGGGACGCGAGTCCGACTCGCACTTGGCGGGTTTTTTTGGTAGGTAACTAATAGGCTATAGTGCAGGTAGAGCCATAAGAGCGTGTCATATATTTTTGCGGCCTTGGGGCTGTCCATAAATTACGTCATCGATTTTTGACGATTTTTGACCCCCCCCCCCCCCTAAAATCATCCAAAAAATCATGCTTCAAATGACCCCGTTTCCTCCTACGTCATGCTACCATCATCCGATGTCCAGACCCCCCCCCCCCCTAATTTGAAATGACGTAATTTATGAATAGCCCCCTTCGAAGAGTAGGTAACATATTATTGCAGGTGACTGTACCATCACGTACACACGTCCTAGTCGTAGGTACATTACATTAAGCATAAGTACCTACCTACATCAATGAAATCAACTGTTAGTCACGGAAACGACATTATGAAAATCTGCATTCAATTTTTTTTTTATCTGGTACAATGCCTGCAATCGAAACTGCTAAAGTTCGGTAATATGGCCGATTCGCCCTAAAAAGCCCATTTTTTTTAAATACCGTTCTTTACAAAATAAATTATAAGTAGAAAATAAAACAAGATATTCACCTGTAAGTCCTGTAACGAATAGTTTCATAACTAATTTCTTCGAAGTCTGAATAAGTAGGTATGTAATAAAAGCTTCTTACTTCAAGTCTCACACACCTATATATTAATATTTATTTCATATTTAATAAGCCTAAACAAAAATAATTTGTAAGCCGCGTATCACTGCACAACAGTAACTGGCTTAAAACTAAACCCCGGGCCCTTTAAGTAGGTATATCATGTTATCAAAACACCATGGAACGACATGGTAAGTACCTGCTGCGTTCCCAGTAATCCTGTCCCTTTCATACAAAAGGCCAGCGACACAGACGGCAATAAGTATTTTTTTTAATTGTGTGGAATGAAATTTATGTGACAGGTTGAAACAGACTTTATTATTTTGTAGCTCAGAACGAATATTTTTTGAACCCCCGAGACAAGTAATAATTTTCACCACACTAGCCCGTAAAGGCTCTCTTTGTGATTCAAAAACAGATAAAAAAATTGCACATTATTCACAAGACTGGTAAAGTAACGTAATTAAATCCAAATTTTGAGTTAGTAACTTCATGTTGGCTGGTGGGATTGACTTTTAAGTTAGATAAGTTATGATTTTGAAAAATACATACTGTGTTTTACTCGATAGCAAATAAGTTTGTTTAACCCTCGTGCCTTGGAAATCCTCGCATTCAAGATTCTACTTCTCGAACCTCGCTACGCTCGTGGTTCAATTTTGGAATATTTCACTTGCTCGCGTCGGTGCCGTGTGGTGCCGGCATCAGAAAAGAATAGCACCACCCCATCTCGTCCCGTGGGTGTCGTATAAGGCGACTAAGGGAAAACTGGCGACAGATATGCATACGAGCAAGGCTCGCCCGTATCCTTAGCGGGGTCCTTGCTCACAATAGCTGTGCGCGCGCCACATCGAAAAAAAAAAAAAAAAAACTTGTCGCGTCCCAATCATGGCAATTTATTATTCAATATTTTAATAATATAAGATCATTAATTGTACCTGTGTTTTCACAAATAAAGACTCTCTCTCTCTCTCTCTCTATTCGGGGAGCAATTTTGGAATATTAATTACCACGGGGGGTTAAACAGCAACTTTGCCCCTTTGTAAAAACAAATAACTATATTTTAATTGTATTTTAAACCACGACACATTACATAATACAGTCAGCAGTAGAAGTTGCTAAGCGGGCGAGGTGTTCAAAATAATCTTGACCCGACTTTATTGTTAAGAGAATAAGAGCGTGTCAATGTAATTTTGAACACCTCGCCCGCTTAGCAACTTCTGCTGCTGGCTGTGCATAATTTAATGATTGTACGGGCACGAGTGATCCTATAAGGGTTCCGTTTTTTTCCTTTTGAGGTACGGAAGCCTAAAAATACCACAAAAATGGTACTCATTAGCCCTAATTTGCTTTAATAATTTAAAATGTTCCTTTCTTTAGAAATAAATTACTAAGTAGATAGTTTACTTGATCTTGCATCAGTCCCGGCGCTTTGGCCCGTCGAAAAGGATTGCAAAAAAATTGGCCAAGTGCGAGTCAGACTCGCACACGAAGGGTTCCGTACCATTATCTATAAAAACGGTCACCCATCCAAGTACTGACCCCGCCCGACGTTGCTTAACTTCGGTCAAAAATCACGTTTGTTGTATGGGAGCCCCACTTAAATTTTTATTTTATTCCGTTTTTAGTATTTGTTGTTATAGCGGCAACAGAAATACATCATCTGTGAAAATTTCAACTGTCTAGCTATCACGGTTCGTGAGACAGACGGACGGACGGACAGCGGAGTCTTAGTAATAGGGTCCCGTTTTACCCTTTGGGTACGGAACCCTAAAAAGGCCGTAAATCTAATAAAGAATGCAGTACGTACCTACTATAAAAATACAATGGTCATCACGCCATCAGACGGAATGTGCAAGCTGCTCGACATGTGCAAATTGTGCAATTGTCTTACAAACTTCTTGACACAATACAAAGAAAGCGCTCGAAATTTAACATGTGCATGGTAAGTAGGTACCTAATTAAAAGGCGGCGTTGTAAATTTTTCCGATTGTTTTAATTAAACAAAAGGTGCCCAACTGTCGGTTATTGCTTCATGCAATTTAAAAAGTAAGTAGTTTATTATTTTGGAAGCCTTAACGGTCAAATATTGGAGGAGAATGTGTTTACTAACAATACTTAATAATCTAACATTACTTACCTTAGCTATATAGTTCTTTATGAAACCTTATTAGAATTTAGGTGTGTAAGCTGTCGTAAGTGAATTGAAATAAGTGTTGCAGAACTTGTCAGCAACAGAATAATGCAGCAAAAGCTAGATTAAAATATTTAATATAAAATGAAGATGATTATATACTACCTAGTTAGTCAATGTTCTCCTCATAAATATTATGTAGGTAGGTAGAGCGTTTATTAAATCACTCTTACAAAAATACTGATTAAAATTGAAAACTACGAGACACTACCCGCGTAATTAAATTATTGTGACATCAATATATTACAAATACAATACAAATTTAAACTAAGCACTTACCCAAATATTGTCAGGTCTTTCGAAACACTACTGACGTTAGTAATAAAACTAATTATACTTTCTGAATATGACTCTTTAAATACTCTGTATTTGCTGACACTACTAATAGATGAGCGATCGTATTTCACAAAATAAGCTAAATTAGCGAATCGCTTTAGGAAAATTCTAGCCATGCGGTAGAATGAGATAGCAATATTACTTGCTCCCTCTAACGCATAAATGCGTCCCTTGGAGTGGCCGGCGTTGGCCCATCGTGTAGAGGAGCCATAATGTTTTGTGAAGCCAGGGCGGGTCGCTAATCTTTAACTAAAACAAGGAAGTTGAAAGACAGATTGTACTTTATTTCATTATATACTACATACTTAGATATAATATAATATATGATACTACTTCGAGTAAAATAGGTTAACAGATATTAGCTAAGTATTACATAATAAATCACATTGTTCAATATTTTACGAGTAAAGTAAAAGTAATGATAACGTAAGCACTTTAGGTATCTTGTATGTACTAAACCAGCGGTTGGCAACCTTTTAGCAGCCAAGGGCCACATAGTAGTTAACGAAGTTGACGCGGGCCGCACTTTGTTAATATTTATGACTTTATCAGACATTGTCATTTGTCAATATTACATACAAAATAGCCAGGGGGCTCGCGGGCCGCAAGTGAGAGTTTCGCGGGCCACATGCGGGCCGCCTGTTGCCGACCGCTGTACTAAACAATTGCGTTAAAATTAAAATACTAAATGGTTTAGGTCACAAATATTTTCAGTGTAATATAGGTTTCGAGCTTCTCAACTCAGCATGATGAGAAGACTAATATGGAGTCACTAAGTCGGGATGAAAAGACATAGGGACAACACTATCATGTCACAAGGTTTAAGTTAAGAGCCCATCAACGTGCACACTAGCGTCACTGCTAAATAATCAAACTAGTTTTTATGTTGCTGGATTCGGCAATCTATGCGTCCAAAGTTAAAACGGCCGTTTTTCTTTTGAGTTCATAGATCTACGAATCCAGCAACATAAAAACTAGTTTGATTATTTAGCAGCGGCGCTAGTGTGCACGTTGATGGGCTCTTATGGTAATCTCCGAGTCGTCGGTAGCAGTATAGAGGAAGAGCAGCGGCACACAAGTGACACGCGATCCACGCTCAACGGCGCTATGATGATGCCACGCGGCTGATGGTGACCGTGGAGTCGCCGGGGTGCAGCGCGAGCGGCGAGCGCGGGTCGGGGCGGAAGGGGCGCGCGCGCGGCGGGGCGCGGGGCGCGGGCGCCACGCGCACGACACGCAGCAGGCGCGCGATGCAGCACTTCATCTGGATCATCGCGAATCGTTTACCTGTGGACAGCAGACAGCCAGATATGGAAGATAATTCAAAAAATATTCTGCAAGTATGCCGCAAGGGTCCTTTCACAAAAAATAGTAGGTAAGTGAAGTACATGAAAGTGGTTCTACCGCGAAAGCTTAAATTAAGTCTTTACTTTATATTTGACGAGAACCTAATACTTCATTTACCTAGAAATGATAATTCAGCATTTTCTCTAATGTCTTAAGGGGTCATCCATTAATTACGTCACACGAATTTCTAGGTTTTTTGACCCCTCCCCCCCCTTGTCACATTTGGTCACATTTGGCAAACCCCTCTCCCCCCTAGTGTGACGTCACATTTTTTCTACGAAATCGCCAAATCGAATTAAGTAAGTACCTAAGTATTATTAATATTTTATCAAAATATTTTTGACGATATAAATATTAGTAATTTTATAACCCAAAACTGCTTAGGAAAGAAAATTAAAAGAATAAAAACGATTATCGTTTTAAAAACTTGTTATTTAAATGTAACAGCGAATAAAATAATTTAAAAAAAATTTCGGTTACTGATGAAGTTAAAGTGACGTCACAAAGTTTGTGTCTCCCCCCTCCCCCATGTCACAATATGTCACATTTTCTTGACCCCCTCCCTCCCCCTAAACGTGTGACGTAATTAATGGATGACCCCTAAGTATTATTCGAGTCAAAATATATGCATTTGCGACAGCGCGATTCCTAAACTTCGTCAGTTCCTCATCAAATACCGCAGATCTTCAGGCATCTTGGGCATTACAAGGTAATATTTAATTTATATAAGAGATAGGTAGGGGTTGCGATTCCTCGTCAAACAGATCTCCTTGGCAATTCAACGGGGCAACCCTGCCAGTGTCATGGGGACGTTTGGAACGGCTACGGTCCGAGATGGCACCTTACAAAGCCTGTTGCGGTGTTAAACAAAGTACCTACATATGGTGGCATTACATTTTGTACTGACCTATGCAGACGCGAGGTCCGTCACCAAACGGCATGTAGACGCCGGGCGGCGGCGCCGGGCCGCTCCACCGCTCTGGATTAAATGAGCCGGCTGAGTCGAAGAACTGCAACAATACCAAAAAAATAGAGTAAACACACATAAAGTCGGACTAAGCCATTCTGTGCCCTTCTCGGCGATGTGTCCCGTTTCTGGGATGAGGTAGTCTCTGGTACACATCCGCTGGATGTTGGGAAAGGGCTGTACCCGCCCTTTCCCAACATTACATTTCAGAAACGTACCAGTTCATCTCTCTGTATAACAAGAGTAGGAAACAGCACCACTGTGCCCTTCTCGATAATGTTCCCAGTTTCTAGGATGAGGTAGTCTCTGGTACACATCCGCTGGATGTTAGGAAAGGGCAGGTACAGTCTCAGAGTCTCTGAAACTTACCAGTTCATCTCTCTGTATAACAAGAGTAGGAAACAGCACCACTGTGCCCTTCTCGATAATGTTCCCAGTTTCTAGGATGAGGTAGTCTCTGGTACACATCCGCTGGATGTTAGGAAAGGGCGGGTACAGTCTCAGCGTCTCTGAAACTTACCTGTTCATCTCTCTGTATGGCAAGAGTAGGAAACAGCACCACTGTGCCCTTCTCGATGATGTGCCCAGTTTCTGGGATGACGTAGTCTCTGGTACATATCCGCTGGATGTTAGGGAAGGGCGGGTACAGTCTCAGCGTCTCTGAAACAAACATGAAAATACAGGCTTCTAAATTTATTATTACAGGAAACATGAAAAAATTCACCACTTCGGTCAGGACTCGAGCTTGCGATGTTTAGGACTACCAGTCCGATACCTAGTTCGAGTCTACCCGTAGCGGTGACTTTCTCCAGTTTTTCATTAATAAAAAAATTATACTAGTTAAGGCTTCAATCGCCAGCCTCACCTTGTATAACCATATCCATATACGTCAGTTCCTGCAGCATATCATACGTCATCTCCCCCTCTCCCACCACGTGCAGTATCTCCTGTCTCAGCTTGTCCTGGACGTCTGGATGGGCAGCCAGCTCCAGGAGCAGAAAGGCGAGGGTCGCAGAAGTGGTTTCGAACCCGCCGAGGAATATTATGAAGGCGTTGGCTGATATGACCATGTCCGCTGTGAAAGAAGATTATAGAGCAATGCTGATGGTTTGGTTTCACTTCACTCAATTGTAAATAAGGTCTAATTATTATAATCTTTGTATGGTAAAAGCACCTTAGTGATTTAAAACAAACAGCTAGATGCAGCCCTAACGCACTTCTCGTAGATTAGCTCGTTTACATAATAAAATTGCAACTAGATGAATTTTTTTTTATCAAAATGTCTAGAGTTGAAATGTAATGCATCTTTACATTATTTCATATTTACATATCAGTTTAATCTGGACAAATTAATTCGACTTTTAGTGGAGTGTGTACAGTCGATATGTGGCGTGCATAAATAGTAAGTATTTATACATTTTTTCACCTTATTGCAATGGGTTAAGGTGAAGAAATGTATACATATTTATGCACTCGACTGTACTTAATTAACACGTTATAATTTTAGATGAGTTTCAAAATGTATATACAGAGACGGATAGTGCTGAAGAATTTCGAAGTAAAATTTACATTGCGGCACTTACTGATTTCTACGTGATCTTCGTCCTTATCCGCCCTGTTGTTGTTTTTGTCATCGTTTCGAAGAGCCATCATCATGTCTATGAAGTCACCCCGCTTATCCGGCACGCCTGAAAATTATATTCATACTTACATTACCCATATTTTATATTATAAAGGAATATTACTCTCTGTCTGGTGTATTTCTGCATGTCCACATCCGGAGAATTCGCAGTGAATGCGCATACATGTTTGCTGCAAATTGCGTGCCTAATTAGACCAATTTATGCTGCAAGTGCAAGGCTGGCATAATGCGCGCAATCTAAAGGATAACTCACACGAGAACGGTCCTGGTCCGGGCCGAGGCATTCGACACTTCGTTATCTACATATATATATAAAGTATTATTACCTCAGACCGATTTTTACGGGAGAATCGTCATATTTAATTAAAAAGCGAACATCCGTACGCAAGCAGGACATTCACTAGATCTGAATCCACAGAACCGGTTAGCAATTAATTAAAAAAAAATTGAAATTTGGCAATGCTTAACAAGCGGAAGTTTAGCGGATACAAATGCTGATGTATTTCCGCTATAATTAACTTCAAACTCGGGTAAATCCATTCGACCCTCCCTATTGCCTTTTGTTGTACCATGCATAATCGCATAATCTGACAGATGGATTTACCCGAGTTTGAAGTTAAGCGACTCAATTAATCTTGCTAGTGGTACATACCATTCTCTCGGTCCCTCAACACGCTGGTGACTATGTTGTAGAAGAAGTCGTGCGTCTTCTGTGGGATAATCTTCAATCTGAAGAACATGCAGAACGCGGGCCAGAACTGCCTCATTGTCCTGTAAACAAGGTGAGGCGGTTTAATATGAGATGATGAGTATAATCTATTTATGAATCAATAAAGGAGAAATCAAAATATACTAACTTCTCAAACAGATTGAACGGCGTCATCTCATAAAAGGCGTGTAGCGCCACAGCAAACGGGTCCTTCGGATCGTCCATGACATGACTCTTGACGCCGAACGCGCAGGGCACTATGGCGTCCGCCGTATAGCCGCCCAGGAGACGCTCCGAGTCTATCACGGAGTTAAAGTGCAGCGTTGTGACGCGCTTGATGAACTCTTGAGCTGTGTTCTCTATTATTGGGAACATGCCTTTTAGTTTGTTTGGCCTGAAAAGATAAACAAACAGCAGGTGAATCAGGTGATGCGGGCTCCATTTAATGTGATTCCTATCGGTTTGTCTATTTTGCGACCGTTGACGTAACTTATACTACTAAGGTAAATGTACGCTCCACCGAACGCTCAAAATCCGTCCGTATCACCGAATTTCTTCTATTTTAGGCTATAAGTCGATTACCTACAGCTGATATTTAGTTGCGTATTTTTTTTCCACGAGCTAAATACCTATCCCTTCCATTATGCCCCAGAGTCGGCCAATTTGTGCCGCAGTTGGGACGTGGCAACTGATCGAAACGGATCATCGCTGCCGATTGTCACTTTGTATGGGCAACCTTAAAGAAATCAGTAAGAAGTTGCGTATATTTCTTAAGGTCATAAAACCTTTTAATTTTATTTCTGTGTTCCAAAGTATGGTTTTACAGTGTGATTACTTAATTAGTTTGTGTATTTTAGTAAATTTAATTAATTTAGTGCAGTCATATTATCAGAAATTAAGTTTAATGTGAGTTCGGTGATGAGTACACCGACATTTTGACTAGAAGGTATTATCGAACAGCGTCCGGAATCAGGGAAAGCGTATGTTTTTGAAATTATTTTTCTGGTGGTTGATTACGAACTATTTAGATTAACTACCTAATTTCACAAATAAATTAATGTATTTGTAATTTTATGAGCAATTGCCGAACAACAATAACCTATATAGATTATTATAAAATTGCGTTTGAAATGTTCATGTTTTACGACTTTTTGGCATCAAAATAAGGTTTTTGGCAAGACTGTTATCAAACAATAATTTTAGATATCTTACGTCAGTATTAGCAAGAACTTTATACGGGTACGGTTTTGTAATGGATTCAAGTATTAAATTTAATGATAGATTTGTAGCTATACCATATTGATTACGATTTAAATACTATTTTCAAAATCTGTTCGCGAAATAAGTTCCACATATTTTCCATGGTTCGTTCACCGAACGGCCGTTCGGTGAATGGTACCCATGGTATCTGCTACCGAACTCATGTTGCGTTGGCCATGTTTCTATTCAACGTTCATTAGAATATCATCCTTATTACGATAACGGCTAGGTCGATATTTATATGTTTATTTTTTGTGACTATGATTTCAATGCCAGCGCTTCTCAAACTTTAGACATACTTACTGGACGCCTGATAATATTCTCCGATTGTGGACAAAAAAACTCAATAAGATAATAAAAATAATACAGCAATAATATTTTATACAGGATGGTCCAAAACTTGATGTCCAAAATTTTTTTTGGACCCTCTCGTGGAGTGGGCGATTGTGACTTTATAAACTTTTAACTTTTGTTATGATATTCCGGGGTTCCCATACAGGGTGCCTAAAAAATAACTGCATTCCCATTGTCAGCGAGGTTTTGGGATTATACCGAGCAACTTTTACTATGGGACCAACCCCGAAATCGCGAAAAAAAATTTACCCTTCCATAGAAAATGGACCAATTAAAATGTATGAAACAGCCAAATTTTTTTTATACATATACGTACATGTTTTATAATTGTTGCATACCTACCTATTTGGTACGACTTATTTTTCAATAAAAAAAGACACGTCAAGATCGCTTACCGTCTTTCTAATGCTAAAAAACAAAGTATAGTAGGGATTTAATACTGAACTACTAAAGTTTGAGCACCACTCAACACCATATTTTCATACAATTATTTCCTAGTTCGGTAATGCGGCCTCCCTATTCGGTATAATGTGCAAATCACGTTTCTTAGTTCGGTAAATGGTACAATCAAGGAAACCGGAAAAAATTACTTTAAAAATGTTTTTAATATACGTGCAATCATTTCAGTAATTTATAGGTATGTTTAAATGAGGACAAATTTACCTGTGTTTCTATTATAGTAGTGAACATATGCGTATGAAAATACCAGAGCTAATTAAAAAAAGAAACGTGCTTTCTGGTCTTAAGCGTTCGGTGGAGCGTACATTTACCTTATAGGTTTAAAAAAAATGCAGGCTAGGTAAATAGGTATAACGTACATAATCCATTTTTTATCGAAGCCGTTATTTATACTTTTTGACAATTAACCAGTACTTAATTCTTTATCGGTTTGGCAGCCGATAGTACCTATAGAAGTCACTGAAACCTTTAACCTACAGTCAGTTGTATATTTAGGCACAAAACACTATGAAGGTTAATCTATGATTGAGGGAAAGTTAGAAGAAGAAGAAGGCCTCTTATTATGTGGGTGGTGATGGCAGACAGCTGTACTCACGAGAATATAGGGGATATCTTGGCCCTCAGCCGGCGCCATTCCTGTCCTCGTAGAAACAGCACAGACCCCGCTAGGGGATCCACTTCCTCATTGAAGAAGAAGCCACGATCTACGAAGTGCGAGAAGTCGGTCACGCACACCCGTCTGATGAGGGCTGGGTCCAGGATAACCAGGGTTCGTTGGAAAAATTGGTGGGTGCCTGGAATTATGAAATGAACAATGACGCTTTCAGTATCTATATAACGTATTAATTAACGGTTAATCAAATCGTTAGCTCAGGTCTTGACCTGGCCTGACCTTAACAAGGGTCGGAGTTCAAAAATTGCAAACATCAAGAGTCAAGACTTATATCTTATACTATATGGTCTTCGAAACGTCGGCAAAAGCGTCGGAGGTAATTTTAAAGCATAATGAATTAATTAAACGTGATTAACCTGCATGTTTAGTTCGCTAAACAGGACTTTTTAATGTTTATTATGGATAGGTATTTATATAAACCCAGGGGTATCTCAAGCGCCTTGTCGATCTTAAAACTGTATCCTATAACTGATCTTAAAACTCAACAACTAACAGTGCCTAATACTGCCTTTTTGAAGAACCCCACCCAGACTCTACTTATACCTACTATAGTCCGCCGGGAAACTACGATACCTAAATTATAATTGGTATATTACCTACCAATTTGTATTACCTACCGTCTAATTATACAATCAATTGCAATAGAGCTTAACGAATAAAAAAAAACTTCCGCAGTTAGCTCGTTCGCACGAGTAAGATTCTCTGTAACCGCACTATCGGCACAATACGTGACCATTTATGTTCCAGGGTATGAGGATAAACATCGGTGCGGTAAACGATGATATCAAGTGGAGATAAAGATGATACCTTGTATTGTTCCCAAAAATAGGACCTGAGCGCCTACCGCCAAAAATGAAAACCTAAATTTAAGTTACCGCCTCTCTAAGACTCTACATTCTAGACCTAATAATAAGGACTAACATTACAATGACCAAATGCGGGTAGTTCGAAAAACTCGCGCGGCTAGAAGATGATGTTGATGTCAAAACTTTAGCCAGTCTTCTCCGAGACCACGGGGACAACGCCGTCCTCGAAACGTCGGAGGTATTAAATCTTAAAACTTAAATACGCGATTAAGTTGTACAATTTATACCTAATTTATTTATAAAAATCGTGAAAGTGTTAAGAACATTACTGAACTGAACTCGTATTTGGCGCTCGTATTTTAACAATTCTAATTCTTACGATGGTTACCGGTTAAGTAGCTAACAACACTCTTACATTGTTTAAGTTTTCTTATATACTTTGCAGCCTTAAACACCAATGAGTCTACGGAAAGTGGTAATAGGAACCAACAAATAAACAAATAAACTTACCCAAAAACCTGAGATGTCTATATTTATTATAGATCTTAAGGAAGCAGATTCCTCCCTGCTCCCTAAATAGGACCACAGATAATATATGGCCGACGAGAGGCCAAGCCGGGGGTGAAAACACCCCTCTGTCCGACCAATAGTCATGGTCATATGTCAACAAACACAATAATCCAGACAGCCACACCCCACACGCGAATATGTACCATAATACCACATTATTAAACGTCCACTCTTGCAAACACCAGGACAAAATCACTAATAACTGCACAGATGAACGTTTAAAACCAAACATTTTGACTTTTTTTCTATTTCATTAGCTGGAAATAATCTTTTTCCATTTTGTATTCGTAGCTTATTAAGCGATCCACAAATGAACAAAAAATTGTTTGCTACTGTTTTAATTGTTCCGTAATTCGTGATTCCATTATGTTAAAATCATCAAGAATGCACTGTACACACTGCAATGCGGCTAAAAGTGCACTGACCGTGAACTCTAATAAAAAAAAAAAACAATTGTCTCTAAACTTGACTATTAAAAAGAAGAAAACACTTTTGAATTTCGAGCGACTTCAAGCCGCTGATCGCCCCGCAAAAAATGACCGCGATTTTCGCAAATTCAACGGTCAAACTCGAATTTGGAATGATGTCATGGCGGCTGTCGACGAGTTTGTGCTCAAAAGCCGAATGAGTTAACAAATGCTAGCGCAATGCGATGCTGTAACAGAGAAAGTCCAACAGAGACGCAATAGGATCTAATGTTACCGGCATATCTCGCGGCCTCTATTCTATGCTTTAGTAAACAACGAAACACTGAACGATCTGGGTCTCTAAGTAATCGCAATTACTTGGTGAGCAAATATTATGGGACAATTTACACAAGTCGACCTAGTCCCACAGTAAGTCCAATAAGATCTGTGTTGTGGGTAGATACAGCATTGAAAGTAACGGATAAAACAACGCGCCGAATGTATCACCACCCTCTACGCTAAAGTATCTGCCGACCTATATACAAAAATATCAGCTGCCCTCTATACAAAAATATCTGCCACCATCTACACTAAAATATCTGCCACCCTCTATACTTAAATATTTGCCACCCTCTATACTACAATATCTATCACCCTCTACACTAAAATATCTGACACACTACACTAAAATATCTGCCACCATCTACACTAAAATAACTGCCACCCCTACACTAAAATATCTGCCACCCTCTACACTAAAATATCTGCCATCCTCTATACTAAAATATTTGCCACCCTCTACACTAAAATATCTGCTACCCTCTATGCCAAATTCATTTGTCGCCAATACCACCTAATCCGCAGAGGTCCTATCTCAATAAAAGCACATACGTACATTCAAAATATTTCCAGTCCGTCTCTGCGGAGGGTCTTTTCTTGCGCCACAAGGTCCGGTCATCTTAACCCGAATTGCACAAACTGTTTGCACTGCACACCATTGATAGACAGCGTCTGGCCAGTAGTACTAATAATACTAATCAGATAATCACCATGCTGCAGGCTATTTTGAATCTTAATTGGCCGCTTTTTTAGGTTTCTTCTTTAATAAGATGCTCTTCTATTGTGAGTAGGGTTGCCATATGGAAGAATTAAATGTCCTGATAAAAATCCTGACAACACCCTAAAAAATGTAACAGAGATTTGGCGTAGGCGTGTGTAAACTTTGTAATAAATATATCACGTAAACATTTTTTTTTATAAGGTCATACCTAAAAATCCGGTCACTTGCCAAGTCCGGCCGCAATCCGGACAAAGGGTTAAAAATCCTGACATGTCCGGACAAATCCGGCCGTATGGCAACCCTAATTGTGAGGATGTAATTTAATTAGTACTTAAATAAACCACAACGCTAAATAAAATATCTTATTCTAAAAGACCTCCGCGAGCTGTACTGGGTGCAAGGGTGCCCATCAGTCTTGCCGCGTTACCACGTTGGATAGCAATGGCCAACCTTTGCACCAGGAACGAACCCACGCGAGCATCAGAGGTCTTCTCCCTAATACGATATTCCGATGTGTGAGACCTCCCTTATAAAAGCTATGAATTTATGGCTCTATGGTTGACTGGTAGCGAATTCCTTTAGGCATTAAGTTCGCCATTTGTACATTTTATTGTACATATTTTGTACAATAAAGCTTAAATCAAAAATAAATAATACCTACATATTGACTAAGACCGCGTGCATCACACTGGAGTTTCTTCTTCCCGGCAATACAAACAGCAACACTACTAACTGTACATCGGTGGACCTTCATACAAAAGGCAATAAGGTCTACCGATGTACAGTTAACAGTGTGGGCGATACCATACAAAATCCAGCACGCTAACGGCAATCGATCACACATCTTTTATTACAGGTATTAGGGTCAAGTAAATACTTACTAATGAATACTTATTGACACATACCTCACAAATTGAGAAAGTCAAGAGCCACGCTGCATTTTCTAGGTCACAAATCTCTTGCGAGTACGGATCAGTGATGATCAGATTGATCAGTCAAAGCCGGTGAATGGTTTATATTGACCGCATTCATTTTCGACTTTATCCCATTCGGATAAGGTCTGAGATGGATTGTATGTGAAAACGTGTTCATCAGCACGTGCTAAAGTTCACGTGAATAGTTTGATTAGTGCATTGAGACATGTTGCATTGCCAAAGATGAAAGATGGGATGGGATTAGAAAAAGCTTCTTGCAATGGAGTGGCAAACCCGATTTTTCAGTAAAGAAAAAAAAAACTATTTACATTATATTTCTAAGCAAAATTGATCTCAATATAGGTACTTCTTAGGTTCCATACTAACCACCGTTTAAATATTCGCCCTTATTGAATTTACACACTGTATAGATATTTTTGATCACCTCGGCTGCTCCGATATATCTGATGGCGACTGTACATACATATACCTACCACCTATATTGTCTCTCTTTACCCCACATTACCTTATTTATATATAGGTAGGTACATTATTAGTTATAATTTTGTGTTAGTAAACTCGGCTCTAAAACGTAAATTTATACAATAATGCCACAATATATTGTTAAATAATTAGATTATTAATAAAACAAATAATCACATTTATCTACCGATTAGGTATATTTAATTAAGAATTACCAGTGGATTAACCTCATAATCCTTGATATCGGCAGATAGCGCGTGACGTTTGTGATACATTATCGAAATGTAATTAATTTAGTGATGTTAGTGATAGTTTAATTAACACTTCAGTCGCACTTTAGCTGGACATCAAGATGAAACTCGCTCTAGTTCTGCTTTATGTCGTTGCCGCCGTTCAGGTAAGATAATTTAATTACAGTTGGCATTCCTAATTTTAATAAAGTATAGTTATAAACTTATAATTTTCGAAAAGTGAGTTACAGATTGGATAAACCTCTATGGACCGAGTGTCTGTTAAGTACTGTTTAGAGTTTGTGCGGAAAGAGAAGAGTCGTGGAACGTATGGGGCCCAATACATCCCACGACTCTTCTCTTTCCGAACAGACTCTAGTCACCTATAAAATCTTATAAATGTTTTTGAAGTGAAAACTTCTTTAGCGGCGCTGTGCACTTTTTGAGGTGGGGAAAAAATGTTAAACTCGAGACAGCGTAAGACGTAACCCTCTCTTTCTACCTCGCGGCGAAAATGTATGCCTGAGCCTGCTGTTTCGTTTAGGCGGCGCAGGGCGCTCGCGTGACGTCACGTGTGACGGACAATGTCATTGTGTTTTTCTTTTTTGATTTAAATGCCATCTAGTGAGTTTCCCTCAAACTGGTCTTAATATAACTGTAGTACTCACAGTAATGTGCTTAGGGTTTCAAGTAATGCGACGAAATAACGCTAGATGGCGTTAACCTCAATTATACATAGTGCTGCAAACATTTTGCACTAGATGGCGCTGTTATTAATATTTTGAGTTACAATGTCGTTGAGTTTTCACTTCTGCCGGCACTCCCGGAGTGCAACCCGTTGTTTTTTTTTAGGGTTCCGTACCCAAAAGGTAAAACGGGACCCTATTACTAAGACTTCGCTGTCCGTCCGTACGTCCGTCCGTCTGTCTGTCACCAGGCTGTATCTCACGAACCGTCTGTCTAGCAGTTGAAATTTTCACAGATGATGTATTTCTGTTGCCGCTATAACAACAAATACTAAAAACAGAATAAAATAAAGATTTAAATGGGGCTCCCATACAACAAACGTGATTTTTGACCAAAGTTAAGCAACGTCGGGAGTGGTCAGTATTTGGATGGGTGACCGTTTTTTTTTTTTGTGTTTTTTTTTCATTATGGTACGGAACCCTTCGTGCGCGAGTCCGACTCGCACTTGCCCGGTTTTTTTTGTATATAGGTGCCTTTAACGTAGTAAATTATGCCTGCCTAAAATATGAACTACTTATTTCCGTGATCCGCGCGGCACATTTTCTTCCCTTCTTCGAAAAAGAAAATGATAGGAAATCGAACACCAAAGCCCAATTTTTAAAGTAGATACGTGCACTTTCGTATTGGTTCTTATTAGGTTGTTCGCCCATGTTATTAGTAGGCTGTCTAGTGGAAGTTACCAGGACATGGGGTTACTGGCAAATATAACTAGGAAAAAAAAAAGGATTAATGGCTGATGTCGCACTTGCTTCCGCTGCTAAGATAACTGGTTGATTGAAGAGATGATAATGTGATATGTTATCGCATTATTCGTGTAAGCAAGCTAGGTACGTATGTACCTATTATCTCAGCATAGAGAGAGGTAGGCATATATGTTTTAACATAGGTACCTGACACCTACCTAACCTTTCAAACATACCTCTCTCTAGGTATATACATATATTAAAGTAGGTACCTACACAATTTTTACAGAATTTTTACTGGATATTCATAATCGTAGATCAAAATTTGATGACGAGTCGTCGTACTAAATGTATGGGAGGGTTTGAAGTTAATGTTTGGGATATTTCTGCTTTTATTTAAAAAAGTCATTAATGTATTTTACTCATTGGGTAACGCACTTTCGATATCAATTTGAAGTTTTCTGATATCTGTTATATTTACGGAATTATCGCCTGGCCACACTTAACGATTACACCCCGTATGTATGTATGTATGTATGTGGATCTATGTAATAATATGAGCGCTTGACTACATTGATGTTGTCGATCCTTCTTCTTCTTCTTCCGATTACCAAAACATGTTACATAGATTTGAACCTTAAAACCACCACGATACCGCCGCTTTTTAAACGACATTGTTGCTATGGCACGCGTTCTACACGGGAGCCCACCGCTCGCACAAAAGAAACAATGGCTTTCTTAGACGTAAATATCATTTGAGAAAATTCATACTATAATCAGCGCTCATTCATGATAAGTACCAGACTAATGAAAAGTTTATTGTTTCAGGCCCGCAGCACCGCTGTTAAAGGTAAACTTTAATATTTTCCTGATGGTAAATTTCTAACGTCGAAACTAGTGTACATAGATAGATTAACAGCCCCCTTTGCGCATATACTAAAACAGGCCTGCATACATACCATGGTTTGCAATAAATATTTAACTTACTTACTTATATACAGGGACCGTATAACCGGTTTTATTAAATACCTGTATAAAAACTGTCAAACGAATACCGGTTGAAATGTTATACCTATATTCGCATTAGAGGTATTGCTGTCATTCCGTTTTTGTCTTTATCGCTATTTGTACACTAATTGACATAATGAAATACCGGTATTCATTAATACCTCAATAATAACAGGTATTCAGTATACCGGTAATGGTTTTCGTATTTAATACCGGTATTCATTGCACTTGATCAAAGAGTAACCAAAAACTTTGCGACAAGAGGTTAAAGTTGTTGTTAAGTCCTCATGCCAAAGACATATGTAACTTACTATCTATTCTTTTTGCTCATGCTTATATTGATCGCTGTACAAGCGAAAGATTTCATGATTTAACCACGAGCGTAGCAAGTGGTTCGAAATCTGTAAAATTGAGCGTTGCGACCGTTTCAAGGCACGAGGTTAATGAATGAATTAATGAAAATAATGAATCCCAGAAAACATTTCCATATGAAATATGAGCGCCGCGCCGCCAAAATTTTCGCGCCGCCGCCGCCGCCAAAATTCTGCGCTATCGGTGTGGCATCGGCGTGACCTTGTTAGATACTAGAGTCTGTCTAAGCTAACTTTGCACCGATTTGAACAGAACAGAGTGAGGGAGTGTTATTATAATATAAACGTCATGTTTTCATAGAACTTTGACATTAACGATGATATTTACACACGTTGTCGTTGCAAATGCTATGCAGATTAGTTTGATCGGGAATTTATTGCTTTTATATAACGTGCTAACAAATTAGGTACCGATATTTTAAGAGATGGTACTTTATATAAAAACAATTAACTTTAAATAGAAATCAAGAAAACTTTTCATATCATATTTTTGTTTTCTTTACCGAACAAAAATATAAATTAAAATTATATCTAAAAATAATCATTACGTGCATTTAACCACATAAAGAGAAAAATACATAGAGTGCTCACTCAGAAAAGTCTAATGCTCAACAACTTTCAGCGAATATTAAACAAGGATTAACTGGAACTTTATTTTCAACTCCTTCTGCTTTAATATAGTAGTAGTAGTAAAACACTTTATTGTACAAAAATCAAAACAAAACAGGAAAAATAACATTCGTCATTAGTATAAAGGCGAACTTATGCCTTTAAGGGATCTCTTCCAGTTAACCTTTGAGCAATATTAGTTGTAAATAGTTGTTCAATACAATTTTTGAGACATTTTTGAAATTAATATTCTTTTTAGGGTTCCGTATTTCGTACCAATATCAAGTTGATATCAACTGCAAAAAAGTTTCTTGAAGGGGTTTTTATAGGCTTTTAATATCGTACATTTAAGTCACATTCACTCATTGATTCATTCATACTATTTTTGCGATTAGTAGGTGGTCTGTGCGAGCAGTGTGTGTAATCATTCACCTCTCCTGGCGATACGTACATATAATAACTATTATATTTGACTATAGCTACCCGCACTGACTTCGCACGGATTACACAAAACCTTAACAAATTGTACACCTAAACTAAAGTTTCCTCAAAAATCATTCTATTGATAGCTGAAATCCGCATGAAAATCAGTTGAGTAGGTTTTGATTTGAGTTCATCGTGAACATACATTCATATAGTTACAGACAGACGCGGCGGGGGACTTTGTTTTATAAAGTGTAGTGAATTAGTGATAGATTCAATTAACAGTAACCTCACAATATAAAGAGATGTTCATTATGCTGCTTATCTACAGTTAATGCCATGAAAAACTTTTTTCCTACCATAATTCAATAAATTAAATGAAATGAAATTAAATGAATTAAGGTTTGAATTCTCTTCGCATAAACCAAGTTTTCAAGGCTACGCCGCCGATTCGCCGCCACCGCCAACCAATTTTGACCGGCGAACCGCCGCCGGCTAAATGCCTATTGGGCGGCGCTAGACGTGCGCGCCGGTCGAAAAAAATTGGGTGGCGGCGCGCCAGAAAAAAATCCACGGCGGCGGCGTGGAATTTTTCAACTTTTCAATATTAAGACGTATAATGAAAAGCCATGCTTAACCCTTAAATCGACGAGGGAAAAAAATCTCAAAAAACTGTGTTAGTATCATTTTTTTGGTGTTATTATCTTATTATGTGGTTGTTTATTGTAGAAAAATCATGAAAAAAATCTATTTATAATAGTTTCGAAAAAAACATAGGTATGTCAAATATGTTGGATGTTGCCAGTCGGTGTAAATAAAAAGATACGCCGCATAATGAAAAGACGTCTAGTATTTTGGACGTTGCCTAGTTAGTATACAGTACTTTATATGCATAAGGTTTTTTTTGTCAAATTCATGTTTTTTTTTTAATAAATATAGAATAATTGCATTTTTAATTACAAATACACTTACTGATAATGTCAACTTATGTTATGAACTAAAGTAAAACCTATTATTTTTATATTTTTCCAAAAGCTTTATAGCTCGTAGGTGGTAATATTTTACCAGTAATTGGCGTCATTTTATTAACATTAAATCAAACTTAGCGGGGTATCGTAGGATGCAGCAACATCTGAGCAATGGTATACAACAATGCATGCAATTTTATCAATATTTTCGTAAGAAATTTCTCAAATGAAATCGGGTCTGTCTCTTGATGTCTTGATGAACGCACAGGAAAAAAAAACCGTAATTTTTTTATCTATTTGGTTCATTACGTTGCAATACGACAAGTAATGACAAGGTTTTGAAACACCTAAAATCCCTCTGTTTAATTCATATTCATATTCATAAAAACCGGGCAAGTGCGAGTCGGACTCGCGCACGAAGGGTTCCGTACCATAATGCAAAAAAAAAAAACGAAAAAAAAGCAAAAAAACGTTGCTTAACTTTGGTCAAAAATCACGTTTGTTGTATGGGAGCCCCATTTAAATCTTTATTTTATTCTGTTTTTAGTATTTGTTGTTATAGCGGCAACAGAAATACATCCTCTGTGAAAATTTCAACTGTGTAGCTATCACGGTTCGTGAGATACAGCCTGGTGACAGACGGACGGACGGACGGACGGACGGACGGACGGACAGCGAAGTCTTAGTAATAGGGTCCCGTTTTACCCTTTGGGTACGGAACCCTAAAAACTACCAGAAAACGTGATAATTTTACTCTTCGCATACTTGGCACTAGTGCCCTGTAATCGACAACGGTTAAAACACTGGACATTATACTTTGTAAATGTGTTTTACCCATAGGTACATGGTACATACAACACATTTTTATGTAAATCGTACTGCCACATAATAAATAGTTAGTATGGTGTTGGTGCGACATAAAATAGTAGAAATTAAATTATATGACCAAAAAATTTCCGTAAGTACGTAATTATTGCCATGTTTAAGTAAGTATTTTACGTCAAAAATGTGAGAGTTACGTAGGAAGTGGCGCCTATTTCAACTATTTCTTATCGGACCTACCTATTACATATTTTAACGCTGCATAATACTGTCTTATAAAAAATATTCGGCGCGCATTTTAATCTACCGGCGGCGGCGGCGGCGCGCGGACTCCTTATGGCGGCGGCGCGCACGTCTAATCGGCGCTCATATATTTGAGATTATAAACTACATACGTAATAAAATACAATTAAATCAACAAAAAAAAAAACAATTAAATGAATCAAATGACCGCTATTAAATATTTATCACTCAAAATCATCACCTAACAGCTAATTTTACCAGCCAACATGAAAACGGGCATTCTAAGATCCGGATCTTAAGTATTTACAACTTTACAAGCGGGCCGGACAACGTCCTTGACGAGTAGCGAAGGAACGAATCGTGGTACTACTACAACCGGTATTGGCACTTACTTATTACCGGTAATAGCTTTAGGAGTAAACTATCAAATAGTGGTATTTGTTGTCAATTGGCTAAACCGATAACACTATTGAATACCGGTATTCGAATACCTCTATTCGGAGCTTAAGTGATATAAATACCCAAATTCAAATTACACCGGTTATACCTCAATAATAACCTGTAGTCAGAATACCGGTAACGGTCCCTGCTTATATACCTAATTACCTAATAAACTAAAGTAAGTGTGATCGATTTTAGGTACTTTACCTAAGCGTCTGTAAAGTGTGAGCTTTGTAGAACAATGAATGAATGAATAATGAATGTCCTGCAGTGGGACACCACCAGCAGTCATTGGCGGCTCAGGGCGAGAAACCATGGGTGGTCCACCTCCGACTGGCCGTTTCCACCAGCGGTTTCCTGGAGTCTTGCATCGGCGCACTCATTGATCCCAGCTGGGTTCTCACCACCGCGCACTGTGTTAGAGAGTAAGTGTCCTTTAACCTCTTAACTAACCGATTATAGATCTTCTAAAGTCTACTTCTACAAAGGCAGGTTGTTTCCTGCGATCAAGAGCATAGCAATAAGGCTGATGTAAATAAAAATGTGATCCTTTTGTCGTGTTTTGTCTGTAAATGTGACTCATAGGATAGCTTTTGGAAGCCTGCTGGATTGTAAGTAGGTCAAACTGAACAATTTTCATATTGCGACCATCCCGGAAAAAATGCAGTTTCATACATTTCTACTGATGCTGTCTATGGGACAAACAATTTTTCCCCAATTTCAGCGATTTAAGGTCAATTTGGAGAAGTAAGTATTATACAGTTTTGGTTGGGAAGACTGCCATAGGGCAAGAACTCTCGTATTTGTATATACTCGTAAGTACGTACTTCGCTCAAACAGAATAAAAAAGGAAGAGCTTCTCTCCTTCTGCTCTACCGACCTTCTATAAGTGGAGTATGTGTACAAACGCAAGAGTTAGAAGCGACGAAACAGCATGTAGACGGTTTTGTTATGTGCACGTTTTACACATCAAGATAAATCAATAATAAACTTCCAGTCCCCGTTTCATCTGGGCCCGCTTCGGCGCCGTGGAGGTGATCCGCCCCGAGCTGGTGCTTGAGACTACCAACGTGATCCGCAACGCCGACTGGAACGCGCTGACCCAAGACAACAACGTCGCTCTGGTCAACCTTAACCGCGTCATCGACCTCACCTGTAAGTGGTCATCGTTAATTGTCAAATTTTAAACCTTATTACAACGATATATAAGGTCCACCGATCCGTTAGGAGTATTTCTGTTACCCGCAAACCAAACTGACGACCGCGATCATATTACCATCTCTTTCAATCCTGCGACGACTATGCAAGTGTGGACGAGAAATATTTTTCTGTTGGGAATTAATACAGTTTGTTTCCAGCGAACATCGGCGTGATCCCTCTGCCTGCCGCTAGCAGCGGCCTACCCGACCGTGCCAACTACTGCGCCTACGGAGAGTCCCGCCCCGACAGTAAGTTACATTTTTGTTACCTAACGGGATGAGAAAATGGGGAGAAGGAAAGTAAGGCACTTCATCCAACCGCAAAAATCCTGATTTTTCCTGGGCAGTCATTTCTCCAACATCCCAAAAGCGCCCATTAAATTCCTTATACCAATTGCTACAGTATACAATAACCTTCCCTTTCCTTTCCGTAACTCCAAACCTTTAACCCAACTCCAAACCTTTCCTTAACCCAACTCCAAATGTTTATCAAGCTTCTAGTGGTTAAGTTGTTGAAGTTTCTAAAAACCACTCGTCAAGTTCTCTGCAATCCTAACAAAGGACCGAAAATCCTGACATGTCAGGGGAAATGTATATATAAGTATAGCTTCAAGTAGCTCACCGATTCGTCAGTATATAGCTACACTGCGGACTTTTATCGCCCGCTTACCCTAATTATGTATCCACAGCCGCTGGTGAATTCCTCCGCTGCTGGGACGTGACCATCGTCACAGAAAACCAGCAAGCCGTCATCTATGAAGGCGAGGATATCTCCGCTACTGAGGTACCTACAATCCTACATACTTACTACTCTCTCATTACGCACAAGCATATCTACGCATACGTACTACCATAATGGAGCCTCTAACAGGGTCATATAGCTTGTAATATTGTTATATCGTTACAGTTCGACACCGGCGCCCCTGTTGTCGGCGATGGAGTGCTGGTCGGCTTGCTTTCTCAGAAGGGAGAATTCCGCGACGAAGCTGGTAAGCAAAGTTGACTTTAGGAGTCCCAAGAATGGATTTCTGATCGATGGAGTGTTTATCGCTAATCGACAAGAGTTTCGAATTACCTATTCGCACATGTATCGTACGTTTTACAGTACATATGGCCCTTTTAATTTTACATAATGTGCTAATTATCGCACTAGCGCGGTAAAGTAGCACTATATCGTATTATATTACAACTATTACCTCTTTTTTCGCAGTGTTCATCCGCACCAGCGCCCAAGTGAACTGGGTTGTCGGTATGACCGGACTAGATTTCAGCCGCGCATCCGCTCCCGAGCAGCAACGCCAGGATGTCATCATCGTCAACGACCTCAACTAAGTTGACCTGACGACGTTTAATAATTTAATAAACGATTATGTGGTCTTCGAGTTTTTCATTTGATTATCACATTTTATAAGGAGATCGGTCGATCCGTACAAGATATTGATTGATTTATTTGTGTGCCCAACACTCACACATATCCTCCCAAACGAAACTCGTATATCGTCTCTATTTCGTCGGAGGAAAAAGATCTGAATAACCCATGGACGAATAGAACACGCATGCGACTTTAGTTACATTGCGGACTGTAGGTTACGTCCAATTCAAAAACCGCAATGTAATGGAACTCGCATGTGAGTTCTCGCATCGTTTAAATGAGCCCTAACAATGGTACATATGTATGTTAGTCTGTAAGGTATTTGTAATATGGGCCTTATTGCCTGAATAAAATCTAAATAAAATAAAATAAATAAATAAATGGCTACTTGTACAAAAGCGCGTACCTCCAATATTTAACTTATTGCAAAATGGCGTCACTAAAGGCAAAAGCCGGTCTCAATTCCATCCATTTTGATCAGCGCTTGGACCTAAGCCTTAGGTCCTAAGGTCAAAATAACTCGATTTCCGTTCAATAGATTGTGCTGAACTGATGAATATTGGAGGAATGCGATTTTGGGCGATGGAACAACGAAGTGTGGTAAGACACTACTTACTTTATACGATAAAACATAAACGCGTTTAATCTTTTGTGGCGCTGCGGGCTCTGGTCACGCCATTACGTTCTACGTGCGGTTTTGAGAGGTTCAAAACTCAAGTTGGTTACACATGATAAAACAAAACATTACTACAAATAAATTTTATTTGTTCTTATTATAAAGTTTGGCAATTACCAATCAACTACTTGACTATTACTTTCCTTATCAATCCACAAGCAATTACATCTGATCACTTTAACATTCTTGACTAATAATCACTCTGTCTTGTTAAGCTGTACTTTCACTAATTTTCTTCGCACTCTTGGATCATTTCACTTCCTTTCGCAATCTATATTGTAATCAATCGTTCCACTTGCTAAAATCTTCAAAATCACTCAGTTAGATCATTCAGCTCCTGCCTTTTAATCTTCCTCGGACCACTCCGTTTCCATACGTATCGTCAATAACGTCAAAATCACAACGCCAGCTCGTAACTCGTTCCGTTATCACTCTCCGGTTCTTCACTAATCTTGCTTCTTCGGGCTCTTGGACCACTCCTTCCCGTTCCCGTCGCGGGGCAGGGACCAGCTCTTGGAGCGGGGCCGGGCGGGCGCGGGGGTGGAGGCGGGGTCCCCGCGGGGTGTGGGGTCGCGGGGTTTGTCCGGCGAGCGGGACTTGGTGCGGCGGCGGCTGCGCGAGCGGGACTTGCGCGCTCGCGAGCGGGAGCGGGACCGAGTGTGGTGAGACCTGGAAGAACAAGTGTTTGCCACAGAATAAATAATAGTACTAGGTACAGAAGACTCACTCTCTAACAAAACGCGTCTGTTACGATCAGCACAGATATAGCCGCTAGGTGGCGACAGCGCCACGCGCGGCTGCTTATGGCTAGCCACCAAAATTGGTGTGGAACGGATGTACTTTTAGCTACCTGTTGCAAAGCGACGAAATCGCGGAGTGAGCCACGCCTGGTGTTTGCTTATAACTACGTGACACACCCACCATCATACAGGATTGTACTTAACTAAGGAAGTTTGAATCTAGTTGTACTTTTAATTGGGTTGAACTTCATTTGTACGAAAGTCTTACGAGATAAAAGAAATGCTACCTTATTAAAACAAAGTGACTCGTAATGTAGATTTGGCGGCACGAAGTAGAGCTTATCATTTGTCTTGTGACCTTACTCTGGTTGACGTTTTACGCTATGTTTAGCGTCACATAGTAGGGTAGACAACTTCTACAGACCATGACGCCGTAAGCAACGTACGGCGGTAATCATATACTAAACATCTTATAGTTCCATACAATTTGATATGATATGATTTATTTATCTCACAATATACAATTTCACTTAAAATTACACATGATTTTTTTTTAGGAATTACTAGGTAAGTATATTAAATTAGGAATTATTTTTATACTAAATATTTGAAAATGTTTAAATGCGAACAAAACAACGCATTTGCAGAAATCTCATATGACATCATCAACCACAGAATGGTTCCATATGATATTTCAAACTGATTAGTAATAATAACATTTTTTTGGCCATTTGACTGAACTCACCTGGACCGTCGACTTCTGCTCTTACTCCTCCTGCTCCTGCTTCTGCGCGACCTCGACCTTGACCGCGAGTAGGAGCGGCGTCGTGACCGCGATCTAACAACATATTCTATTGTTTCAAACTGTGGCCCTTTGACCGTGAACTCACCTGGACCGTCGACTTCTGCTCTTACTCCTTCTCCTGCTCCTGCTTCTGCGCGACCTCGACCTTGTTCTATTGTTTCAACCTGTGGCCCTTTGACCGTGAACTCACCTGGACCGTCGACTTCTGCTCTTACTCCTTCTCCTGCTTCTGCGCGACCTCGACCTTGACCGCGACTAGGAGCGGCGAAGTGAGCGCGATCTAACAACATATTCTATGGTTTCAACCTGTGGCCCTTTGACCGTGAACTCACCTGGACCGTCGACTTCTGCTCTTACTCCTCCTGCTCCTGCTTCTGCGCGACCTCGACCTTGACCGCGAGTAGGAGCGGCGACGTGAGCGCGATCTAACAACATGTTCTATTGTTTCAACCTGTGGCCCTTTGACCGTGAACTCACCTGGACCGTCGACTTCTGCTCTTACTCCTTCTCCTGCTTCTGCGCGACCTCGACCTTGACCGCGAGTAGGAGCGGCGACGTGAGCGCGATCTAACAACATATTCTATGGTTTCAACCTGTGGCCCTTTGACCGTGAACTCACCTGGACCGTCGACTTCTGCTCTTGCTCCTTCTCCTGCTCCGGCTTCTGCGCGACCTCGACCTTGACCGCGAGTAGGAGCGGCGACGTGAGTGCGACCTACGATATAATATTAAGTAAAAGTGATATTGTTTGGAAGATTTACACGACAAACACTCTACAGGTGGCAAAAAATAAGTGCATTCCCGTTGCCAGACAGGTTTTAGGATTATACTGAGCAACTTTTACTATGGAACCATCCTCGAAAACGCGAAAAAAAATTTGGCTGCGTCATACATTTTGGCTGGTCTGTTTTCTATGGGAGGGTATAATTTTTTTTCGCGATTTGGGGTTTGGTCCCATAATAAAAGTTGCTCAGTATAATCCCAAAACCTCCCTGGCAACGGGAATGCACTTATTTTTAGGCACCCTGTATACTAAAAGTATCAACTATTGAGTGAGTGCGTTGCGTCAATATTTCTTTGGATTTGAGCCTGTTTATAGAAGAAGAGGTTATTAAGATTACTTTAAACGGGTTACTCACGTACACGTACGGGTTGCAGTATACGCCGCGCTATCGCTAAAGATGGAGCAGTCAATGCTCCAGTCGATGATCCTCAAAATGGATCGAAACATATCAAACGATTACTCGACTATACTCTGTATCTTTAGGTATTTTATAACTACAAACAATCAGCTAACATACATGCGGTATACCCAGGGAATCGGGACGCCAGGAATTTAATTTCTTTGTTGAACGTCAGGGTTGAACCACCCTGGATAGGAGTACTTAACGCACTCTTTTACTGCCTGTAGATAAATATTTAATTTACTAAATGATACAAAAACAGACTAACCTATCAATCCACCTATTACTAACCCAATTTTCATAGCTTTTTCGGTAATTGAGGGCTTGTGCACAAATTACGCGAGGTTCGATAGGGGGGGGAGTGTCACGCATAAATCACGACTGATCACGTTGGGGTCGGGTATAAGGAGACCTCACGTGTATTACAAAAAAAAGGGGTAGTAAAAAAAACTCACCAAATATCACCAAGGGTGAGTGGGGTCACAAACGCGTAACGAAAATGATTTTTTAGTATTTAAGATTTTTATTATTGTATATGTATATATGTTAGTTTGTAAGGTATGTATCTATGGGCCTCAGTACCCTGAAAATAAATGCTTTGATTGATGATTGAAAAAGTAGCCAAAAACACCTCGCGTGATTTGTGCACAACCCCTAAACAAACGAAAATGAATCAGGGTCCAACAAATACCTGGATCTGGAGCGTGACCTTGACCTTGTGTACGAGCGGCGGCGGGAGCGGGAGCGGGAGCGGAGGCGGTCGTCGTGCTCGTTGCGGTGCTCGTTCTCGGTTAGCCTTTTGAAGTATCTATACGAATGAAGTTTATAATACAGATTTATATGGGCTAATTGGGTATTTGACCGTATTTAAAATAAATTATTTTACACCATGCATGAAATTAAACATCAGAAGATTAATAGGGAAACGTAGACAACAGTTAGTTTTAGATACAATTTCTATTTTAAAACCCGTATAAAACAATAAAGAGTAGGTAATTTGATTGTGACGTCACATGCTAGTGTTTCATATAAATTCCATAGTAGTAAAATCGTTTTGAAAAGAAACTGATTTCACTAGTAGTCAAATACAAAAAATTCTACATGTTTAGGTAGTAAAGAGAAATCTGAATAATTGTTTATAATAAAATTGTACAGAGGCGATTTACATCCAAAATGACAACAAAGAATTATTAAAAAAAAATCTACAATTATGTACCAACTTTCGCGACTGGTTGATCACGGATTGCATGCAAATGTTTGCGTGATGTCACACTAATAGATGTTTAAGCACTTGCGTGACGTCACACTAATAGATGTTTAAGCACTTGCGTGACGTCACACTAATAGATGTTTAAGCACTTGCGTGACGTCACACTAATAGATGTTTAAGCACTTGCGTGACGTCACACTAATAGATGTTTAAGCACTTGCGTGACGTCACACTAATAGATGTTTAAGCACATGCGTGACGTCACACTAATAGATGTTTAAGCACTTGCGTGACGTCACACTAATAGATGTTTAAGCACTTGCGTGACGTCACACTAATAGATGTTTAAGCACTTGCGTGACGTCACACTAATAGATGTTTAAGCACTTGCGTGACGTCACACTAATAGATGTTTAAGCACTTGCGTGACGTCACACTAATAGATGTTTAAGCACTTGCGTGACGTCACACTAATAGATGTTTAAGCACTTGCGTGACGCCACACTAATAGATGTTTAAGCACTGCTACGGTTATTAGTAAATTTTCCGCAGAGGGTAATGTACTATACTTAACGCAATACCAACTGGCGACTAACATCATAATGCTATCATCTCCTTTACTCTTGTTAAGGCCAACCAAGAGTGAAAGAGATGGCATTATGACCAGACTCGGCACTTAGTTTCGCGGCAAGTAGGGTCATTGCGTTAGTTTTCGTCCACTTAACGATATTTGAATATAAACCTTCATTGTTACTAACATTAGAAACGTAAGGCTACTAACAAATCTGTATGAGTCCATAGTTGCTCGATATAAATATTTTTGATTTCATTTCATTGCCGCACAAATTTGGACTTATTCCAATCCTTATTATCTAAAGAATTTATCTATCTACATAAAAATTATATTTCGCAAGTAGCAGATTTAAATATGAAATGTATTATTTGCTAATCCGTCAAGTGGACGGAAACTGACGCAATTACCCTATAACTTGGACCTAGGTAAAATAAAAAATGTCTCCTTTCAGCAAATCAGCTATTCAACTTTTTGGGTTCCCCTGAAGAGGGTCCAATAAATTATTTCACTTGCCTTGTAACGCGACTTAAATGTGATGTAGTGGTGTAGGTAATACTTCACTACTACATCATTATTACTATTAGATCGCATTACGGGGGTGACATCGGCACTACGTGACAAAACCCCTTAAAAAAATGATAAAAAAAACCAGGCAAGTGAAAAAAAAAACGGAAAAAAAAATGCAAAAAAAAAACGGTCACCCATCCAAGTACTGACCACGCCCGACGTTGCTTAACTTTGGTCAAAAATCACGTTTGTTGTATGGGAGCCCCATTTAAATCTTTATTTTATTCTGTTTTTAGTATTTGTTGTTATAGCGGCAACAGAAATACATCATCTGTGAAAATTTCAACTGCTAGACAGACGGTTCGTGAGATACAGCCTGGTGACAGACAGACGGACGGACGTACGGACGGACAGCGAAGTCTTAGTAATAGGGTCCCGTTTTACCTTTTGGGTACGGAACCCTAAAAAACACGCGACTCACTTGTAGTACTGGTGCGAGGCGTCGGGCCCGTCGAAGTACGGCATGCGCACCCCCCGCCCGCGGCCGCGGCCCCTCCCCCGCGGCCGCCGGTAGGTGTCGGGCGGCGGGTAGTACTGCCCGCGCACCGGGTAGTACATCGACGCTGCGACAACACACCACACGCACACGTTACGGCGAGGCCACATTACGCGACTGGCGACGGCGGCAGCGACAACCGCAGGTGGGAACGAAAGGTCCGATCGCTGTGTCTCGCTCCAACCTATGGTTGTCGCTGCCACCGTCGCAAGTCGCTCAATGCCGTGGCCGAGCCGTTAGTTCATTTTACGCATAACTGCGATAATAATGGGTCACATTCTGTAAATGATAATTGTTTTCACACTAAAATGACCTTCAGTGTGTCAGTGTATTTTAAAAGAAAATATCCATAGGTAATTCGTTCGAAGAAAGTTTCACTTTACAGATTCGCATTTTGACAATTTTCTCAAATAATGTACTGATAAATAAATCGATGTTTTCCTATTGCCAAATGCTTTAAAAAGATAAAATTGGAGTGTTGTTGTATCAAAAGCGATCATAACAGAGAGAAAGAGATAGGTAATACCGTACACAAAATGTGAAGAAAAAATACCATGAATATAATTTATTATATGATAAATATGTGCATAAAGATATACATATATATTTATCGTTTAACAACCCACTAATATGAAATCTAAACTCACGGGTCTAATGTGACAACCGATAAATAATATTATTTATCCTGATAAGTTGATAACAACACAATATAGAATAGCTGAAAATAAATTATACATATACATATAATGTTCTTATTTAAAACCATAAACATAACTAATATCAAACTTATTACAATAAAAGGTAACCTAAAATTAAAACTACCTACAAAACTAATACCTAAAACATAAATAGAGCATAGCATGGGTGACCTAGCCCAATATGTATATATGTATTAGACTAGATCTCCCAGGTCCGATCCCTGTGGAAGGGTTCCCATATACATATAATTGTTGAAGTCAAAATCCTGGAAATAAAGTTTTAGATCCAAAAACAACAGATAGTGACAACCCTAATATAATATGATTAGGATTTACATTAGGGTTGTCACTATCTGTGGCTGAAATAAAGAGAAAATTAGTTGGTCCGGGTAAGGGAGGTATTCCACCTGTCCAATTTCTTTGTCCAATGTCATTGCGTCTCACTCTCTCATTAAGCAAGATGTGAGACGCAACACACATTGGACAAACAAATTGGACAGGTAGAATACCACCCTAAGCTAACTTTGCACACAAAGTGATGTTTCAGATTTTTGCCATTAATGATGACATAACCACAGTTTGTCATTGCAAATAAATTACTTAAATTAAAGAATTTGAACCCTTCAGGGGAAGCCAAAAAGTTGAAATAGCTGATTTGTTAAAAGGAGACATTTTTTATTTTTTCCGAAGTCAACCTTACAGCTAGAGTTAGACCAAGAAAAGTCTGCAGCGATTTTGATAGCCCACGCAGTAATAAACGTCAAACTTCTATGAAATTATGACTTATAAATAACACTTGCACTGCGTGGGCTATCAAAATTGCTGCAGACTTTTCTTCGTCTAACTCTAGCTGTAAGGTTGACTTCGGGAAAAATAAAAAATGTCTCAACAAATCAGCTAATTCAACTTTTTGGCTTCCCCTGAAGGGTTCAATAAATTATTTCACTCTGTATAAGCGAACTTTGTCAGTAGAAAAAGGCCCGAAATTGAAAATTTGTATGGTAGATCGATCCTTGACGCCTACATTTTTCAAATTTTCCGCCTTACGGCTCGGCCACGACATTACGCGACTTGCGACGGCGGCAGCGACAACCGTAGGTGGGAACGAATTGTCCGATCGTGTCTCGGTCTATGGTTATCGCTGCCGCCGTCGCAAGTCGCTCAATGTCGTGGCCGAGCCGTTATGCTAGTGACAAAGCTGGCTTATCACACAATATGTGTGTAGTGTAGCAGTGATATAATGATACTCATACTCTGAGGGAACGGGTATCCGGGCGGCGGCACGGCGGCGAAAGGGTACCCGAAGCCGTAGGGATGCGCCATGCCGTACATGCCTGCAAACAAAACAGGGGTAATATTTTGGTCCAATGTGCATTGCGTCTCACTCTCTCATTAAGCAAAATGTGAGACAAAATACACATTGGACAGGTGGATACCACCCTAAGCTAAAATAAGTATGTCAATAGCCTACTCAATCGTCCGGGCGCGCTCTGCTCGCCGCCTCCGAGCAGCAATTTGATTGTGAATATTTCTGGCATTGTTGAATTTTATATAAATAATGTAATTAATGTACCATCGTTGAGAGCGCCTTCTTAAATTGGCTTGTACGGTCAGCCAAGAACCCACCACTACCACTCCCACCTACCATCTACTACCATCTGTACTATCATCTGATTGATAGAGTCGAAAAGTGGTAGACCACTTTCTTGGCTTACTGTACCGACTGTCAATTTTGCATTTACATATGGGCGGTATTCCACCTATCCAATTTTGACAAAGGTCCAATGTGTATTGCGTCTCACATTTTGATTAATGAGAGAGTGAGACGCAATGACATTGGACAAAGAAATTGGACAAGTGGAATACCACCCTAAGGTATAAATAATAGAATGTACCTACCATCATCAATGTGTCAATTTTAACCCTGTTAAATGTAATTAATAACACTGAAAACTCACTGGCAGCCTTGTTGTACTCGAGCTCCCTCTCAGGGGTCGTCAACTTTTCTAACTTGACGCCGCGCCGCGGCCGCTCGTCCGACGATACGGACGACGGCGACAACGAACGACGAGGCTTTTTCGTTTCCAGCGCTGAGCGGAGGACTATACGACCTGGGAATATATAAATAACGTCAATTATTATAAAATAGTTCTATTTTATTTAGCCAAGCCAAGAAAATAGATCCCTAAGTTGAAGGGATCTATTTCGTTCTAGCAGTAAAGATCAAAGTTAAAGATCCCAAGATAAGACAGGTTTACCTAGTATAGGGCTCAGGACACTATTGTCATGGCTCGGCTCACCGGGGTCTCTCCCAGAAGTCGTCGGCAACGTCAAGGATCTGCTGGGCTTCTTGGCAGAGTTGGGTTGGCAAGAATAGTGCCGCCAACCCACCACGCAAAATAGGCGCAATAATATGACGTCGAGTTGCGGAAACCAAGCTCGCGAAAACCTACAACCAAGCACTGAAGGTCGCTAGGTTTAGGAAGTGCTTGGCTGGCGTCCTCTTCTCTTCTCCCACTAACTGATGACATCTGCCTTAATCCTCTAAGTTTGTCTCATTTGTGATGTTTAATAGTGTTTATAATGTAAAGTTCATTACTCGTTATATTGTAATGTTTAGATAGTTATTTCTTCTCTGATATTTTTCACTGTAGCTATAATATGGTGTTAATTAGTTTGTAATATTTCCGCTTAATTGTAAAACATGCTGTGTACACTTGTTTTGGATCTCGTGCTAGATTTAAGCCATAATGTGCAATTGTATTACCCATGATATATTGGATGATGTCTGTTTAGTGTTTATAAAGTAAAATAAAATGAAGATGAGCCTGACCGTCCAACGCCTGCTGGAAGCGGTCCCTGGCGGCCTGCAGCGCCTCCTCGCAGCGGCGCTTGCAGCGGTCCACGACGCGCGCCCGCGCCGCGCGCTCGCCCGGCGCCGAGCGGCCGTTCATTTGCAGGTCTGGCCGGAGCTGAAATGTTTAAAAAGTGCTCAATGTAGTTGTCTACTTTAGGGTCACACGCACCAAAAACAAAAGCCAAGTACGAGTTGGACTCGCGCACGAAGGGTTCCGTACCATTACGCAAAAAACGGCAAAAAAATCACGTTTGTTGTATGGGAGCCCCATTTAAATATTTATTTTATATTGTTTTTAGTATTTGTTGTTATAGCGGCAACAGAAATACATCATCTGTGGAAATTTCAATGGTCTAGCTATTACGGTGGTACTAGCTATTATGAGATACAGCCTGGTGACAGACAGACGGACATGGAGTCTAATAGGGTCCTGTTTTAACCCTTTGGGTACAGAACCCTAAAGCATGTTAGATAGATAGATAAATTATTTATTCATACCCACTAATTATGGTATGGTATGGCAGTGGCTAGGTGCGTGTGACTCTTAAGAAATGCCACATGCAGTAGAAATCATCTTTTTCAGGACTTTCAAAGAAGCACAAATGTACCTAATTCTAAAAACTCAAGTTCAACTCATGTATAATATATAAAACATTCGCGTTTTGAACACATATTAACTCACATTTATAGACGGGTCTATCGCGAATTTATTTAATTACCTTTATTTACCGACGTTTCACCCACCACCAGCCGCGACGACGACCAGTGAAACCTGTATCGAAATGTCGGTAAATAAAGGTAATAAAATAAATTCGCGATAGACCCATCTATAATTGTGAGTTAATACTTAATAATGTGTTCAACTCATGTGTTTATTATTATTTGTTAGACACTGTAGGAAGGCCAGAAGAAAAATTAATAATTTAGTTACCTCAATTCTCTTAAATAAGTCCTCAATCAGCCGCATAGCCTGTAACTTCTTCTGAGCCTCCAGCAACTTCTTCCTCTCTTCTGCAACCTTCCCGTTGAGGTCCACATCATCCCGCTGCATGAGCTTCGCTAACTGCTTCTTCTTCCTTCTTTCCTCCCGTTCCCGCATTTTCTCCAGTTTTTCACGCTCTCCTCGCTCGTATTTTTGTCTTAAAGAGTGAAAAATTATACGTGAGACGGTTTCTTTTTGTCTGGAATAGATGGAATGTAGGAGGACATTTTACGTAACGAAGAATAGCTTTACAGTGCACAGAGTTGACATTTGAGGGACATTGACATACTAATACTATTATGCCAGTCCCAAACAAATTTAAAGGCAGTGTTTTCTCCTGGTACTGTTTTATAGATTTTTTTATGTAATTACCTTTAATGTTTAAAAAATGACAATAACAAAAGATGACATGTTGCAATACATAATATATGTTGTGATGTATTGAGCATGTGCGGGAACGAATTTATGCATTTATAACTTTGTTTATTGTAAAATACTTAGCAAACTACTAATTAAAAATAAGTAGTAAGCTCCAAAGGTACTTAGTAATGTTAAAATAGTTTCTGAAGTTAAATTGATCACAAGGTTCATGAAATCATGAGCTACAGTCAAATATGTAATAATCTCACCTTTCTTTAGCTTCTCTCTTAGCAACCTTCTCTTTCTCGGCCTTCTCTTCATCTTCCTTAGCTCTCTGTCGAGAAGACAGACGTTCCCTCACAATGGCCCTCCGTTTCACCGCTGCATCCGTCATATGCTTTGTCTTGTCAAAATCGACTTTAATGCCGCACCATTCTGCTATGTCATCCTTCTTTCTTAGCAACTTCCGACTGCGGAGAGCATCCATGCAGCGGACGAAGCCAACATATTCGTGAAACTGAATATATGCCTCAAAATATAAGGCTTGATCTGGGGGTGATGTTGTGATCCCCCGCATTGTAGACTTCATTTGAAGGCGAAAAGGGTCAGCTATGGGGATATCAATTTGTCGAATGTTGCCAAACTTTTCAAACGCTTTTTTTAACACATGTTCTGATGGTGGGACATCAGCATCCCTGTCCCGATCATGAACGAACCAACGGATTGGTAGATTACATATGTGTATGGTGTCTGGCCGCTCACCGGGCTTCATTTCATCCATGTCAGTGGCATCACGGAAAAACGAGTCCCACGAGTGACGGCTAGGGAAATCTGATTTCGCCTCGGATACTTTCACTTTGAGGGGTTCCGGGTAGTCATTTAACTGCACTATTCGGTCGTCGAGTCTCGCGAGCACCCGCTCGAGCTTATCTGGCTGCTCTAACTCGGCATCGAATCTTATTACTTCAGAACTATGCTTGGACACTTTTAGGATCGAAAACGCGTCAGGTTGGATCATTTTTCTCAATTTCTCCATCAATTCCCAGTTGGAGATGGACTTGCCGTGAATCTTGTGGGCTGGGAGCTGAACAGAAACGTTTAGCTTTGCGAACGACTTGAGATACAAACGCTGGGGCAGATATAGCACCACAGCGTCTGATGCGTCCCTACACACTTGGATATTCATTGTGATTATTGATAACCTAACCAAAACCTAACACCTAATCAATTAATGGCAATACAATGAAAGGACAATTACAATTACAAACATGTTAAATGAAATGAAACAAGACGAAACAAAATTCTTAAATACTAAAATACAATCTAATGAAAGCTACTCATGAAATGACCAAAGTATTGAGGAATTGCGCCCATCGTTCACGCTGGTTAATGTTAACACGAGGTATTATTTGTTGTTGTTCCAACAACTATATATCACTACTACACTAATGTTATTTTAGTAAAGAAAATTCTAATCGGCAATCAGAAATTCTCCATTTTCGTTTTATTCCAGGGTGAATGACATGACAATGACAGACACACTCGACATCATCAACAGACCAATCAGGTGAAAGTATACTTACCCAGGCGGCTCTGTAATTGGTCAATAGAAATGAGCGGTAACGAATTATGTCAAATGAAAACATGATGATAATGCTCTTTTCGCTCTGAAATACAAATAGACTCACATTACTACAGATAAAAATAAACTTTAATCCGTTGCAGTAAAGGCTAGGTATATTGATCATACCTATAACGCGAAAACTGACCACAGAGGATAATGGAACGTACAACGCGTGCAACGTGCAGCAGGGACGAAGGGGGGGGCAGCGCCAATGTGCCAATAAGCAGGGGAGCCCCCTGTTTATTGGCGCGAAATGTAACTGTCAAGTTTAAGCTTCCAATATAGCATGAATGTAGCCCACAAGATACAAGATGGTAGAATACATGAACCTATCAAGCAATTATGAGGCAAAGTAATCAAATGCAAATTCTGAGTTGTTTTCTTATGTTTGCTGGTATAATTGAGTTTTAAAAGATGATTTTGGATGATAAATATTTAATAACAGTCATTTGAATTTGATTTGGTTTGATATTTTACATTTAACATTTGCTTCGGGTTGGTGGTGAAAAATTTTGTTTCACTCGGGGGCAAATTTTGTAACCCTCAAGATTCCATTTTTCGAAGCACTCGCTACGCTCGTAGTTCAATTTTGGAATCTATCGCTTGCTCGGGTATCAATTTAGCACGAGCGGTTAAACAACAACTTTGCCCCCTTGTAAAACAAATAACTATAGGTACTATACTCAACGATGTATAAAACTCCGTAGGTAAAGGTACAGTCAACGGTAAAAATATGGGTGTACAAATCATTTCAAAAATATGTCCCATAACTCTTATGTCAGTGAATTAAGAACTATGGCTATGGGACATATTTTTGAGTAAGTTGTCTACACCCATATTTTTACCGTTGACTGTATCTATCTGGTTGACCCTTGTTTGTGCGCGATTATCTCGCGTTTGGCTGAACCGATTTTGATGCGGTTTCCAGAAAAGTGTTTGTTACATTGTGGAGGTTTTAGTACACATGGATGGTACCAATTGGACCCGGTAGGTGGCGCTGCTATCGGTATATCGTCAAATTTGATTTGCTGAAACCGATTTTGAAGAAATTTTGCGTTTATATAGATGAAATAGTGGGAGTGGGATAAAGGTTGATACTGGGCTGTAGGGGGCGCGTCATTTGAATTACCTTACTAACGTTGACGATAGGCCATGGAAATAACAACACATAATTATAAAGAATCCTTTTATTTTTAAATACAGAATCAATTACTCACAAACGACACGTTTAATGTGTAGAGCTATTGCGTAAAATGCAATTTACAATTGATGAAACATCAAGCGCAACCCTAGAGGCACAACCCTATCAGAGATCAAACAAAATAAAAAATATGCAACAAGGTTATGTTGAAGTTAGTTTTTATCGTAGAAATTGAGGCAGTTGGCGCCTAGGGTTGCGACTCGACGATATAACATATCAAATAGACTTAGACTATCATAAATAAATCGGCTCAGATTTACACAGCTCTATTCCAAAATATAATTACTCCTTACTAATAAAAATAGATTTATCAGCTATTATGTACATGGTCACATATTGAATACTGTTTATTTGCTTATGACGAGTTAAGACTATTATGCTAAAGCAAGTTTGAAATAGGTAGGTTAGTCGCCACAGTATTGTTATAGTCAAATTTCAGTAAAAAAATACAGGATGACCGAGTGCAATTTGCGAGATTTACAATATCAAATAACAATATTGCACGAGGTTAAGGGTGAATAACTGTTGTGGTTATTAAATATATTTTAAGGCGAAGCATTTTCTTTATACAGCGACAAGGCACATATCAATTTCTCAAAAATGTATGTGACTTCCGCAAATTAAGCACTATTTACACTAGTCAGAATACTGCTTGACGAATTTAGACTCAGCTAAATGCATTACTTATCCAGCACTCAGACAGTGTAAATGTTACTTTAAACATGTATTTTAATACACATAGAGCGTGCTAGCCTCTAAAAGCACACATAGCATGTAGGTATATTGATAACAATGATAACTATAATGTAAATTTAAATAATTAGTACTAAACAATATTATAGCACTATTTTAAACTGGGTTTTGAAAAAGTGGCAGTGGTTAAATTATTATATACATTTTAACATTCTGTACATTACCAGCAACATATTATTATATTAAATTTATGTTTATCTTTCTATATCCTGATCTACCAAGTGAGATAACTAACCCATGGTATACAAAATACAGCATAGCAATATTGAAATGTTAAAACTACATTGTACATAACAGGTAAAGACATACAGCCAGGTATGAAGACCTAGGATTATCCTCCAGTGTTATTTCTTTAATATTAGTAAGGAGACAATTAGTTGTAGACAATAAGTTCCTGTACAAAACAGGGATGTCAAGCCAGCCTAATTTACCGATATAACAAATGACAGAAATCTCTAAAGTTAACCAAAGTTATAAAAAAATCGTCAATTTCTTTTTACCATCGAATCCTCATTGTCATTTGTTACAAAGGTGAAAGAAGCGCCTGACTGAGCAGCCAATATCATTTCACTAAATTATATGAACACTCAAAAGGAATGAGACTAGGTCACTTTATTAGAAAATGTCCATAGGAGATAACCCGTTTCCATTATTCTTGAGCGTGTTGTTACTGATTATGCTGTAACTGTATGGCATGCCAGAAACATTGCTTTAACTTGCAAAAGCCCAAAATTTTACATCACCAACATAATAAATGTTGAATTTGTTTCAGGGATAATGCAGATTCTTGCTTTTCAGGCAAAGCAATCTAGCTATACTATACTAGATGCCCATCTACCCAATATAATCTAGAAATACTAACAGTCATATAAATTAAGTTGTGAATAGAAACTTTAAGGGTTGTAATACCTACATTGTAAGCCTATAGGAACCAACGTTCTGGATATACATTCCCTTATGGTAAATTTAAAACTAATTCATTGCTCAAATGGCTAGTCAGAAGCACAATCGACGTTTTAAAACCGTATATTGATTGATCATAAACATGCAAGTTTGCAATACCGCTTTTGTCAACATACAGTTTATATATTGCGGTATTAGACAATTTTTAAGTCTATTTCACATGTTTAAATCCAAAAGCTATGCTAATTGCACTACAAGTATATTAATATAAAATTGGCAGTTCAGCTAAACTTTTCTATTTGCCTAATATTTCATCTTCTTGACTGATTGCGAATAAAATGTAAATGCTAATTCGGAACACCACAAACTTTTAATGTTTGCAAATTAAGTTGAAACTATTCAATATAATTTTTAGATCAGATCTCATTTTTAAGAGATTGAAAGTGGAAAAGACAAAAAAGAAAGAGACACGCAGATTTGATTATGTAGAACTGCGATTTTCCATTACAATTTTACTAATACATAGTTTATTACTTAGAACTTTAAAATTTATAGTCTAGTTTGTGAAGCTGAACCTAAATAAACATTGTAACATTTTAATTCAATTTGTTCTTATTAAATTTGTGAGTAAATTCGTTTAAACCTACTTGTGATGCCCAAGCATTGAGTTTTAAAACCTAGAAATACATTACACAATAAATATATTAATATGCTCTATTTAACGAACAGTATTCTAGAGATTTTTAATTTTCATTTAACTAAACACATATTGCCCGATACAACAATTCTGCGTAATATCAGTTCCAAACTAAAGTTCGTTTTTTTTTCAGCATTAGAAAAAAACTACGCGATCTAGTCGTGTCTTTTAATTGAAAAACGCTTTTTAAAAATCAGTAACTATCACTTATGAAAGCAAAATGTAAATAATCTTATATGATTCATAATTGTTCAATATTTGCCGTGACTTATTTACTAGTGTTTTTCAATAAAAAGACACGTCCAGATTGTTTACCTTTTTTCTAATGCTAAAAAAAACGAACTATAACTTATTAAATATTTACAAGAACTGTAAGAACTCTAAATAAACTCACGTACAAAACAAAACTCGATACAATCTACATTTTTCGTATGAAATAAGTAAAAATTAATTTCAGTCTTCTATTAAATAGTATCATCGCAGACGCTATAAGATCTGATTTAGAATAAGAGGAGTATGATACAATTTGTACAACTTATTGAAAATTGACAATGTCTAATGATATATTGATATAGCTATATCTTTAATCACTGGTGAGAATAAAGGTAAAACACTCATCCATACGCCATATACAAAGTGATATCTATATTCTGGATCCTTTATATTCAAAAATTATAAATCAATTTCAAAATCTAATTTACCTAATGTCCGAGCCCAAGTTTACCAATGTGGTAATATGCATCACTTATATGGCGTACTTGAGACCTGTGGTACCTTCCACCTTTTCCGTAAAATAGTCCGCATATACACTTAGGAAGCCCCATCACTTGTCTAGTCCGTTACAGTCACTATCTTCCGAATCTGTCCTTTTCCAACACTAGGCACTTGCTTATAGGTAAGCATAGGATATTCACTTAGAAAAATTATTGCTATTAACACAAATACACTCTCAAAATTTTCTGATGGACAAACCAAAATCTGTCCCTTACATATCTGCTTCAGCCCAACCAATTACAATTCTTTTTGTTTAATCTGTGTATGTATTCTTTTCTCTGCTCATGTCAATTGGTTTAGAACTTTACTGTCATCAGGTTTTTAGATGCATTTCGGGACTCATGTACTGACATATTTGTTTATATAATTGTGCTAAATGTTGTTTCCTCAGTATATAAAAGAAGACAAATGCATGACACGCTCCTTTCTTAGTGAATGCGGTATCCATTATGAAATAACTTGTATATCAACTGTTATATATTGATGTCAACGGAGGCCCTTTTCAATCTTCGGTAAGAAGAATTATTCAAGTCGACGTATCTTTACGACGGCTCCACTAAATCTGGTTTTGTCCAGCCGGGTCCGACAAATATTCGCACTTATCAGTCAGCGGAGGCCCCTTTTCATAGATATTTTATAGAACGACGTGTCTACCGGCTCCACACATAAGCCAACCAAATGTAAAGCGGTCGGCGTCATAGTGCGTTCCGTGGCCCTTTTATCCAACCAAAAGTATGGGTGTCGGCCCTCGCGGGTCCCCCCCCCCCCGGCCTAGTTGGCGCGGGCGCGCTTGGCGTGGGGGGCGTGGGGCGCGGGCGGCGCGTGCGCGGGGCGCGGCGCGTGCTGCGGCTCGTCGGCCGCCAGCCCCGAGCGCAGCATGTACTTGAACTGCGGCATGTGCTGCATCACGTCGCGGATCTGCACCAGCGCCATGCCGTTCTCGCCGGCGGCGGCGGATTTACACTTGCCCGAGTTGCGGAGGACTTGGAGTTGCGTTCTGGAAACGAGAGGGAGGTGTGAGTTACAATTTAGACTATCCACCATTCGAAAAAAATAAGTTATGAAGTGGCTTTCAGATGGTTTGTTAATCCGAGTTGGCCTCTCAGTTAGTAAATCCGAACCTCATTTTGAAGGTCAGTTAACAGTGTTGACGATCCTTTGTACCTTCAAACCCGAGATAAACGCACCATGATACTCTTCCGATATAAAAAAGAGTTAGAATAACTGGAGGAAATGAGTTTTCCTACTACTACAGAAAGCTTTAATCTTGAAGCCTAACCAAGGTGAGGTGTAACTCACAACAAAATCTGAGACATATATTCAAATATACTCACGAGTTGGGCCGGTAGAGGGTTAGGCCGAGCGCGTCAAGCATGGCGCGGCAGGTAGCGAGCTGAACTCGAGGGAAGAAGTGGCTGGCCAGGTCCGGAAGGGTCATCAGCAGTTCGGTGTACTGGTATGGCTTCGCGTTGATGCAGGGTACCATTGTGTTCTCCACCAGCGCTTTTTGAACCTGTAGATTGTACAAAATTGATAATGTTTTGTGTGGAGTAGACATTAACAGGGCTGACTGTGGCCATTAGGAGACACTGCTGACTTGAGTGCAGAAAAATATTATTTCTTAGTATACTCTGGCCAGTGCTATAAAAATTACAGTAAATTAAAATAAAACTATTTGTCAAATGACAGCTTCAAATGCCGAAAAAAAAATAGCTCACCCGCTGGTAAACTATAGCTGGTCAAGCAGATCTTGTCAGTAGAAAAAGGCGGCAAATTTGAAAAATGTAGGCGCGAAGGGATATCGTCCATAGAAAATTTGAATTTCGCGCCTTTTTTTACTGACAAGATCTGCTTGACCAGCTATACAATCAACGAAATAGAACATTCCGCCCACCAAATTAACGACGTTGGTAATAAGACAAAACGGCTATTTTTACGCAGATGCAAATTACGCGGATCTATTTTTTGATGTACATATTCCCATTTGTCCCTGCCGCCCCTGCCGGGCTCAGATGGGAATAAGCGCGTCATATAAAGCATTCCCATTTGTCCCCGTCTCCTGTATGGCGGCGGTCACGGGGGCGGGGACAAATGGGAATACACCAATTTGTGCGTAGCGTGTGCCGCTGTGGGCTTTAGTTTGAATGGTTGTACATATTTGCTTACCTTATACGGCGTATGGTTGCCAGTAATACTGATTTCTGTTATCGGCGTAAGCCGCTTGCGATTGTCCACGGCGTGAGAGGTTGAGTGGCCATTCATCGACCCGGTCACTTGCGGGGGTACACTGCAAATTATACTTTATTACTAACATGATTAAGATTATTTTTGTTAGTGCATTTTGGCATTTATTATGTCCTCAAAGTCGACTGTACAGATTTGCTTTGATGGATTAAGATAACTTCTAAGAAACCTTTTCTTTTTTTCCCTTGAAGTGTGAGTGAGTGAGTAAAGTTAGCCTCTATTTTGAGTGTCATTCAGTAGGTCAGTTCATTATAAAGGACTTTTACCATCCATCCATATATCATTCCATTAGTAGAGTTTTATATAGACTATCAAATTTCGTCAAAAATTTACCTTGCAACTTTCGGCAATATGAGTATGACAAAGTTATCGAAATCCAACATAAAATACAGAATTAAAGAAAAAAAATTGGAGATAATTTCTAGTTGAAAATAATGACATTGATCTATTTGAGAAGACATTATTAATATTTACCGCCCAAGTATGAATCGACTATTTTGGATTTGACCTCTAGACATGTTCTGACATTCAGATAACCGTATTGCCAAATGACATTAGAAAAGATCGTGCTATAAATAATAATAATAAAAAAAAACACAAAATATTAACCTTGTCTATTGTAGACATTTCAGTGTCAAGACAATGGCGAATGGATAGTATTTAAGAACAGCCTGTGGTCTAGATCTAAATCATCTGACATTCAAATTGAAAACACTATTGTTTATTAATAAAATGAGGTTCTGTCTATTTCTCATAAATCATAATATAAACAAATGATATAATATCATGTAGGTATTTATAATGATGCAATATGACATGAGTTTTCATGTTATTATTGTATTCGGATAAGTTTATGATATTTTTTATAGAAAATGTACGATTGCGTCATTTCATCTCTACATAACTTGCGCTAAAACATACATGGCGCGATATAAAATCGAATGACGTAAATATATTATCATGAAAGTGATGTGTATAAAGTACAAAGGTTGAAACTTTAAACATGTAATTAGGTCATTGAAGCAAAAAAAAACCTATTACTTAGCCATTTGTAAAAAAGGGGCTCAGTCATAAAGATTAAATGTGGCTTGATCCATGAAAAGGGACCTTATTGTCGATGGCGCTTACGCCATTACTGACGATGCTCCGATATAAATACAATGCCGTGCGACGCTGTGCGGCGTAAGCACCATCGACAAAAAGGTCCCTTTTCATAGATAATGCCCCAAAGTACAGCATAACTCAATCGTTATTTTTTTGAGCTAAACAATCTTTAATAAGTACGTACTCAATATCGTGCCATGAATCAGTTTTAGCCCTAAGTGTGTGAGAGAGAACGCAACCGTCACATTAACACAGGCTGTCCCTATACAGGGTGGCTAAAAAATAACTGCATACCCGTTGCCAGGGAGGTTTTAGGATTATACTGAGCAACTTTTACTATGGGACCAACCCCGAAATCGCGAAAAAAAATTTGGCTGTTTCATACATTTTGGCTGGTCCATTTTCTATGGGAGGGTATTTTTTTTCGCGTATTCGGGGTTGGTCCCATAATAAAAGTTGCTCAGTATAATCCCAAAACCTCCCTAGCAACAGGAATGCAGTTATTATTAGCCAACCTGTATAGTAGCGCTACATAAATGTATAGAATGCTCACTTCATAGTAGAGGTGTTGGCCGTGCTCCTCACGAGAGGCGGCGGCGGTTGTTGTCCCATCGCCATTGTTATTGCACTGTTCGGAAACTGGAATAAATCATAAAAACAAACATATTTTCAACCGACTACAAAAAAGTTTGTTGTAATAAATAGATCTAAAATAAAATACTGGAACTTCAGTTGTAATAATGTTTTACTAACAAGTTAGTTTTTTACTTGACATGGAAAAGGAGTAAACTGTTTTATAAGTAAATAAATACATTGTGCAATGAAACTAGAAATTGTTGATACAATTATTACCATGCAGAAATAAAATAATAAAAACAAATAAAGAGTGATAGACGATGCATAATTTCTGATAATCACATGTAAGTAACATTTAATAGGGTAAACGTACCTATTTGTTGGCACGCCCTCCATCTAGGATAAAGTTCTTTTCACGCCGTAATGGTGATCAACTGATCATCCTTCAAAAAATAGGCACCTAACGTTTTTATTTAGTACCGAACAATGGTGTCAATAAATAGGCAGTTTACCCTATTATTGGATACCCTTATATAGTTTATTTATTTAAATGTAATAAACCCTGACGTTACAAATCTGGAACAGCCTAAGCCGCTCATTTCTTATTTGCCAGCCAAATAACAACCTTGTAGTTTTAACTTTAGACTTGAATTTTGTTTGTCTTTGCTGAGTTGCTGACCCGATATAGCGTCGATGTCGATTCCCTAATTACACATTAGCTCTAACAACTGTTTGAGAAACCGCCTAAAAACGTAGTGGATGAAACGCAACGTAACCGCGAGTAGTTACGAAAATAAACGTTTTTCGGTTACCATTTCCGGTTCCTGAACTCAGTTACGACATAGCACCGATAAAAGAAAATATCGCAACTTATGACATTGCTACATGGATTGCGACAGCGTTATGTAACTTTTAAAATAATCTTCCTGTATAATATTTGAACATTAAAAACAATTTAAAAAATTATATAACCTATTACATAATTCTAATTTGCGTCGTCTGTAAGAGATCGCATTATAAGACCGTCTGGAGGCAGTATTTAACTATACTTTTGAACCGATTTCAACAAAGCAAAACAGATTATTATTTTAATTGATTTTTCAGCCTTCGTGTCTTGTATTGTTTAACTTAATTGCTTTACAAAATAACTATTTTTTTTCCTCGTTCGTTTACTTTACACGGACGTCACTGGAAAACTATCTATTCGTCATCACATTACGTCAAATGACGTCGATTCTAGGAATTACAACCGCAATTCAATCATCAAACATCGACATCTAAGCTGCTATTTCATGATTCAAAGACGGACCCTATTCCTCTGAAACCGTTTCGGAAATAACTAACTGGACGGATCTTGGCCTAACTTACAATGTCAGGAGCAAAACCTTAACGTCTTGGCCACAACATTACGCAGTGGCGAGGCCGAGACCATTGCGTGAGATTGAGACGCCGCGATCCAACCTCTCGCTCCCACTTATGGCAAGAGACAGGATTGTAATATTCTACCTGAACATTTCTGTAATATTCTACCTGAACATTTCGTTGGTGCTGCTGCTGCGCGCGGTGCTGCGGCATGGCGGCCGCGGCGGCGGCGATTGCCGCGTTGCTGTAGCGCGCTGCTGCTTGCGCTTGAGCGGCAACTTGCGCCTGCACACAAAAGGATTGTGATAAAGCCTTTTGAAATAAGATTTTCCCACTCCCGAAAATATTGACGATATTTAATAAGTCAAGAAATTTATTAAACCTTTCGTCTTCTTCAGTAACAGTCGCTAAGCAATTTAAACCAGTTATACTATGGAAGGATGCCGCCTGCGTACGGCTTCGAAAGAGCCGGCACCTTTATTTCGCGCACCGGGCGCCAACCGATTGAGTTCAATCAATCTATGACCGCTCACTCGTCTCTCCGTTGTCCATGGACATTCAAGTCCCCTGGTTTTTGGGGAGTGTTAAAACTTTTTATAATAAAAATTTCCCATTTGCAGAAATAAATGCTAACCTGAGCCAGCCTCAGCACCTGCTGCGTCTGAGCCTGCGTGAGTGTCCCAGGCAGACTCCACCCACTAGCCAACGCCTGCACCGCCGCCGCAGATATACCCGCGTGCGGCATCTGCATAGATGACGGCGCATGGCGCTGAGCGTTAGGCCTCCGGCCTCGGGTGGAGGCGCCCGAGAGGCCGACGCCGGCGCCTTGCGCGACTACGCCTGGGGGCGGCGCTGGGGGCGCTCGTGTCCATTGGCCTCCGCTTCCTATTGAACCTGGAAGAATAAGGGTAAATGTGATTTCAAATTACCAACATACTACCTCTATTTAAGTGTAAGACCGCCTTTCTTTCGGGAAATGTCTTTGTCTATTATGACATTTGTAAAGATACTTTCAGATCTGGCGACACCAAGTTGTTTGTAAGAGGCTGCTCGCGGGCGTTTCATATTACGATGTGCTGCACGCGTGCAATACGCGTGTTATTTGGAAATGGAGCGCTAACGGCGCATATGCCAGATCTGGGCCTACCGCGAAAACGAAGTTCCGTTATCTGCCTCTCTATCGCACTTGCGGAGTCGAGCGATAGAGGCAGATAAAGAAACTTCATTTTCACATCATGGACACATCTTCACCTTCAGATCAGACTAGTAAACCGCGTTGCAAGTATTACACTGGTTGTAAATCATATCATTTGACGCTTTGATACAAACAGCAACACTCCTAACTGTACATCGGTGGACCTTATTACAAAAGGCATAAGGTCCACCGATGTACAGTTAACAGTGTGGGCGATGGTACAAATATTTGATGTACTAACTAACTGGTTTCTCTGTCTGTAGCAGGCGTGGCTCACTCCGCGATTTCGTCGCTTTGCTACAGGTAGCTAAAAGTACATCCGTTCCACACCAATTTTGGTGGCTAGCCATAAGCCGCGCGTGGCGCTGTCGCCACCTAGCGGCCATATCTGTCCTGATCGTAACAGACGCGTTTTGTTAGAGAGTGAGTCTTCTGTACCTAGTACTATTATTTATTCTGTGTCTGTAGTAAGATTTTCGCAATGTCAGTTTATATAAAATAATATTTTGCGATGCCGAAGTTTTTTTGCAAGAGCAATGGCGGCCTTGAGACAATAAAATGAAGTGTACTTTCAATACACTATACCAAATCTTGCATGAATAACATTAATTATAATATATTATATCTATCGTCAGCGAATCATATCAACATGTAAGTTACATAACTTCGTGTATTTATAATTTTGCATGCACGCATTAACATACTATACTATAAGTACTATAACCAAGGAGTTATTAATAGTAGAAGAGGTAAGTGTAAGAAACATTCGTGCTTCGAACTTGACAGCTGATATAGATGGCCCTCCATGGCTCCGCACAATTTGCGGTAATCATCAAAAGTTGACGTTTGACAATTGAGTTACCATCTTTGATCTTACTACAAAACATGGCGCCGTATAGCGCCATCTAGCGACTTTTAAACTCGTGGACATAGTTTTTCATAGACTTTACACCTCTTCTACAACAAATAACTCTAGACTGCTATAAATTACTTAAGGCTTCGTCACACAGGCGCATTTCCGGGCGGCGCCGCTTTTACATATAAAACGCTCACGCTCCGCTCACGCCCGGCCGGAAAACGCGCCTGTGTGACGGAACCTTTACTCTTTCAAGCCATTCATGCAAGTAATAATAAATCGTAAAATTTGAGTGATAGGTATGTATAGATAAAATTCTTTCAACTGAGCTTGTTCACTTACCTGTACTAACAATGGCATTGTTCTATTACAATCCTATTATCTGCTTTTGTTCTCGTAGGCGCCAACCAATTTACTTACAAAATAAGTTAGAAGTACATTGCATGTATATTTAATTCTAAACCTTATTTCTTGTTGAATGGGGTTAAAATGGTCTAAAAAGATAATATCATATTCAATCTTTTGGAAAGTCACATGCACCTTAGCCACGACAGGTGTCGATGGTTGTTAAATGCAAAAAAAGTTGGGTTAGCCATTATTTAGTTAGTGTATTTTGTAGTCTATTGTTTCAAGAAATAGAGTCGTTAATCTATACTAACATTTCAAGGCGGCTATAATCTGCTTTTACTACGAGGGGATTATCCTAATTTGTGGTTTACCACTCGATGGTATTGTATTCTTGAGACTCTTTGAGTATAAACTAGCTCAGATCGCTTGATTCACACTATAAAAGGCCAGAGGTTGTCCTAGCGGGTAGGGCCTGCAATGCTGGGCATTGGGATAACCGATAGACCCTAGGATCTATGGCTCAGAAAATGATTTCATTTGAATAAATCCTCCTATTCTATCCCGTCGCATCGCAAAAAACGTGAAGTAAGAAATGGTACAGTAACCGTCAATACTTGTCAACCTACAATAGGGGGCGTGCATGAACTATAGCCACTATAGGGGGCAGCATAGGAGCCGTCAGATTTTTGGCGCGAGGCAAGACAAGATGGCAGAACCTGCTATGCACAAGGAAACGTACCTACGAGAACGGTAGATGGTAGCACTTGCTTTGGCATATTACATGTGCACATGTTTCCGATTCAGGCCACAAGTTGGCAGGCCCTCCAATCCGCACGGTCCCTATGTAGGTAGGTACTTAAACTGTCACATTGGTAAAATAGGGGCCAGTAAGTGATAGCAAGCCATCATACTCGTAACTAGGTAATAGAAACCGTAATCCATCACTAAAGTTGAAGCGGACAAGTCCATGACCTCTTTAAAGAGAATTGTAAGGACATTCGCGCAAAATATGTATAACTTGTATAAGTCAAACCAAAAGGGACGCAGCTGTTATAATATAAGGGTATACACCGGTAATATAATCATGTTACTATCCTATTCTAACAGATAACTGCATCCCTTTCAGCTGTCTTATATTCGTCGTGTCTATTATTTGCCGTGTAGCCCTAACATTTCTTTCTTCGTTCTCATCAGGGCCATCAAGCATATAAAGGTGTGTTAAAGATTTATAATTACGCTGCAAAAAGTTCCTCAACATTATTGTATAGTTAGCAGCAAAATTTGCTTGTCTTTAGGCAGTGTGATCAGGCCTTTAAACGAAGGTCAAAGCGCTTGTCAACATAATACCTATAACTGAGACTTAGGCCTTACGCATCAATGTGGAAGCGTGGTGATTACAATTATGAGTAAATAGATACTTTTTCTCGGTTTCGTTAAACATAAATCTTCACTCCGCACTTCAAAATAGCGAGTCTATTTTACGAAATTTTGGAGCGCGTGGCCTTTACCGGTCGGATGGAAAAAATTCAAAAAAATACACGTGAGGTTATGTGGCCAAAAATCTCACCAAATATCACCAAGGGGGAGGGGGGTCAAAAAGTAGACGAAAACGCCTCGCGTGATTTGTGCACAAACCCTATTCTGTTCCGTGAGTAGATATTATATAATGTCTTGACCTTAATAAGTGGAAAAATCTCTCACAAACCGTGCAAAATGGCGACGGAGGCTTAATAAAGTGCAGTGACCTTCTTTTTCCTTTTAGCCTTGTTCTCAATTATTTTGGGGTCAACTGTTGAGGTGGGTTTAGACTTGAGGTAAATAGATAATAAAAACTTTTAGTCATGACGGATTGACAACACTGTCCGTTAGGGTCTGTAACGGCCGTTTAGCGTGGGAAACTTTAATGGCCAGCAGCACCGGGGGTGCGAAACTCCTCCCTTCGGGCAAACTCGGCTCCGCTCGGCTCAGCATTGCTCCGAGCAATTATTAGGGTTGACACAATTTGACGTCCCTTTGCGTGCACGACCACAGATAAGGTAATGGCTTGAATTTTGACAACCCTAAATAGCCGAAAGGGATAGTGCCATGCATAATTATATTAGAAAGGGAGAGCATGATTCGACCCTGAACCGCTGTCAAACTTCGGTTTTATAGGAAATTTCCTTTCTGTACGGCAGTACTATTATTTATTCTGTGGCAGCACGCTGGGTGTCGTGCGCGTGCGGTAAAATTGGAGCCGCAGCCGGTGTGGTATTCCACCTGTCCAATGTGTATTTTGTCTCACATTTTGCTTAATGAGAGAGTGAGACGCAATGACATTGGACCAAGATATTGGACAGATGGAATACCACCCTAAGTATCTGTATATTAAATGTATTAAATCGCGCACGTTCAAGTCTACGCACACATATCCGGTGTGTACATGCCTTTAACGGCCTCCTGGTCTAGTCGATATTGGCCTTGCGAGCTTGCCTACGAAGCAGGATCTCCCGAGTCCCGGGTTCGAATGCTGGTACGACCACTATTTGTGTATTTATCACAGATAGTTAATTTTTCGCTACGGATGTTTTCTATGTATTTAAGACATTTAAGTATTTTAACTAAAATAGCCCTGCAAATATACCTAGTCTCTTCACTAAGTTGCGTTCCTCATCATAGCTGTAGATGGCGCTGTTGACGTCAACTTTCCGTCCTTCCGTTTTAACTCACTAGATGGCGTTACGATGTAAAGCAAAGATATTGTCGAGCTGCCGACGATGGCATGGTAGTGTTAGTAGTGAGTCTGGCAAGCCAACTTTGTTGATAAAGGCGGCAAATTTGAAAAAACCGGTCAAGTGCGAGTTCGTTTAACTCGCGCACCGAGGATCGCGCACCCCTCCTTTATCGCCGAAACTACTGGGTCTAAAATTTTGAAAAAAAATACACAAAATAGTTCTTTACAGCTTGGCAAAAAAGAGTAGAAATTAATAAGTGGCAGCACTGTAGTGTCGTCCCTTTCAAACCAATTTATTATATAATAAATTGGTTTGAAAGGGACGACACTACAGTGTTGCCACTTTTGAATTTCTACTCTTTTTTGCCAAGCTGTACCTATTAGATTACAGGAAAACCTATTAGATATGTGCAGTCAAGCGTGAGTCGAACTAAATTACTTAGTTTTTGATCCAGCCCCTACGGGTTTTTTAAAGACATTTCATTCACGTTCCACATAAAAAATATATTGTTAAAAATTGGGTAAACGGAACCCTTGGAACGCGAGTCCGACTTGCACTTGACCGGTTTTTGTTTTATTTGAAAGAAACTGTTTTAGTGTAATCTCATAGAAACACGTTGTCCTCTCTGATATATCTGAGATGGCGACCGAACCCTTTGCCCATATTATTTCATTGTAGTTTAATGCCTGTGACAACGGTTAAGTTTTTGAACCATAAACATTTTCAGTAGATATTTAGAAGATAGTTTGTTTTGGTGACAATTTTTTCCTGTAGTTAAGGCAAGAAGTGTGTTATTTCTTTAGAGATGAATACTTTGGAAAGCTAGCTTTTAAATCACCTGTTTGAATTTTAAAACGAATGTAGAGCAGTGCTATAGCATATTTTTTTTTTAAAAAAAGCTTATAGGCATTATAAACCATGGGGGAACTGGTGCATAGGTAAATATGCAAATTTACATTCATTATTGACCTGCTAGCTGCTAGGGGTTAACCTGTTTGTTATAAATTGCAAATAAATTATACATCAATATGTAGAGCATAGCATAAATATTTAAACAAAGATTAAAATTTAATACATTATTTCATGCAACTTTAATTAACTTAACAAAGTAATTATAAATAATTTTGCACACAAAAAATTTAATTAAAATGAATAAAGGCTGCATGGCGGAATGAAGGTTGAGTTGACTGATAGAGAGGACAGAATATCGAAATTGGGTCTATTTACAGAGTTCAGGCTTGAAAACAATTGCCCAGAAACCTTTAAACCCTGCACTCACAGATAGCTGGACTTCACGAGATATAAACTTGAAGACATTTGAATTTAAAATAGAAGTCCCGATGGTCCCGGTCCCGGGTTCGAATCCTGGTAAGGGCATTTATTTGTATGATGATATAGATATTTGTTCCTGAGTCATGGTTGTTTTCTATGTATTTAAGTATTTATATATTATATATATCGTTGTCTGAGTACCCACAACACAGGCCTTCTTGAGCTTACCGTGGGGCTTAGTCAATTTGTGTAAAAATGTCCTATAATATTTATTTATTTATTTAATTACATGAAGTTCTAATTTCTTTATATTTTCTCGAGTTATCAATCTAACGAGGGTTTAACGGCCTCCTAGCCTAGTCGGTAGTGACCCTGCCTATGAAGCAGGAGGTCCCGGGTTCGAATCCTGGTAGGGGCATTTATTTGTGTGATCATCACTTCTGTTCTCGAGTTATGGATGCTTTCTATGTATATAAGTATTGTGTATATTGTATATATAGTCGTCTAGTACCCTCAACACAAGCCTTATTGAGTTTACTGTGGGACTAAGTTGATCACGATCAGTGTAAAATTGTCCTATAATATTATTTTTTTTTATTTATCAACTTGTTCCCGCAGTGTATGGAATTAAAATTATTAATTTTATCACAAAATTAATAGGATAATTGAAGTATTATTGATTGAATTATTTATAATTTATTTACTCATCAAATAATTTTAATTTAAACATAAATATTGCCTCCATACATTCTGTGGAGTGGCGGGAGTGTGCATTAGAGAGAGACAAGTGGCGGGAAAGAGGGGAGGCCTTTGCCCAGCAGTGGGATACACTAATAGGCTAAAGAAAAAAAATATATATATATATTGTATACATGCAAGTAGGTATTATTATAATATGCTACCCTAACAAGGTTATTATTAGATATTATAATAATCAACATACATAAATGTAACTCACCTTTAGCAGAAATGAGGAGCTGCGAGTCCACAACTTTGTTTGGCCAGTATTCTTCGAACTCCGTCCCCGGCGGGAAGTAGCTCTTGATATCTGACAGGCTTATCACTGAACAAGTTTCACTAGCAAACAGTTCATTCCGGATGCCTTGCACTTTACAGCAGAACTTCAGGTACGACAAGTCCCAACCCTTCAACTGGTCCGCTTTCAACTTGAGATTGTCCGTTTCACCTTCAAAATAAAACAAGGGCACAAACTTCTGTCCGTCTCTCACCGTGTACGGCACTACTGACTCTTTGTTTATTCTGATGAACCCGCACTTGTCTTTACTATTTGTTGTGCCTCTAAGTAACTTATTGTAACATACATCTAAGAAGTTATAAAATTCATAAGCGTCTGATAACCGAACCACAAGGTCCTTTTGTGTAAAGGCATCTCTACCAAACTGGCCATCACAATGCCTGCTGTTTATTTCGTTTAGAAGCCTCGCTTCTATCTCTGTTATGTAGTAACTCCTTATACAGGTGCAAGAGTAAATGTCTGCATGAAGGTAATTCAGGTACTTGTTTAATAATTTAATTTCTACCATTCTGACTGCCACGTATTTCTCTCCGGATCGGTAGATGTAGGGGATGTGACACTTTCCCAGCATGTCCCAGCCGAAATGGCCTTTCCAGCTGGCTTCGTCCGGAGCCGGGGTCTTCTTTTCGGGGTCCACGGGCGGCCGCGTGTCGGGCGGCGCGCCGGTCTTGCGGGTGAGGAAGTTGAGGATGCCCAGCTGACCACCGGCCCCGGGCGGCGCCGAGCCCATTGCGCCGGGGCCAGGCCGGGCCGCCGCCACCGACGCCGCTAGCGCCTTCGCCTTGTTCGCCTCCACCATCTTCGCCGCGAGCTCCCGAATCTCCGCCTCATCGGGCCGCTCGGTCTTCACCTTCACCATCGTCGTCTCTGACATTTTAGCGGCCGGTAAATCCCTCTAAATAAAAAGGACACTTTCCACTCTTCAAGCCCGCAAAAACTTCGTGCTACATCCTGCCGCACCGCGTTGACAAATCTCAGTCAACATCTACGTAAACAATCCGCGACGTACACTGATCACTTCACTATTATTTTGACAGTTAGGTAAAATACACATGTATTGATAATAACATTAATAACTAAATCACAGCCGCACACTGCTTGCACTATTTTATTTCTTTGAGTTCACTAAGGTCTCCGAGCGACGACCACCAGCCGACCGAACTTGTGCTGGAAAACAGAGTTTATCGCAACTAGGGGTGTTGAACTTTTGAAAACCACTTTTCCGTCGACTCAAGAATCGAGGTAAATAAAATTTGGCAAGTTTTTTAAAGTCAATCCCCCGAAAAATATTATTTCATCCACGCTGTGGTAGGTAGGGAACATGAAACCCAAATTTTGTGTTCACGAGGGAAATGCCCAATACCGTTGTGAAGTCTCGGGGGGAGTGCCGATTAATTCCGTACATTTTTCACCTTTTGGTGACTCAGAAGCAACAAAATGGCCGCCGTCGAGGCTTTGTTGGCCAATCAGGGACCAGCTGGTGGTCATACATAACTGCAAAACTTCCCGTTGATGACGTAGCGGCACTCCCCACGAGACTTGTTCTCAAGGTCTTTTCATTTAGTTCCTTAATTTACGAATCTATTTATAGATTAAAACGGCTTAAAAGTCATTAAAAACCTTACATAAATAATTTAAAAAATATATATTAAAAACTTTGACACTAAAACAACGCTTAAATGCAAGAGAAACCTCAAAACTATCTAGTTCAGTAATAATAAAATTTATGAATGTACTTTTACAAAGTAGTCACCACATCAAGTCTCGGGAGGGTGATCGCTTGTTGATAAGTCTGTGCCTACGCAACGAAGTTATCAAAAATGAACTTTATATCGAGTGTGGTAAGGTGCACGTGGTAAGGAGCGGTGTTAGATTTGAACTTTACGTACTAGATGTACCGAGACTTGCCGACGCGCGCATTCCTTGAACAATAATTCCCAGCATGTGTGAGCGAGATGGCAACTACTAAAAAGTAGATGTCAAATGTTTAGGTATTATACTATGAACGTAAAGAGAACGTAGGTAGGTATATAATGCAATTACAAGCTTACGTAAGCACTTTAACCTACTTTATCAGTGGGTACCTCCTAGCCTAGCGGTTTTTGGCTTTTTTTTTCATTTTAATTATTAGGCTAATTGCGCCAAAAGTTGGTAAAAGTTTAAAAAGTTCTTAATTAAAGTTTTTTTGTAAATTTAGGGGTCCGTAAAAACCCCCACTTAAAACTTCTTAAAACCCCCACTATTGTTTTTGTGGTTAAAACAGCATTTAGTTATTTTTTTGTTTTATACTGTGATATTATACAGTTAGTTTAGGGTTCCGTTGGTACGAGTATGGGTGCTGCTGGCCACTCGTAGAAGTCCACGGCCATGACATGCCACGTTTTAACATCACCATAAAACAGAAAGAGTATGGGAAGAGTTAGTTTCGTGTTTTAGGGTTACGTAGAATATAATGACCAAGTACCTACTTACTTTAGTCTGCGTTTGTTTCCTAACTATTGTTAATTTCTGTTCCAGGTAAATGAGTACGTATGATTTGGATCATAGAAGAATTTTCGTGGTTTCATCTCACCAGGAAGAGTCATCAATCCAACTCTGGTAATCTTACTTAAGGTTTATTCTTACAATCGAATAATAGTCTGCTCGAGAAACTGAAAACGGTGAAAAATAGAGATATTACTACTCCTAAAAATACGTGTGATACCTCATTAGCTTTGTCATGATGCCTAGAAAAATGTATTCGAAGCGTGTATTAGCACACAAAAAATATCAAAAGTTATAAACAAAAAAAGGGGGGAAAAGTAGATATTTTTTATTTCCCCAATATCTCAAAAAGTATTCATATTTAAGACACTAAAAATAATATTATAAAAGAGGAGGATATTTCCAATAAAACATTCCATAGTTGCAGAACTGTATCTCCATTATTTATACTTTTTATTCAACGCTGAACGCAGCCCTCCGCTCCTCATTTTCGGGAAACGCGCGCGGCGTGAAAAAGCGATTACGTAACATTAAATATAATTCTAAAGGTATTAAATATTCATTGAAAATTAAAAAAATATATATGTGTATTTAAAACAATACAACAAATGTACTACTTGTAGAAATTTATCTTAAAGTAATTTTTTCAACAAGTAAGGCAATTGTTAATTAACAAAATTTTCTCGAACTTCCTGCTTTATTGAAAACGAAAAAAAATCTATAAATAACTATTGTAAAATTCTGTCGCTTTCTAGAGCCCTTCTCATATTCATGCTTAATAAGATCATGTTATAAAAGCTATGAAAAAATTTATAGGTAATAATATTGTTTTATATTTTACAATTTTACCTTTTTCGTTATTTTTTTCAATTTTCTATGTTATTCTAAAACTTATTTTAAGCAAAGTATCAACTTCATTAAAACTTTTATAATGTGATCTTATCAAGCATCTACATATATGAGAAGGGCTCTAGAAAGCGACAAAATTTTACAATAGTTATTTATAGATTTTATTTCGTTTTCAATAAAGAAGGAAGTTCGAGATTTTTTTTTCAATAAACAATTACCTAACTTTTAATTTTTAACAAGCAGAAACGTCTGCGAACGATGCTATTAAGCTTAGAATAAATTTAAAAGTGGAAAAATTACTGTCTTGGGTGATACTTGAACTCACGGCCTCTGGATCGATACTCCAGCGCTCTGCCATCTGAGCCAGCAAGACCTCATACAAAAAAAATTTACCTAACTTGTTGAAAAAATAACTTCAAGATAAATGTATACAAGTAGTACATTTGTTGAATGTTTTAAATACACCATAATTTTTAATGAATATTGAAAATTATATTTAATGTTACGTAATCACTTTTTAACGCCACGCCGCGCGCGTTTCTCGAAAATGAGGCGCAGAGGGCTGCGTTCAGCGTTGAATAAAAAGTATTAATAATGGAGATACAGTTCTGCAAGTATGGAATGTTTTATTGAAAATATCTTCCTCTTTTTAGTATTAATTTTGGTTTCTTAAATATTAATACTTTTTGAGATATTGGGGAAATAAAAATATCTACTTGTTTCCCCCTTTGTTTATATTTTTTTTTTTTTTTTAGTTTCTCGAGCCGACTATAGAGTGAAATCGGCGAGCCAAAATGGCGTTTGCATCTTCACTGCCTACTTAATTTCAACAGACTGGCAAAAAAATATTCACGTCTGGACTGGCCTTAAGACTTCCTAAATACAACTGCAAATTAAGCGAACAGTGTAGGGGCTAGGACACACCCTTGTTTCACCCCACAGGTAATAAAAAAAACCTGAGCTACTTACATTAAATCAACAATTTTTAACCATTTTTCCTAAATTGTTTTTATTTTTAAACTGTTTTTATACATTAATATTAATGATCTTCACTTATTGTAATTCTATCGCTACAAAACCCGACACTAATACAAATCTAATCAGCCAACAGAACAGACGGAACCCTCTAAATTAAGCCCCTACTAAAAGCCATGCACGCAATGCTCATAATACCACAGAAAGGAAAGTCGCAATTCACGCGAAAATAGACCGTCGGCCTACTGCGTAAGAACTACCACCATGTTATACCACCGTGGTTTTCGCGTTGTACCACAACCCGCTCTGTGGAAGCCGATTCGCACTTGACCTCATCATCTAAGAGGCCTCGAGCTAAATTCGAAATACAGAATTCAGAGGACGCTTCAGTATTTTTACAGATTTAACATGTTACAACTCTGCCTATTAAAAGTATACGTTATACGACTCATACGTTAAATGTCATTTTTAATATTTCTAAAAAGATTGTATGTAATAATGATTGATATAAGTAGATATTTTGTATCAGTTGAAAACCGCTAACCAGGTTAGGGTGACTTCGTCGATGACGAATTTGTAGTCCTTGAGTTTAAAAATCTTTAAAGAAAGGCTAGAACACAAGGGGGTTTTACAAATGTAGTTATTAATCGCAAAAATGGCAATAGCACTACGTAGGTAATGTTCCAGCACGACGGGAGTGTCACTAGCAAAAATACAAAACATTTTAATGAATTTTGGCGGAATAGTTTGGAAATATAACTCAAATAACACGAAATTTGAAATATACTTTTTATTAATAATATTAAAGATAAATAGTTTTGATGTTGTTTAAGAATAAAATAGAAAATAGGAACTTACATGATGGGCAAGCTTGAATTTAAAAAACATTGTAAAAATGATGTACGGAACTCTTGAGGCGCGAGTCTGACTCGCACCTAACCGGTTGTTTTAGGTTGATTTTGATAACCTATTTTTAACCTACTGCTTTGACCTCCACCGATGAACAGTTGCTAGGCTCTCATATATATATTATACTACTCTTTGTGCTAGGCTCCCGGATCAAGTATAAATAAATATAAACTATAACTATAAACTAATAAATAAAGATTAAGTATTACATTTAAGAGTGTCTTTTCAAAAGGGCTTATTTCCTATAAAAACCATACGAAATAAGTCCTTATGAAAATACATCCTCTTATATAGCCAGTCAAACAACTTTGTCAGTAGAAAAAGGCGCGAAATTTAAATTCTATGGGACGATTACCCTTCGCGCCTACATTTTTTAAATTTGCCGCTTTTTTCTACTGACAGAAATGGCTTGACAGACTTTCGAACAAAAACAGAAAGAATCATACTGTCTTTGTCTTACGCTAGTAAGCTAGTACTTACTAGCACCCAAAAAAAAAGGATGAGTATAGTTTTCTTTGTTCATACTTACTGACGAGTTATGTTTGCCAGACTATAGCAAACCCTATAAATTTTAAAAGTAGGTATAGATGGTCAAGCAAATCTTGTCAGTAGAAAAAGGCGCGAACTTCAATTTTTCTGAGACGATATCTTTTCTCGCCTACATTTTTCAAATTTGCCGCCTTTTTCTACTGACAAGATCTGCTTGACCAACTATAGGTCAACTGTACACAATGGGCCAGCGCCGGCCAGTCCAAGGGACGCAGCCATGCGGTAGAATGAGGTGGCCCTTTAAGGCCCATGGCCCCTGTACATATTGGGCCAGCGTGGGCCAGTCGGGGGACGCATTTATGTGTTAGAGGAAGCAAGTGATATTGCTATCTCATTCTACCGCATGGCTGCGTCCCTTGGACTGGCCTGCGTTGGCCCAATATGTACAGGGGCCTTAAGGCAGTTAAAGAGATACACCCGGATAAAGTCACCTACAGTTGCTAGTTTTAAGTAATGCTAAACCCGAGTGCTAAACCGATAACAACCACATACAGCTTGGTAAAAATTGTAGAAATTAAAAAGTGGCAACACTGTAGTGCCGTCCCTTTTTCTTAAGGCCCCTGTACACAATGGGCCAGCAGCGGCCGCTCCAAGGGACGCATTTATGCGTTAGAGGGAGCAAGTGATATTGCTTTCTCATTCTACCGCATGGCTGCGTCCCTTGGAGTGGCCGGCGCTGGCCCATTGTGTAAAGGGGCCTTTATATAAATTGGATTGAAAGGGACGCCACCATTATAGTGTTGCCACTTTTTAATTTCTACTCTTTTTTGCCAAATTGTATAGTCTGACAAAAAAGAGTAGAAATAAAAAGTGGCCATACTGTAGTCGTCCCTTTCAAACCAATTTCTAAGAAAACGGGACGACACTACAGTATTGCCACTTTTTAATTCCTGCTCTTTTTTGTCAGGCTGTATGAAATAATAATATGAAAAATATATATTTTTTAATCTATGTTATTTCGATTTTTTGGACGCATGGCACTTATTAATTGTTATACTACCTTAAACAACTATTGTGAGGCACGAAACGTTATCGCAGTAGTGTTGTGCAAGAATAATCGATTAATCGATGAAATCCCCATTGCCGCTTGTCAAATCTTCGTCGATCGGACAGTTGTGTGAGCGAGAGAATTCGGTTGAAAACACATGGCAGTGACAGTAAGCCGTGAGTGGGAGTGAGAAATACTGGAGGGCCTGAGTGAGGGCCTATCGCGAACCTCTTTAGACGTGTTGCCTCTCTGTCGCTCTTGTAAATTCGTACTTGACAGGGAGGCAACACGTCGAAAGTGGTTCGCGGTAGGCCCTCTGGTCTCATACAGGAAGGGTGACAGACGGCCTACCGCGAACCCCGTTCGATAAGTTGCTTCTCTGTTCCACTTGTAAATTCGTACGTAAGTGTGACAGGGAGGCAACATGTCGAACGTGCTTGGCGGTAGGCCCTCAGGACACTATTGCTGCGATTACGTTTTCCGTCCATCTTTATCTATTTGTTATGTTAATCTGCAAAATTCCCAAAATTGCGAAATATAATCCCCAAATTTATAACCCATTTGATTGGTTTCATGTTAAGTTGCTTAAAAATTGTATTTTATTTATCAAAAGTAAGATACATTAAAATTATAGATGGTCAAGTAGATCTTGTCAGTAGAAAAAGGCGGCAAATTTGAAAAATGTAGGCGCGAAGGGATATTGTCTCATAGAAAATTTGAATTTCACGGCTTTTTCTACTGACAAGATTTGCTTGACCATCTATAGTTAATTATAAATTAGTCAAATTACAATCAATTATTGAAGACGTTAGAACCATTTTTAATTTCGTTAGTTAACTATATCGATATAATTAGAATCGATTTGAGTTTTCACTGCTCGTGCTCGTCACTATCTCAGCTCAGTGACATTGACAGCTGTCAGTGTCACTCACAGACGCTTCTTTCCTCCCGAAATCTACTGAATCTTATGTTTTACAATTTAAACTAAACCGTATTGCAAACTGATAGAGCATAATTTCCTTTCGTTTTCACTGACGAATGTTAATTTCGTTGTTTGGTTTGGTTGTAATGGAATGGGCTGGGTGGTTGACTAGGCGCCGGGTTGACCAAGGTTATGTATGTATACTTTTTATAAAACTATAGTTTCGGACATATTATTTTTCATAATCAATTCAAGAGGTTTCGTTTAGTTTTGTTGTACAACTAAGTAAGTAATTCCGAATTTTGCTGTCGAATTGTGTTCAAGAGACGAGTGACAAGAATTTAAATTAGGATAGTGCAGTGACGTCGATTACTTTTTTTTCAGTGTAAGAGGTATTCCTAATGTCGGGATTTGCGAATGGAAGTATAACTTTGGACGAGGAACGGGACGTTTATTATGCCGGTCAAGTACTGTCAGGAAAGCTTGAGTTTGGAATCAATCAGCCACTTCAGTTCAAGGGTAAATAGTGCCAAACTTATTCTTGACAGATAATTGTAATTCATTTGAATTTGCACCATATTGCAAAGTTATTAAAGTCTATATTAAAATGTGTATGTTCTACTTTTGAGCCAAAATAATTGGTGTCACTTAAAACAACCAATTAAAACCAATGATTCTATTGTTAAGTGATATTTTTTAATTGTTCAAATACTCTCTGGTAATTTTTACTCTGACCATGCTAGGTTTGCATTTGGCTATGACATGCATACATATCCCAGATTATATTTTAATTTTTGGGCTCAAAAGTCTTTCTTTCTGTTTTTCAGTTGAGTAATTCAGTAACTTACCCTCTCAATAACTGTTTGAATTACTTGATGTGATAACTCTTTGATATGTTGTTTTTTTTTCTGTTACGCAGCCATCAACATAGTGTTCCATGGTGAAGCCAATGTTTCTTGGGTGGAAACAGAGGTGGAGGAATATGACGGAGTGCGGAGTTACAATAACATACAATATGGCGGTGAAGAGGTGTTCTTCCATGTAGAGCAATGTGTTTGTGGAGGCGTTGGTATGGACTTATGCATTTTTTAAAAATAGAAAATATACTACATTTTCAACACATTTCCAAATTAAAAGAGTCGGGTTTCTAAAACTTTATAAGTAGTCGTTTTTGAAGTGAAAACTTCTTTAGCGGCACTGAGCACTTTTTGTGATGGGAAAAAAATGTTAAACTCACAAGAGTGTAAGACGTAACCCTCTCTTTCTACCGCGCGGCGAAAATGTATGCCTGAGCCTGCTCCTGCTGTTTCGTATAGGCGGCGCAGGGCGCTTCCGCGACGTCACGTGTGACAGACACTGTTACAATGTCATTGTGTTTTTCTTTCTTGATTTAAATGCCATCTAGTGAGTTTCCCTCAAACTGGTATTAATATAACTGTAGTACTCACAGTGATGTGCTTAGGGGTTTCAAGTAATGCGACGAAATAACGCTAGATGGCGTTAACCTTAATTATACATAGTGCTGCAGACATTTTGCACTAGATGGCGCTTTTATTAATATTTTGAGTTACAATGTCGTTGAGTTTTCACTTCTGCCGGCACACCAGTTGTTTTTTTTTCACATTTTTTTAATGTTTGTTACACAGCCTATCATCTCATATGAGATGATGATATGTATTTATCAAAGTCCCATTCTGATTATGAGAATTTTAGGGATATACCTACCTACTAATCAATATTTTGAGCACTTTCATTTGAACCTTTGACTGCAAATAAACGTCAACTGACGCTCGGCTACATCCCAATATCAACCTTTGTGCATTTCGACAAGGTTTATAATGACGTGCCGCGCACGACACGCGTCGCGTTCAAAGGGTTACTAGACTAGGATTTCGACCCAATTGCTAATGGAGACCAGGGAGCCGATTTTTGAAATTCGACCGCTCGAATTCGTGCATTTCGTTCAATAATATCTCCGCTACAAGGCATTTAAATTATACTAATAGAATTGAAAACGAGTGGTCAATACCACTGGACTCCAAATTTCTATCGCTCGTATTTCAAAAATTAGCATTTCGCCGTTTTCCACCGATTTTCGAGTGACGAAATCGAGCGATCGAATTTCAAAAATCGCCCCCCAGAATGGAACTCCTCAATTAAACAAAATTAATTTCAATTTATTAAGGTTATTATGCAAGTTGAGCTCAAAGTGTTTGACCCTCGAATGATGAACGGAACTCCGTGATGAAATAATGCATCCTATCCTAGCCATGTTTGGGCACCTTTAAAGGCAAGCAAATCAAACCCATTAAAAAAATTATTAAAAAAAATTAAAGTACCAGAGCACACGGGCTGCGCCTGCGTAGACGTGCACGTGCGCTAAAATGTTAGAGCCGCGCACGCACACGTCACGCAAGCGGTGTGCCGTCTCCCATAAGGATCTGTATATTACAACCAAATTTGAATCATCTTGCCTAGACATTAAACTTTAAACTCTAAATCATAATTAGATTCCAAAAAAAGTAAGACAATGTTGCCACTTTTTACTAGCGCGTCTTGTATTTATGTAAAAATGAGTAAGTAAAAGTACTTTTTTAAATCGTAGGAGTAAAATTACCAATAAATAAATTATCTTAGCGTGTTTATTTATAAAAAGGAATTTACTATTTTACAAACAAATTATTGCAGTGGCAACATTGTCTTACTTTTTTTGGAATCTAATTATGATTTAGAGTATATATTCAAACATTTATCCCAGGTGAATCTCAGCTGCAGCCCGGTAGCCACGTCATTCCATTCCGGTTCCAAATACCGCCCACAGTGCCTTCGAGCTTCGGTACAGGGGATGATGATGAAGAGAGAACCATTTATTACTTTGTCAAGGTAAATATGACCAATATACTTGTAGAGCTAAACCAAGCTATAGACCGTCCGCTTAAATGAGTCCTCGCCTGCGCGGTACGGGGGCGACGGGGTAGGACGACTAAGGACCAGTTGCACCAACCACATTTGACTGACTGATCAACGTCAGCCGGCGCGCCCCGGCGCTTTACTATGAAACTTTCCATACATAAAAATTTAGCGAACTCTTTGACGATACGAACAGTTTGGTGCAACCGACCCTAAGGGTGGCGGGGAAGGCGCGGGCGGCAAGCGTACGGCGCCCGCACCTTCCCCGCCCCGCGCAGGCGAGGACTCATTTAAGCGGTCGGTCTATAAAGAGGAATTTAGACTATGCAAAGTTGGCAGGGTTGTGCAAGTGTTATTTGAGCGTCATAATTTCATAGAAGTTTGACGTTTAAAATAACACTTGCACAGTGTGGGCTATCAAAATCGCTGCCAACTTAGCTTGTTCTAACTCTATCATGGTCAACACTGTTATTTGACAATGGGCTATATGCATGAAAGATATTTTTATAATGTTTGTTCAATAAACATGTTCAATAAACATGTTCAATATAATATTATATAATATAGTAAACCTTATTGGAAAGTATAAAGGTTTATATTAGGTAAACAGTAGGTACTAACCATGCTCGTCTATGGACGTCTTTGTCTGAGGAGTTGATAAGTATGTTGATTGCATGTCTGTCACAGAATAAATAATGCCGATGCCGTACAGAAAGGAAACTTCCTACAAAACCGAAGTTTGACAGCGGTTCAGGGTCGAATCGTGCTGTCCCTTTCTAATATATGGCACTATCCCTTTGGGCTATATAGGGTTGTCAAAATTCAAGCCATTAATCTTATCTGTGGTCGTGCACGCAAAGACGTCAAGTTGTGTCAACCCTAATGATTGCTCGGAGCAATGCTGAGCCGAGCGGAGCCGAGTTTGGCCGAAGTCAGGAGTTTCGCACCCTTGTGTCTGTTTAGTTATTTATGAGTAACTTCAGTAATTTTGTAGGCAGTTCTCGAGTACCACTGTGGCCGTGAAAGCGAGGAGTTGGAGAAAGGTTTCGAAGTTGTGGTGCCACTGGATTTGAACCTTAACCCGGAGATGCAGGTACATAAACAATAAAATTAGTATAATGGTATCAAGTCACTATAGCCTATAGGCGCTTGTAACTGGAAGGAATTCGAAGGTGTCTCTTGCACGTTGCCGAGTCTTTTTGGTAGGTACCTATCCAAGTATATACATGTCAGTTATGCCTCAAGTTTTCGGGACTAATGCTTACTTACTAGCAGAAACAAGGAATTAACTAACACAACATTATTTTTACATAGCAAGCATACATGTTCTCGATATCCATTTGAGCTAAAAGTTAACAGATGTAGTGCATAATTGTTTTCCTTCGTATTTTCTCGGGAAGGTTCGTACTTCAGTCAACCTCAGCACTTTTTGTATCGAAGATCTGTGTCTAAATAACTTCATTGACACAGAGATATATACAGGCTGTCCCTAGCCATTGCACAAAGCCGAAATGTACATATGCATTAGGGTATTTAGAACCAGTATACAAGTATCATAATAACAATCGGTGTAGCGGTTACGAAGAAATTAAAAAAATACAATTTTTTTTACTTTGGAGCAACCTGTATGTGTTAGTAGCAAAGAATATAATACTCACTAGTAGCTCCTGAGGTAATAAATAGTATGAAACCTTCTTCGACCGTTTTGATTATCTTTTTTATTTATGACATTAATATGATTCTGACTTTTGACAAATGTCATCATTGCCGCACATTTTTAAACAAATTGTCAAAAGCACTGCCTATGATTAATACAGTATGTTTCTTTTTGTTGTCGATTATTGGAAATAACTTTTGTTTGATAATTTATTTTTTTATCTTTTGTTCTAATTTAAAAATATTACTGTTAGAGCATTTCTGAGAAGTAACCCTACGTGGGATTTCAGGGTTTGTCCAATGGCTAAGGTCACCCTGTATATTGACATTACGGTACTCAACCATCAAGCGGGCCTGATGAACTTTGTAATAAAACAACGCAACTGTAATATTTAGCTCAAAATAGTCTTGATTACGCTAACCCTAATGAAAAGTATACTCTGCAAAAAAAATTGCGTCGGAAATTGACTTTTTTCCCCATAATTCACAGAATTTGATACATTCAGGTAGAAAACGAGGTTATCTTCGAGGAAGCCATCAGCTCCTGCTTCTGCGGCTCAGGGCTACTGAAGGTGACCGTGACGCTGCCGGCCACCGGCTTCGCCCCTGCCATGGTGATGCCTATTGCTGTCAAAGCTGACAACCAGAGCTCGGTGGAGATAACCAAGATTCACTTCGAGTTGGTTCAGGTATGTATTAATCATGGAGATATTTTCTTTTAGATAAAAGCTGAGGATCTACCCAACGACCAGTTGACCTGCCCGTACTACAAGATTGGACCTCGTTGGCACCTTCCCTTGCTGAGCCTTTCGGTAAGTCACCTATCTCTGTCTGCTCCAGAGTTCCTTTCCGGAAGTGGCTTAACACCTGTTAAAAATTAAATATGGAACTTATTGCATCAGATTTTAATACGTTGGGGTAGTTATATCCTTGTGGTAGTAGGTATTCTTGTAACTTATTGAGCTTTTGTTTTCTTGTACATTATTAATGAAAATACACAGGGAAATAATATACAGGAAGGGATACAAAGTATCACTTTGCCGTTGCGTCTAGTGACAGACGTCGAAACACCGCAAGAGGAAAAATACCATTTGCAAGAGGAATAATACCCTTTTTCCCTATTCATTAATACTAGAAGACAACGTAAGAGATGTCTGTAATAAAATCTGTCAAATAACGTACCTAAAATTTTCTGGCTCTTTCGAAACTAGTTAGACCAAGAAAAGACTAACTCGAACACTAGCTAATTAATAAGATGGATTTCACACTGGCGTCGCAATCGGATGTGGCACCCACATGTGTTAGCCCACAGCTAGGCAACGTGAGGGCCACATCTAAAATAGCTCTCTTCCTTCCTTTTTGTGATCCGGATTGTATGGCTATTAGCTTTCACGCTTCTTTTCGCGGGTCATAAATAGGAGCTCGTAGAGGTAGTTTGGCAACTCCTGGTAACCCCTATACTAGGCAAGCGGTCATTGGTCAAACGTGCGGCTTACAAATTAACACTATTTCTTTCTTCAACAGAGGGTAAAATATTTTAGCACGGACCCACCATCAAAAAAGGAGGAACCGGAAACCAGGCTCCAGTACTCTAAAACCGGTGCCATTCCAGCCAAGACGAGGAGGAAGTTCGAACACAACTTCCGGATACCGGACTTAATACCGGTTATCACGCAGAATTGTAATACCATCAAAGTGGGCTACTTTTTTAAGGTGAGTCCTTTGCCTTTTGCGGGATTGTGCCTAAAGGTGCGCCCAGATAGAACGCAATGTAGTGCGCTAGCGCATGAGTGACAAGTTCAAACAATCTGGACATACTTTTAAAGGTGTCAAGTGGTGGAGTGTCAAACAATTTGAGAATCACGGGAATAAGACCCAAGACCTAAGTTTTAACCCTTTGAAACTTGCACGTTATGCTCAAAAATTTCAGTAGCACGCTTAGATCATGGACGCAAGCGGTAACTCGAGAGTTCTTAGCGCTGTGTGGACACGACTATTTACATGGCCGCTCTTGGAGGGTTAAAAATCGCAATTATCACCATTATCACAAACCAAAATATTACACTTGAGAGCTGAACGATTTAAACGCCACTACTGTAATAGTAGGTACTATATAGTAATCTATTTGACATTGCCAAAGATTAGTATCTGTTTACCAAATCCAATTTATTACATTTCCAGATGAAATTAGTCCTCAGCGGCTGCAACGACGATCTAGAAGACGAAATGGAAATTTGTCTCGGCCAAATTCCCATACGAGAGATGATAGACGGCGACTACGTACATCCCTTACAAAGTGACTTACCTGCAGGCCCTATACCCCATCCAGGGGAACCACCTATAGAAATACCCCCTTATATATATCCGTCACAGACTTTACAAATTATTTCTACCTATACTGTAAGTGCTTATCCATATCCTAATCAAAATCAACCTTACCCTGGTGTTAATCATAGCACCGGCGCGAACCCACCATACCATGGTAGAATCCCACCTTACCTAGGTGGTAACCCTACTACTGCCCCAAACCCACCTTATCCAGGTGGTAACCCTATTGCTACCCCGAACCCACCTTATCCAGGTGGTAACCCTACTACTACCCCGAACCCACCTTACCCCGGTGGTAACCCTATTGCTACCCCGAACCCACCTTATCCTGGCGGCCCTGGACCTAACCCTCCCTATCCTAGTAACCCTGCCCCTGTGATAGGGTTTGTGGCGAGTCCAGTGTACCCTCCTGCTACGGGAACCTCTACGCCTTACAATCCAAGCGCGCCGCCGGAGTAAGTTTTACCTAATGGTACAGTTGTAACGTCGAGTAATATAGGATTTACAAAACGGGAGTCTTCGAGTCAAAATAATTTGAACCTTCTATAAAGCAATTAAATTTCATATTTAAATGACAGCGCCAATCCTAGCCGTATCCGCGACAAGATAAAGATAAGATAAAAAATAGTTTATTCAAGTAAGCATATTACAATGCGCTTATGAACGTCAAATAAAGCTAAACCGGCTCCAACCGTACACCTCTGCCTCGAGAAGATTTAAATCCCCCCTCAATTGGAGGAGGGTATCCCAATACGGGACCGGCAACAAACTCGGCGGGACACATCTTTTCAAAACATTATTACATCTTATAACGCGACTGTTACTGCTGCCATATAAATATGAAATCTAACTACTGTGTAGAAGGTTCGAACTTCTTTGACTCGAAGCATATGGCACGGTCAGGTATTTTACATAAACGTACAATAATGGAGTTGGCCGGTCGATGTATTTTACAGATGGCGCCAGTATCGCTTGCCCTGTCAATCCTTGTTTCCAATCCTTGTTTTTTTGGACCCTTTAAGCCAAATCTCATAGAAAAAAACTAGAGAAAGGGACAAACTATGATGGCGCCATCTATGCAAACTTTTGACAGTTGCCAACCCCATTACACTTAATTTAATGAACATAAAGTCTATTTTAAAGTTTAATTAATATAAAGTTGATATTTTATTGCTGTGCATGCTGTGCCTTTAAAATTAGTGATTAGCACAAATTATATCATTATATAATTTTTATAAAATTAATTATAGTAACAAGTAATCTAACATACCACCCGGTCTATGATGGTCACGCTTTGATCAATTGACTACGTGGCCGTCACATTCTAACACGTGGTATTCACATACATACGACAAATATTTTTTAAACTACATTTACCCAGAAATTGCAAATCAGTGTGGTATGGTATGTACGGGTTACCAAGTAAGGGTAACCCATTGCCCATAGGTTTGCAAAGGGTTTACTTTTGATACAAGCGACTGTACTTACCTTTATTTAAGACTTATAACCCAAGTAGCATTGCAAGCTGTATATAAGCTGTATTAAAGTTTATTTGTATACTATAAGCTGTACAGTTAGGCTGTATAAAGGCTGTATAAGCGCTTATACAGCCCTTATAAGTAAAAAAAGGGCCCAAATTATACAGCCTTTGGCGTTATTAGAGCTGTAGAGTAGCTGTATAAGCAATACATAAGCTGCATAATAGCTGCATTACAGCTATATTTCGGTGTAACAGGAAAGCTTAACACTACAGATAATCTCTTATAAGTACGATATAAGAATATAAGTTTTAAATGAGTTATAAGAAAGAATTACAAGAGAATAATAATCATTTAAGAAACTAAAATGTCTTAATCTTGTCCATTCGTAATATAGTAATGGCGACAATAAAGTGTTATAGTGGATGGTAAAAGTAAATATTATACAGGACTTGAATGGAATATTACATTATTGGTAAGTGCGGATTATTATTTATTGTGAACCTGTGTATCTTTTCTGGCAAAATATTTACGCGCCTGCAAAATAACAAAGAGAAACCATAAGGAAAATATCAAAAATCGGTAAAGTTACTGTTTGTTTTTAAGGTTAGAGTATCAAAAATATTTATAAATATTAATTCTAAGGCTAAACAATTTATTTTAGCTGGTAATCATAACACGGCGTTAGTCTGCTAAATATTTGCAAGTATTTCTTTAATTATATTTACAAATACGTTTTTATTTTTATTGTAAAATGGCGACAATTTTTAAACAGCCTACAGGATAGTTGGAGAGCATTATAATCTTAGTAGCTGTGCTGTGTAATAAATGGAGTGTCTTTTACAGCTTTTGTAATTAAAACAGCTTTATAATAGAATATTTGTATTCGTTTGGCTGTATTTCGGTTCTCCGTACATAAGTTATAATTCTCTTTAGAGATCCGTATAACAAATAAAAAACCTGTAGGTACTGTAACTGTCATATATTCCTTTAGTTTTATAATACACTTATTTTCAGAAATCATTACACTACTATACTTATACGAGTGTAAAATTACGCCAAAAGATTGTTATAAGCGACTCTATCAGTAATACAGAAAAAAGCTGTACTATAGCTGCCATTTATTCATTTGGTTTTATAATACCCTTACAGACAGAAGTTATACAACTACTATTCTTATAGGAGAGTAAGATTACGCCATAAGAAATAGCTTTAAAACGGGGTTGACAGATACATTTGTACAGCTACAAGTGCCAAGTGATACTACAATACAGCCTGTATACAGCTTTTACGATGAAATTAGCTTGTAGTGTTTTACAACACTTAATGTTTTAAAACGGAGTTGACAGATACTTTTGTACAGCTAAAAGTGCCATGTGTTACTACAATACAGCCTGTATACTGCTTTTACGATAGAATTAGCTTGTAGTCTCTCACAACACTTTTAGTTTTATGGTAGATTTTTTATATTCTGATAAAGCACCCCATGTTTCCGCAGAATCCTTTATAATGATTTTATACAGCTTGAGCTGTATAATGTCTGTAAAGTACCTTTTATACAGCTTAAATCTTTTCTGACACTCTTATACGTCCCTTAAATCACTCTAAGTTCTTAATTGGCTGCTATATTGATGTTGCCGACACTTCCATGCTACTTGGGAAGCTATGTAGTAGCTCCATCTGATCTTATTGACTAGGTAACTATAATATAAGCCGAAGTGAACTAGATTCAGATTATAAATATTAGTTATGAAGTTATCTATATTGTCTTGTAAGAAATGTCGTTGTAAATAAACCTTCAGCTTTGCTAATAAAGTACGCTTTTTTAGAGCCAGGTTTTTAAAATATATCTGCGGCTAGTAGAATTACAAATTACGTAGTTGTTAAAAGATTTCTTCAAAATTTTTATAAAGCATCACTGCCATAACAATAAAGAAATAAAAACAATTATTAACTGTTATAAGTATTTCTACTACCTGTTGTTGTTGTACAAACAGCAACACTCTTAACTGTACATCGGTGGACCTTAATACAAAAGGCATAAGGTCCACCAATGTACAGTTAACAGTGTGGGCGATGGTACTACCTCATGTGCATTTGTAATTTTTGAAACTATTTTGTACAAAAATGTTGCTCTATTTGATGCATTTTACTTATCGAGTACGAATACTAAAAGAATCACAAGTCGAAATAATGTATAAAATAAAATGATATTATTATTAAGCTGTAATGTTGGTATGTGCCATTTTAATAAAATAAAAGGTGCTATATTTCGGAATGTACGTACTTTTTTACTTTATTATACATTTATACACTATTTTATTTGTTATTTCTCTGTCGGTATGTTACAAATTATGTTATCTCAAATAAATTATTTTTATATTTCGTATATTAAATAAAAATGCCGTTTATAAATAAGCTTTTATTAAATCTCACATACGTAGGTAAAATATGTCTTTCTTATAAAAATTAAATGCTCTAACTTCCTTAACATCATTATAAAATAAAATCATCATTAAAAGATCAAAATGCAAGACTGTTTAACATTTAAAAATAAAGCCTTTCATATAAAAAATACACGAGTAGAAAATTAACATTAATAAGAGGTCTTCATTCTTAATCTTGTATCTAGAATTAAGCACTAGGCATAGGAAGATTATAACAATGTTGTATACATAGGTATATCGTATAATCTATTTGTGTTCAAAGTCGCGAGTACTAGCATGCTACACACAAGATACATAATAACATTAATAACCTAATGAAATAGTATGGCAAGCTAATTTTGTGAGTAGAAAAACGCGACAAATGTAAAAAACGTAGGCGGTGGAAGTCGATCTCCTGTACAAATTTAGAATTTCGCGCCTTTTTTGGTTTGCCAAACTACATATATTTTTTAAAATTTCTCAAAATCCTTTTAACCTTAGTTGTATGTTTACTGCTAATGAGGTAAAGTTACCTGAAGGCACATTTGACCCTTTTTAGTGGAAGGCTCTTTTCAACTAATAACGATATAATGGCACTTTTTATTATATCCCCATTATTATATTATTGGGTACATATTTATTTTTAGAGATTAGTGACTTGTGCATGTTTATTTTGTTCATATGATGGAAGACGCGAAACTTCCTCATTTCTCCCCATTCTCGAAATAAAAGTATAAAATGTTTTAATATTACAATACTTACTTAAAAACTAGTTATACGTAATATCCATAATGATGCAAAAATCTTTATTCCTAAAACAAAACAAACCCTTTTAGATGTAGTTACTTTATAAAGACTAGGACATGCTCAATCGTTTTCAAATTGTAAAACCTCGACGAGAGCTAATCACGATTTTGCCAATAAAAAAATCATAAACACGTCTTAACATAAATTGGTTACATTCTTAATACCTAAAGCAGTTTCGTAAGCATTATCATAAGAACATCAAAGTCACTGGCCTCATCGATACTACAAGAATATACGTATACAATAATTAGACATTTGTAAGTACCCCATAGAATTGTAGCACCAAAGGTAAAAAGAAACTGCATGCTGGTTCTAGCATAGCAGCTCGTAATAGGCAATACTTATTTAAAAATGCCATGTATGCTTGAGACGATAACTCGGGGTTAACCGGTTAAACCGTCAACCCAGTGTCAAATTGTACTGGTAACCATGGTTACTCCAGGTTTAACCGGTTAATCCCGGGTTAGTTGGATGGTGCAAGTGGCCCTAAGAGTATCAAACCATTTTTTTGTAGTAATTATTCATGGAATACGAAGACATAGTTACTATAAACGTTATAAGGACAAAACCTTTAAAATACAGCATTTGTGATTCTGGAAAGCCTTAATTATTTTATGATTTAAAGTTAGGGTTGAAAGGAGGATTGTGGCAGCTGTCATCTATCGGGTTTTCTGAAAAAAAAAATGCAGTTTAACTTCCGAATTTGTGGACCTTACCCGAAGACATAAGTCATATTGTAGTCGATACAATTCCGATTTACTTTAATAAAATGGACTTACTTTTTTCGGCAGAATCCGGTGTTGCTGGAATCAGGCCGGGGGCACTAGCGTTGACAAACGGGCTGGTGGGCTGAAAAATATAGTTTTTTTTTCTCTTTATTTATTTTTCGTCTTAAGTTAGGTTTGTTATAATATGAATATAAAAGTAAAATATAAAAACACTTACAAAACAATAAAAAATACATATAAACACATTATAAAAAACCTAACCTAGGGTGCCGCCGGCAGCGGGGCTTGGCCCAAGCTGCCGGTGGTCAGGGTCGCAGAGTGAGGAACCGACGTACTATACGCGCCGTGTCCAATATTACCGCCTTCTGCATCTGACCCTTGATCCAACCACCCAGCGAGAGTCTCTCTAGGTGTTGGTCGAGACTCTTCGCTATGAGACCGTTCGCTGACACAACTATCGGAACAATGATCGTCGAGTCAACATCCCACATGGCGGTAATCTCGTGAGCTAAGTCTAGGTACTTGCTGGACTTGTCCTTCTCGGCCTTCACGAGATTCTCATCATGGGGGATGGTGACGTCGGCGAGCACGGCCCGGCGCTGCGATCGGTCTATCAGCACGATGTCAGGCTTATTGGCGACAATAGTCCTGTCAGTGATGATAGATCGATCCCAATAGAGCGTGGCACGACCATTCTCGAGAACAGGCGCAGGTAAGTACTTGTAGTACGGTACTTCGCGGTCCACAAGGCCGTATAGAAGAGCAAGTTGCTGGTGAATAATCCTGGCTACGAGATTATGTCTGTGCAAGTACTCACCGTTAGCAAGATGAGAACAACCGGAAATGATATGAGTGACTCTCCGGGACGGCGGCATGCCCGACAAATGTCGACCGTACCGTCCTTCAGGATATATTTCCGATAGTTGTTCGTCATCATCACTTCGTCCGCAATTGCACAGGCAAAACCCTCGGTTTCTCCGAAGAGGTCCCCGAATCGTAACCAGTTCACCGACGCGAGCAGGTCCACATCGGGTCCCGTGAGGGCCTTGTAGAACCGCCCGTGTAGCGCCTTACTCTCCCATGCCGCCTTGCGATCCGCAGTACTTAGTACCACAGGTTTGCGCCAGTTCTCGTTTGCCAAGGAGAGCGGCGTGAGGTTCCTGTCTACTGCCACCACATCACGATGCATCCCACACTCGTTGTTAAGGAAATAATTCCTGAGATTGTACATCTCGCGGTTGTGGAGATCCTTGGCGTTTAGGAAGCCTCGGCCTCCACACTTCCGTGGGATGTACAATCTCATAACTGACGAGCGTGGGTGTAGCATGCGATGTGTGGTGAGCAGTGACCGGACCCTCCGATCCAGGGCGTCCAGCTCGGTCTGAGTCCACCTTAGTATGCCAAAGGAGTATGTGAGAAGAGGCATTACCCAGGCGTTGAAGGCGCGCACTTTGTTGCCTCCTGACAAAAGACTGTTAAGGACTTTTGTGAGCCGACTGAAAAAGCGCTCCTTCACCGACCGTCTAATACCCTCGTCCTCAATACCCAACGACTGTGACATACCAAGGTATTTATAGGTCTCTGATTCAGAGATAGACCTGAAAGACATTGTCTCAGAAAGTTGTAAATTTGTTGAATTTACAACCTTCCCCCGCTGTACATGCATAACCGCACATTTATCGACACCAAACTCCATGTTGATGGCACTACTGAAGACTTCGGTGGTTTTCAGTAGCTCCAACAAGCCTTGGGTATTTGGTGCAAATAATTTGAGGTCATCCATGTACAGAAGGTGAGAAATAACTTCACCCTCTCTCCGAAGCCGGCAACCTAGTCCCAAATCCTTCAGCAAGGTGCTGAGGGGATTCAGAGCTAGGCAGAACCATAGCGGACTCAGACTGTCGCCCTGAAATATTCCTCGCTCAATCCTTATAAAATCCTGTGGGCCAGGTCGGTCATCCCCGCCTCCTGGTTGACGAAGGACTGTGGTCCACTGCCCCATACACGCGCTTAGGAAGGCTCTCAAAGCTGCATCAACTTTGTACAGCTCTAAGACCCTCCCCAGCCATGAATGAGGCACCGAATCATAGGCCTTCTTGTAGTCAATCCAAGCGGCTGAGAGGGCCCCCTTGGTCCGCCGGATTTGTTGGCAGATGGTCATGTCTATGAGGAGGAGCTCTTTAGTACCACGGGACCCAACCCTACATCCATTTTGAGCAGAGGCCAAAATATTGTTTGCGACAATGTGCGCGTTGATTTTTGCTCTCAAAATGGATGTAAGGAGCTTGTAGAGTGTAGGCAAGCATGTGATGGGTCTGTAGTTCTTCGCTTCCGTGGTACTACCGGACTTATAGAGCAGGAAGGTGACACCAGTTGTTAAGGAAGGTGGGAGAGAACCAAGTTCGAGGGCTTGTTGAAATTGTGCTGCTAAGTAGGAGTGCGAGCATCGGAACCATTTTAGCCAGAAGTTGTGCAATCCATCCGGCCCAGGACTTTTCCAGTTCTGGGCCGTGCGGATGGCACAACTTACGTCATCGGGGCTGATGGTGACTGCCCCCATAGGTTCAATGGACTCGCACTCACGCTCGACAACACTCATCCAACTCCCCTCGGTGTGTCCGACAGGCACCGACCAGATGCTACGCCAGAAGTCATTCATGACAGTAGCATCCGGTGGCCGCGAGTCGGATGCACGAAGGTTGGTTTCCTCCCACTTTCGGTACATCTTCCTTTGGTCACTCTGGAAAAGACGATTCTGCTGGAATCGGTCCACACGCTCTCTGTAGCGGCGAATACGGTTTGCCCATGCATAGACTTTCTGCTTTAGAAAGTCGATGCGCTCCGTAACGTTGGCCATGTAGTCGCGGGGCCTGATATCCGTCCCCACGAATGCCTGGTTTACAAAGCGCATTACTCGGGGGCGATTGTTGCCCCCCCTGAAGCAGATCAGCTTTGCGATAAGAGTCCTAAAAGAGCTGATACGTCGCTCGATCCGTATTTGCCATGCGGGGGCACCTCCGGCGGTCCTAGGTGCACGTTCAGAGTCCGGAAACTTGACTCGTGCAACACGGCACGCCGCGATGGCTCCGCAATACATGATCGCGTGCGTATCATCTAAATCTTTACTAGTCCGCAAATATGGCTCTAGTAAAGCGTTTAGGGCTCCCATTAGCGCTAGATTGTGTCTATTCATAGGCAAACGTGGTAATCGTGGCCTAGTATCGGGTGTGGAGCGGTACCGCGTAATCGCCTCGTCCAGAGTCCTCCTCAGTTGCTCATTGGCTGTACTACCCACACTCTGCGCGAACTCCTCCTCGTCGGCACTGAGATCTACCCGCGGCGCCCCCGGTGCCTGGTCGGGTGCCGGCACCGGATCCGGCGACGTGACGGGCGGATCCCGCGCCGAGGTAGAAGCTGCGCGAGCAGAGAGAGCCTCCAGGCGAAGCCGATCAAGTGTCGAGTCATCCAACCGCTTTTGCCGCTGGATGACTCGCACCTGATCCGATAGTCGTTGCGCAGTCACGTCGATGGTCGGTTCGAGGGCCTGAAACAGTGGAAGCATTCGGACACGGTACGCGCATAAGTTGGTTCCCCCCTCTGTAGCCCCATAGTAGGCGCGCATGACGTTCTCATTAATGGTTTGAGACCATCGCATGCGACGCACTACACCACCGGCAGCGGGAGCCGTGGGCGGGGCAGGATGTCCCGCAGGCCCCAAGCGTGCCGACAGCGGTGGCCGCCCGCGCCGCGCAGGTGGTCGTGACGGCGGTGGCGGCGGCCCGCACTCATCGCTCGACTCGCTGGTGTCGGGCGCGGTGGCGAATTCATCGCCCGACGACGATTGCGAGGAGACGGATGATGCGGACGGGGGTGGTGGGCGTGCGTTTCGTGGAGACGCTAGTTGAGCTCGTGTTTTGCTTCTCGTTTGCATTTTCTTTCACAGGGAGTTTTGTCGTACATGTTAGGACATCATATTCTATGGCCAATTATAACCCTTATATACGCAGCAGTCTTGGGTTATATTTTTCATAAAAATAATGTAGAAAGCAACATGTAAATACAAAATCTAGAAAATAATTTGAGAAAATTTATAAAAACACGACTGACGTTGACAGCGTCATTTTTTTTTTTTTTAATTATTAAAGTCATCATAAGTTGCTGTTTTCACAGCTAAACACGCTTATAGGGCATGTTTACTTTGTAATTACTTTCTCTCTTTTCTAAGTTGTACGTACGATTAATAGCTTGCTTGTTATAATGGTTAACTTTAATGAAAAACTGAATCATAGTTTTGTTTTTCATTAGGCTCAACTCGTTCGAAATAATCAAAAGCCATTTTTTTTCATAAACTCACCCCTGTGGGATACGGCACATTAGCCCCAGGTGGCAACGAAGGCACAGCGGAGTACGGAGGCGGATACGGCGAGACCGGCTGCGCACTTCCAGGGTATGGAGAATTAGGATACGGAGACACCGGGTGCGGGCCGGGGTACGGACTAGCGTTCGGGTATGGGGGGTTCGCGCCAGGGTACGGGCTAGCACCAGGGTATGCACCGGGGTAAGGGTTACCGCTAGGGTAAGGACTAGGAGCAGGATAAGGCATGGGTTGGTTGACAACGGGGCCGAAGTGCGGCGCGGCGTTTTGATAGTTCTCTATCTGTTTCGGCATTTGGTCTTGCATTGGGTTGGGGATATTGTCCTGGTAGCCTCGTAGCGGGATGTTGCCGATGACGATGCGGCGTCTTTCTTTGCTGTCTTCGTGACAGCCGTCTGGTGATACTTTGACCTGAGGAATAATAGATCAAATAAAATTAAAAATAAAATAAAATAAAAAGGAATGGTAGTACAGTACGACATAAAATAGTAGAAATTAAATGAGGGCGCCACTTTCTAAGTAACTGTCACATTTTTGACGTAGGCAGGCGTGGCTCACTCCGCGATTTCGTCGCTTTGCAACAGGTAGCTACAAGTACATCCGTCCCACACCAATTTTGGTGGCTAGCCATAAGCACGCGTGTGGCGCTGTCGCCACCTAGCGGTCATATCTGTCCTAATCGTAGCAGACGCGTTTTGTTAGAGTGAATCTTCTGTACCTAGTACTATTATTTATTCTGTGACGTAAGTAAAATGTTTAAACATGGCAACTATTTAGTATGGATTTTTTTTAATTCCATTATTTATTTTCTACTATTTTATGTCGCACTATAGGTATTGCTGCACTGTTGATTACAACAGTGTAGCAATACCTATAGTGCGACATAAAATAGTACAACAGACATTAGTCTGTTGTTTGAAAACCTCTCCTGTGGACGTGTTGACAGTGTGGGAAGATGATTGGCCTTATGCATGTCATCGTCTTAGGTAAATAGGGTTATATTAAGACAAATAGGGTTACCCTAATATGTCTGACCACGAAAGTGTAGTTAATATCGATGTACCGGCAGGCAGCCACATTGTACAGGTCCACGGTCAAGGTGCGAGACGTGTTGCCGGGTATCGGGCCCTTCTTTAGTTTGGCGACGGTGTCTTCGCTACTCTCTTTATAATGGACTTGCAAGACATGTTCTACTCAAGGCAAAATAAAGTTGCCAGGATAAGAGGTTAGCAATAGGGTTACATTAAGACAAATAGGGTTACCCTAATAAGACTTACCACGAAAGTGTAGTCAATATCGATAAAACGACAAGCAGCTACATTGTACAGGTCCATGGTGGGCATTTCCATCTCAACGGTCCAGGTGCGAGACGTGTTGCCGGGTATCGGGCCCTTCTTTAGTTTGGCGACGGTGTCTTCGCTGCTCTTCGTGCCGGGGCGATGGGTCGCGTGGAACACCGTGTTCTGTAAATGAATGCAATTTTAAATTGATAAATATCCAAATGCCGCATGCACCCGGAGCGCTGGGCCAAGTTGGCCACGGACTGGATCCCACACGATGTATCTCGGGGCAGAGGAAGACCCAAACGGAGATGGCGGGACGACCTCGATATATTCTGTATATAGTGGCGGGAATGTGCATCGGACAGGACCAAATGGCGGGAAAAGAGGGGAGGCCTTTGCCCAGCAGTGGGACACTTTAATAAGCTAGTAAAAAAAATACCCAAAAGGAAAAATGCGCCGGTACCAACAACTAGGGTACTTATTTCAACTTGATCTCATTTTATATTTTTTTAATGTTCGCTTGTAAAGATGTTTGTGTACTCGACCGTACATCAAGTCAAAATGAGATCAATCAAGTTGAATTGAAAAGTGTCCAAACTCCAAAGAAATTAGGGGGACAAAAATTCAAGTGGTAAAGTTCTAATGTGGCCCCTTAAGTCTCGGAATCGGATCAGAGCGTAAACGCTGTATATTTTTACCTTTTTACAGCAACATTCTTAATTGACCATCGGAAGACCTCACGTTTTAGCAATAAGGTTTCGTGTCCGTTCAGTACCTCAACTCAAACCCCTGAATCGCTTCAAAATAGATACGAGCCGCAAGATAAATTAACCATCGAGATGATTCAAGGTCATTAAAACATGTCTGCTAATCTTAGAACTCTTAAAATATATGTATGTCCGCGTTTTAAAGGCCCCACAATAAATGAAAAGGTGGAGGTAATTAGATGCAACCGCAGACATTTTGCCCATTAGAATGAATTAATTATACTGACACATAACTAAATCGAATTAAAACTATGTTACTGTTATGTCTATTTATTTACAATCCTTTTAATGTTTATCAAATTAACGAGTCAATGTTGCCTATTTTTTTACGATATCATTCTCAAATTATTATCTTCACACGATCTTCACTTAGTTAGGTATCTTTGTTTCGAGCTAGCCATTGTGAGCCCGGCCGGCCAGATGACGTCACAGACAAAAAAAACGCGATCGCGAAATGAATGACATTGAAATACCGCGACCTTACACATTCGTGTTTCTATTAGGTGTGTGGTGGGACTGGAGACATGGACCTGTGGACATTGGAGCATATCAGCATATAATATGTTCTGTTCTGTCCCTCCGAAACTGATTTTTGTGGACCAATTTTCTGATTCTGCCACATATCAAACTAATGGTGTATTTCAGATTAATTTGTCTTTCTAGTTTATTTATGCTGCTACAGTAAAGGAGCAAAGGGTATCCGGAAGGGCAATGTCACGATAACATTGTAACTTGTCTCTGGAATTCACTTTTTTTGATAAGACGAGCCCCTAGCTCATACAATGTGTGCTATACATAACTTGGTTTGATAAGCATGGCTGTATCAGCATTTGGCTCGTTCACCTTTTATACCGATAAGGGGGAACCCCCCGTTGTAATATAATAATGTTGTCTAACCAATTCATTAGTCATACAACATTTAACGTTTCAGTATTTCAGAAGTTATCATTATAATACAGAATACTTATATACAGGTAGTGAGGTATATCTCTCTCTCTCATCTAGATCATCAGCGTTTTATCCCGGTTTTACATCCCCATCTTCTGCTTCGGAGCCCACAAGGTCCGGTTTTTGACTTTTTCGGCTCCACTTCGGTTTTGCACGATCTTTGGCGTCCACTTTTGTGAATTACAATAGGGTATTTGATTGATTTAAAATAAATTATTTTACACCATGCAAGAAATAAAGCACCAGAATATTAATAGAGAAACGTAGACAGCACTTATTTTTAAAAACAATTTATATTTTAAAACGGCTACAAATATAATGACCACCAAAAAATACTTTGGTACCCTAAATAAAAAAATCATGCTTACCAAAAAAAATTACTGAACACCAAATAAATAAGGCCTAAAAATACAAAAGTACCACCACTTTATTAATTACGACTGCACTTCAAATTGTATTCAAATACCAAATATATTGAATGATCACCAAAAATCATTAATGATCACCAAATCTTGAAGACCAAATTAATGCGCTATTTTCACCTAAATAAACCACTATGATTACCAAAAAATGTATACATATTACCAAATAAAGTAAACTGATGCCAAAATTACTAGCCCCTCCCGCTCAACCCCCCGTAGCCCGCACCGCATACCTACCTAACCTAATCTACTTTTCTAGTAGCATTTCGTTATGCTACTAGAAAAGTAAGTTAAACTGCTATCAGTTAAGTGGGTTAGGTTAGGTTAGCACTGCGACCCTTACAGAAACGAAATGGTACTAGAAAAGTAGGTTAGGTTAAGTTTCAACTGCTACCCATACAGATACGAAACGCTACTAGAAAAGTGGGTTAGGTTAGGTTTGAACTGCGACCCTTACAGAAAAGAAATGCTACTAGAAAAGTGGGTTAGGTTAGGTTTGAATTGCGACCCATACAGAAACGAAATGCTACTAGAAAAGTGGGTTAGGTTAGGTTTGAACTGCGACCCTTGCAGAAAAGAAATGCTACTAGAAAAGTGGGTTAGGTTAGGTTTGAACTGCGACCCTTACAGAAACAAAATGCTACTAGAAAAGTGGGTTAGGTTAGGTTAGAACTGCGACTGTTACAGAAATAAAATGCTATTAGAAAAAGGTGACGAAGTGGATTAATTAATTTAATAGGATAACGATATATTAAATGTTTGCACATTTTTAATTAAAATGTGGTTACAATTTTTGTGATCATTTACTATTTTTGCGTTTACAATGATTATTTTGGAGCCATTTGCTTTAATAGGATAGCAAGATTTAAAAATTTGGTTATCATTTTACATTAAAATGGAGTTCTAATTTTGGTGGTCACTTACTATTTTTGGGTTTACAATGATTATTTTGGTGTCATTTTCTTTAATAGGATAGCAAGATGTAAAAATTTGGTTATCATTTCATATTAAAATGGGGTTTGAAATTTGGTAATCATTGACTGTTTTTGGGTTAATAATGATTAGTTTGGTGTCATTTCTGTAACGTCCAGGCTCCGTTGTGTACTGGGTGATCAAATGAAACAACTGTTATTGCTCGTGCACTCCGCCAGCCACCCGCCTGCCATGACACTTCTCCACGGAGTGAAGCTAGCGGGTAGTTGCGTCGTACTGTTTATTGTGTAATCGTCACATCTCTCCCTTTTTATAATGATTTATTTATTTTACTTATATATTTATCATGCCACAATAGTTCAGTTTATCGTATTATCTTATACTCGCTAGGTTAATTTATTTTTCCAATCTAGGTATACTACCACCGGTTCGGAAAGGTTAACCTCAGACCCGAGAAGAACCGGCGTAAGAAACTCGGCGAGGTGTGGATGTATTCATTTTACAACAGTTAAATAATAAATATTTTCCAACACTAACACTAGCAAGCCTTTAAATCTGTGAAACTATTATTTTACTTTTACAATTTCTTCTTAGGTGTCAGTCCCTCTCCTTCTCCTATTTGCAGTTTTGAGTTTTTTATTCAATTGCTTATAACTCAAAGATTTACTTTAAACGCCTTAATTACTACATTTTCCTTTTGATGCTTACATATTTCCAGGTATTTTCATTAGCATACAATATAATATTTGCCTAATTAATACCTATTTCATGATTTAGGTACAATAACATTGTAAGCTTGCCAAGCGTCTTGGACATTAGTTACTTATTAGCAATAACTGATTGACTCTGTTTTACTAGTCTTGTATGATGTTAATATATAATTATAATGCAATTTAAAATACTTGAAGATAATCCAAGGTCAAATAAAGTAGGAATGTTACATTCGTTGTAGAGGTACCACGTCAAGTATGATTAGTTTTACTTGTGAATAGGTTAAGCAAACAATAATCTATATAAATAAATTTATATATTATTAATTTGTTAGGTACCTACTAAGATTTACCTGCCTATTTGACCATTATCATTATTAATTGCATTGCATACATATCTAATTATCGTTCTTTAATTATAATACTTGAATAATATAATCTTGACATCAATTAATCCAAATATTTATTTTATTCATTTTATTGCTCAAAAAGTAACACAGCAAATATAATATCGAATGTAATATTATTCTAGCAACTTACTTATGCGAAGAATCATAATTACAATTTATGTTATGAAAATAACGTAACACTTTACTAATTGAAAGCTGATTTTTCAATTGAATTGTGACCAGTAAGTATTGTATTATTATTTCCACAATACTTACTGTCAGACTGTCACATAAATATTATTATTTGTACTTATACACTTTTCTTCGGTTTATTTCAATTACTTGCAACATATTTTATAAACCTGAAACATAGGTATACACCTTGTATGTCTGCTTCCTATATCCTGCCATTGGTAAGTATGTCATTTAATTTCAATAAACATCTTCCAACGAACCAATGGAATTCCATTATTATAACCATGATCCCATGAAATACTGAGTACATCAGAGTACAGTTCGAATGTTTAGGTCCTTTACCATTTTATCGTTACGTTTAACGTTTCTAAATGATAAGACCTAGGTTTTTGGTCTTTTGAGTCTTAGTGCTCAATTAGTACAATAAATGTGTACTCTTGGGTAGATCAATGAAGTGATTCAAGCTACAACTTTAATCTACTAGTTTTACTTAATTTGTTAGCCTCACAAATTAAACATCAGGCAAACTGTCATTGAGAGCGATCAAAATCACGGTTAATTCGAATACTTATTGTTTTTATTTTATAATGTGTAGGTACCTACACACAGTATTTAGTTATTTGTTTCTGTTTTGATTTAATGTATCGGTTCTGAGACTATGTATAATTTCTAATGTATGTATTGTCTCAACCGCATACCTAAGCGTTTTGGCATCCTTAATTAGGGGCTATTCATAAATTACGTCATTTCAAATTAGTGGGGGGGGGGGGTCTGGACATCGGATGACGGTAGCATGAAGTAGGAGGAAATGGGGTCATTTGAAGCATGATTTTTGGATGATTATAGGGGGGGGGGGGTCCAAAATCGTCAAAAATCGATGACGTAATTTATGGACAGCCCCTTATTGTAAGTTTATGCATGTGACTGAAATAAGGAAATATATTTTCCGGTAAAATGCCTTTTTAATTACACTTAATTATAATTAGTCATCACATCACACACATCACTCGTCTTCATCTGAGTAGGTGTACCTACTACCTAGGTAGTTAAAAAGGGACTTCGTCATCTACACTGTTAACCGACAAAAATCGTATGTCTATTTACAAGACATTAGGTTAACTGCTGGTCACTAGAGTTTTTTCTGTTAGTACCTTAGTCATGGTTGCCTTGGGTATAGTTTCGTAGTTTAGTTAAGTAAGCAGTGCTTCCTCACCGTGTAAGGCTCCCCGCATCGCCACTTCAGTTTTTACAGCATTGACTTTAGGTACTACATGACATGATGTATTATGACAGGCCCAGCATCTATTTACGTACCTGTTGTACTTGGGTTTGTAATTGAGCTTTGCCCTGATTATTATTCTATAGAATCATGTATTCCGGCTCTAAAATAGATAGGAATTGGGATTTATTATATGAAATCTGGGTCATATACGATTTTGAAGAATTGTATATCCTCATCTATTTATAGGTTTTATTTGGGCAGTTTAGGCATGCCTCTGTGTTCCACAATTTCCACGGCTACTTACGCAGAATGCATTATTACTCTTATCCTGGTCACCTGCTTGTTTCTCTTAAACTATAATTTAACCTGTCTTCTAACTGTTCCAACAGGATTGCTACAACAATCTTTAACCGGAATACCGTCTAAGTCGTCGTATAATATATTTTTATATATACTTTGTTCGTTTTTATTTAAGCTGATACAGTAAGTTCTTACCCATACGAACATCTGCAAAATGCAGTAAATTTATGATACGGGTATAGGTTAGAAGAAGATTAAATTGTAATACTTTACAGGAAATGTTTTCCAACCGGCGTATTTTTTTTTTGTATAATTGAAATCTATCCTGAATCTACATTAGTAGATATGCCTATTCCCGAGGCCATCCATCTATACCTACGCCTTAAGTTAACTGGAACAGTAGGCAGAGGCACTAAACTGCTTATTATACAGGGTGGAAAGGCACGACGATCCTTTCCGGAAATGGGAGATAGTTTAGCCTAAGCTCTATATTTTCTCCATAGAAACTATGTTAATATGGGCAACCGTTTATAAATTATGGCCTTTTAAACATCCATGCAAAAAACTACTTTGTTCTAACCCTAACAGGTGACAGGGTCAATGAACTTACTTGTAAACAATCAGTATACGACAGGAAATTATGCTAATTTGTTGCCATCTAACCATTTTTAGGTCTGCTTACAACACGGTAAGAATCGTTGCAGGATTTTCGATTTTTTTGTGGTTCCACTTGTTCAATACTTGAATGAAGTAGTTATGTTATTCCTTAATATTAATAATACTAACCACAACATTGATTACAACGACAGTTCAAATGGTGACATTGACAACCACTCAAAAGTACGCAATCGTCTTATAAATATCTCTGGTTTCCTTGACTGATAAAAAGGTTTTAGTTTCTTAACACGTTTCACAAAATTATTTTCGGATAAATAGAAACTATCTAAAATAATAAAAAGTTTTTTTTTTATTATAAGTAGGTTGTGTTTGATGCACCAAATGTAGGTTCATGCAAAACAGAACATTAGAATAAATCAAGAATAAATACTCTTCAATACCAAACTAACAAACCTTCTTGCGTGGTAGGAAATAGACAAGACGTCATCAGACGTCAAACAAACATCAGTTTGAAATTAAATTTTTATTGAACTTTACTTATTTAATGTCATATTTTTCAAATAAAAATGCCGTTGTTAGATGCTCGTGGCTATTTAAATTTGTGGGGCTGTGTAAAAGATATGGTGTACCAAACGGAATGTGAAACTGCGGACGAAATGAGACAAAGGCTAATTGGTGCTTTCTGCGGAGGACAATCTGCGGAGGAAAAATGACGAAGAGCATACACTATCGCATGTGCATCGACATACTCGGGCACGGGCTGCGGCGGCCTTGTAAGACACGGAGGTACATTTGAACACCGTATGTGAAGAGAAGATAGTGTTAAATATTGGCAAAAAATAATTATCTAAGAAAGTAATAAAATTGTTTATAATATTTTTGCATTCATTTGATTTATTTGACATTTATGCGACATTCATACATCATTGCGATTCTGTCAACGATCGGAAAAAAGTGTAAAGTCCCGAGCTTTCCCGACGGAGATCCTTAATCTATAGCCGTGATGTGCACATGCTATAGGGTTGTCACCACAGTTAAAAAGTAGTAAATTTGCTATTTTTATTTTTTACTCAATTAACGATTCTTACCATTACCAATCGTCTCTGTATCACTTAAACGACCTAATACTTCCGGGAAGGATCGTCGTGCCTTTCCACCCTGTATAATTTCGAATTCAATAAATACATTACATAATAGGAGGTCACTCTATACTAACATAATGTCAATTTATGACTATTTTGCCTCCCTATTAAGTTTTGGTGGGCTAAAGAATCCGTCTAATGGTGGTATCTAGGACATTTTGGATGACCTAAAACAAGATACTATCGTTAGTACCAACCAACACTATATCGCGTCAGTTTACTTTTAAGTACTATGTTGTACTAATTTGGACGACCTATAACAAAAGGTCCTATCGTTAGTACCAACCACCACTATCGCGTCTACTAGACTAGTTACTAGGTACATTTGACTCTTTTTGTTTGTTAGTACCAGTTGAACATTCAACTTACTAATTATTCTCTGTTTGTATCGTAGGTAAGTGTTATGATTTCGCTTATAATTTCTTTTGTTTTGCTAGTACTAGTTGAACATTCAACCTACTACTTATTTATTTTGCTAGTACCAGTTGAAAGTTCCAACCTACTGATTATTTGTTTTGCTAGTACCAGTTGAAAGTTCCAACCCACTAATTATTTGTTTTGCTAGTACCAGTTGAAAGTTCCAACCTACTAATTATTTGTTTTGCTAGTACCAGTTGAAAGTTCCAACCTAATTATTATTTGTTTTGCTAGTACCAGTTGAAAGTTCCAACCTACTAATTATTTGATTTGCTAGCAACAGTTGAACAATCAACCTACTAATTATTTGTTTTGCTAGTACCAGTTGAACAATCAACCTACTAATTATTTGTTTTGCTAGTACCAGTTGAACATTTCAACCTACTAATTATTTGTTTTTGCTAGTACCAGTTGAACGTTTCAACCTACTAATTACTTGTTTTGCTAGTACCGGTTGAAATATTCAACCTACTACTTATTTGTTTTGCTAGTACCAGTTGAACGTTTCAACCTACTCATTATTTGTTTTGCTAGTACCAGTTGAACGTTTCAACCTACTAATTATTTGTTTTGCTAGTACCGGTTGAAAGATTCAACCTACTAATTATTTGTTTTGCTAGTACCAGTTGAACATTTCAACCTACTAATTATTTGTTTTGCTAGTACCGGTTGAAAGTTGCAACCTACTAATTATTTGTTTTGCTAGTACCAGTTGAACGTTTCAACCTACTAATTATTTGTTTTGCTAGTACCAGTTGAACGTTTCAACCTACTAATTATTTGTTTTGCTAGTACCAGTTGAACGTTTCAACCTACTAATTATTTGTTTTGCTAGTACCAGTTGAACGTTTCAACCTACTAATTATTTGTTTTGCTAGTACCAGTTGAACGTTTCAACCTACTAATTATTTGTTTTGCTAGTACCGGTTGAAAGTTGCAACCTACTAATTATTTGTTTTGCTAGTACCAGTTGAACGTTTCAACCTACTAATTATTTGTTTTGCTAGTACCAGTTGAACGTTTCAACCTACTAATTATTTGTTTTGCTAGTACCAGTTGAACGTTTCAACCTACTAATTATTTGTTTTGCTAGTACCAGTTGAACGTTTCAACCTACTAATTATTTGTTTTGCTAGTACCGGTTGAAAGTTGCAACCTACTAATTATTTGTTTTGCTAGTACTGGTTGAAAGTTTCAACCTACTAATTATTTGTTTTGCTAGTACCAGTTGAACATTTCAACCTACTAATTATTTGTTTTGCTAGTACTGGTTGAAAGTTTCAACCTACTAATTATTTGTTTTGCTAGTACTGGTTGAAAGTTTCAACCCACTAATTATTTGTTTTGCTAGTACTGGTTGAAAGTTTCAACCTACTAATTATTTGTTTTGCTAGTACCAGTTGAACATTTCAACCTACTAATTATTTGTTTTGCTAGTACCGGTTGAAAGTTGCAACCTACTAATTATTTGTTTTGCTAGTACCAGTTGAAAGTTCCAACCTAATTATTATTTGTTTTGCTAGTACCGGTTGAACGTTTCAACCTACTAATTATTACTTACTGCAGCATAGATGTGATGTACAGTTTACTTCTTGCAATTTATTTTCTTGTTAGTCCGACTCCGACTTACTACTCAATTCATTTGATGCTGAGTTTACGTGTCTACTCCTACAGTAAAACAATAACAAAGCCCTCGGCATTCATCAGTCTAAGTACGCTATCTATAGTTCTTGACTCACTTGACATCGTAACGGTCCTTGATAATTTAACTGGTCCGTTACCTGCTAGCATTGTTTATTATCATAAACAGCACATACCTATGAATATATAAATACATGTTAAGTCGACACTAAGTTAACATCGATTCATACCCATATCGTTCTATAAATAGCATTTCAATTGATTATAACTGGTTATTTTAACCGAACAATATTTCTTTTAGGACATAAGGTCCATAAAATGTATACAACTATACCGACTTAATATGCAGGTTTCTCTATACGTTCCCTCATGTAAAAATATCTTAGTATTTAATTACACGACTAAATAGGTCGGTATATTTTAAGTATGAACGGTAAATACACAACTCATAATAATCATGATTTCCGCGAAGGTAGTTTGATTATTTACCCTTTATATCATATGAATTCTAATATACGATTTTGAGTCAGAAAATAAACCATGTACCATCTGTATTTGTAACACGCAAACCATCAGCATATTCGTTTCTGTCATTTCATGGCTAATACGTCGGTGCCACATCATAGGAATAATATGTAACATGAGTACATTATTTTTTGTAGTGACCCCAATTATAGATCTATCTTGCATTGATTACACTTTTGGATTTACATTTGGCAACCAGGCTCACGCACAGTAGCCATTGTCAAAGAGTTAGTGTAATAAGCACGCGTATATTTCTTCTTTGCTTAGTAAACATTCCTCCCGAGCTACATACCATCAATTATTTACTCAATAATAGTTGTAAAGTTAACCACTGTTCTTATGTAAACAGTCGACAAAATCAACTGTGCATATACATAATTGTTTTTATTAACATTGATTGTAAACAAAACTATAAAATTAGGTATAGGTACTAGATCTACGTTTTTACAGTAATATTTAAATTCTGCATTAGTTCCTTTAATACTCCTCTTACGTGAGTTTGGAATTTCATAACCTACTTACGTAAGTACCGCCCAACAAAATCGTTGCGGTTTTAATATTTTCGCATTATGTACAACCGTACGTCACTCGTTACACTGAATATCACCCAAAATTTTGTATTACCTGAATACAATCGGCAGCTCGGGAGGAAATGGACAAATACGGTAGCTATTAGGTTAGGATTTCCATACCTTAGGTTTGTTTTTTTTTTCCGCCACCGTTACCTTTCCTTTCCTTAATTTTTTTTTTGTAGTATTTTACCCTCGTCGCCATCTGTGACGTCCAGGCTCCGTTGTGTACTGGGTGATCAAATGAAACAACTGTTATTGCTCGTGCACTCCGCCAGCCACCCGCCTGCCATGACACTTCTCCACGGAGTGAAGCTAGCGGGTAGTTGCGTCGTACTGTTTATTGTGTAATCGTCACAATTTCCTTTAAAAGGATAGTAAAATGTAATAAAATTGGTAATCATTTCACATTAAAATGGTGTTATAATTTTGGTGATCATTCATGATTTTAGGGTGGTAAAATAGATTTTTTTGGTATTAAATTTTACTAAATCTGGTGATCAGTTAAATAGCAGCCTTTTAAAACCAGTATAATACTATAAAGAGTAGGTAATTTGATTGTGACGTCACATGCCAGTGTTTCATATACAGTATTAGAATCCGCTTATAATGACATCGAAGGGAAGTGACAAACACGTCATACTAAGCGGATGTCATAATAAAGTATACCTAGTTGATTAAATTCTTATTTTTGTTATTTTTTCCAAATTAATCTCAAATTCCTGTGTGAGAGATGAGGTTTGTTAACCTTGTACCAATTATCAACTTTCACTGAGAATCAAACTAAAACAACTTAATCGCCACGCATGCACCAAACGTCGTCGCAGGGAAAGACGCGGGGACGGCCACGAAAACCACCGTATGCTGCGAATGTGTCAGTATAACCGGCCATAATTTCATAAAAATAGGATTTATAGGTCATAGTAAGCGATTTGTCACTATAAGCGAAGTCATCTTATCCGAAATTGACACAAATAATTTTATATGAAAACCAAACTTCGCACAGTAATTGCGTCATAGCAGGTAATAGTAAGCGGTTGGTCAGTATACGGAGTGATAATAAACGGATTCTACTGTAAATTCCATAGTACCTGATAGTACCTAGAAAATCGTTTTGACAGTTTGAAAATAGAAACTGATTTGACTAGTAGTCAAATACCCTATACTTAATGTAAATAGTTAACTGCGCAGCGACACCATTTTTATAGCGCTGACTAGACGCCGCTCAAAAGACACTAGTGTGGATCTCTTACAGTTACCTGTTCAATAGCAAAGGAGATGGTCTCAATGTCCACATTGCCCTTGTTTTCGCAGCTGACTTCAATAGGTATGGTCTGTCCAGGGCAGTAGCCACCATTGCGTGGCTTCACTAAGGTCTCGCTTATTATGTGTTAAGTTACCTGTTCAATAGCAAAGGAGATGGTCTCAATGTCCACATTGCCCTTGTTTTCGCAGCTGACTTCAATAGGTATGGTCTGTCCAGGGCAATAGCCGCCTTTGGGTAGCTTCACTAAGGTCTCGCAAGCGCCGCGACTCATGCAACAGCAGCAGTAGGTGTTGCTCATCTCGATCTCGATTGGTTCCTGTAGGATAATGTCATTTGATTGTCATGCCAATTTTTAATAAAGGTTACAAAAAAAAAATGAAATTGTGAGTGCACTTGTGCACAAACTAAACATACATTATATTATGCGCGAAAAGCGCGAGGTGGGTGACTACACAGTTACACATAGGTGCAGTTGCATCCTTCTTCTCAGCATATTTGCGTCCACTGCTGAACATATGCCTCTTTCATGGATTTCCATGTTGTTCTGTATGCGGCGGTTCTATGCCAGGTCGGCCCTGCCGTCTTTGTAATGTCGTCCGACCATCTGGCTCGTGGTTTTCCGTCCCTCCGGCTTCCCAGTCGAGGTCTCCAGAACAGTACTCGCTGGCCCCATCGGTCGTCATTCCTGCGGCAGATATGGCCGGCCCATTCCCACTTCAGTTGCGCAATTCTTTTGGCGATGTCGGTAACTCTCGTGCGTTGGCGAATGTCCTCATTCCGAACTCTGTCTCGCAGGGAGATCCCGAGCATCGCGCGCTCCATGGCTCTCTGTGCCACTTTTAGCTGGCGCACCCTTCCGACGGTCAACGTCCATGTCTCGCATGCGTAAGTCATCACTGGGAGGACGCATTGGTTTTAGACCCTGGTTTTCAGTGACTGTGGGATTGTGGACTTGAAAACATCGCCTAGCTTTCCAAATGCGCCCCAACCCAATTGAATGCGCCTACTAATTTCGGCATCCAAGGGGTTACCGTCAAGCGTTATTTTCTGGCCCAAATATACGTAATCGCTTACTCTCTCCATCGTTTTGCCTTCCAATGAAATGGTTGCCTTTTCAGCGGTGCTCATCCACTTTGTTTTCTCCATATTCATTTTTAGACCAACTCGCATCGATGCCTGGCTTAGATCATTGAGCATGTGTTCGAGATCTTCAGGTGTCTCTGCGAGTAAAACAATGTCGTCAGCAAAGCGTAGGTGGTTTAAGTACTCTCCATCTATCTTGATACCTCTGCCGTCCCAGTTGCATCCTACACATTTTATACTATCCTCCGGAGACCCATAAGCAGTTGTCTTGCTTTTCAATTTGGAACCCTTAGGTTAGGTTAGTTAATGGATGTACTTATATAATTTTGTACTTGGGGCCTTTAGAAGGCCCACGTTCATATCTAGAGCTAAGTTTTTTGTACATATTTTTTTTTATCAATACGAGTCAGTACATTATTATTGTATGTACTCGTATTCATGTAAGAAAGGTGCATGTGCATCTGTCGTCAGAAATACGCGTTACTCAAGGAAGATATCAGGGGTGAAACCCAAAGACTTAGTCATTATTTTCCTGCGGTTTCTTAGGCAATATGTAACTTATTATAGCGCTGTTTTTCCATTAATGAGTGATGGTCTTCAGGTCACCCGTGTATTTTTAAGCTAAACTTCGACTCGATGACAATAAAATCTTCGTTATAAGGTTATACCTACCGCAAAATACTTTGCTCCAAATCATATCATAATTAATAATTATTATATTACATCAATCCATATTGTAATTGTAACATTGAAATAAGATTGTGATATAGTTTTCATATAAGCACATATAAAAACTGTTGGAGCACAATTATCCAGAGGGGAGCAAAGTAGGCAACTTTTAAAATAAATCCTGTAATAAGTACCCAAAACTATAAAACCAGACGCAGCCACACGTGCATTGATAAATGAGTTATCTACGTCAGTGCAATATGCAATAGGGGTCGGAAATTTACATGTTATCTAACTGACCATGTTACTACTATACTGCATGGTTAACCATCAGTAAACGCTGACTCACTATTACATCTAGTTGTTACGCATCCAGGATTCAAATTAGATTAAGTATGTCAATACCTCTATAATATGTATGTACATACCTACCTACATATTTTTGCTACATTTTGCTCGCACTTCTGCAAGTATTGTGGCGTAATTAATGAATGACACTTCTTTTTTCTGTTTGTAACTTGCACTCATAATGCATGACATAGAGACATTCCCCAAAAACGGTCTACTTGGTTAGGTCGAGAAATGGATTTTGTTATAATACGTATAATCTAGGAGAGGACATAGGATATTTTTAATCCAGGAATCTCTTTAGAAGGTGCAACATAAGTGTCGTAACAAATTGCGATCTAAAGTGGAGGGGTGACGCAGTTTAACGAATTATACGCAGACAAAGTCGCAGGCAGAGACTAGTCAGAAATAACAGTATTAATATATGATGAAAAAAAAAAACAGTTTCAAAAATCTACTTACACTGCAGTACGGATCCGCATTAAGATCCAATGGCGCTATGACCCTCAACCGAACCTTTTTCTCTTGATCAGTCTTGAAGGCCCGGTCCACCACCGCCTTTATTTCATATCGGATGTGGCCATGCTGACCCTCGAAGGATGAGGGACAGTTCGCGGGCAGTGGGAAGTTGAATGGGTATTCATGTTTGCCTGGTTGTATTCGGTGTTCGCCTGATGGTAAAAATATGATAAAAATTTAGATTCCACTAATTAAGTAACAATTGGCCACTTAAACCTTTGGGGAAGGGTACCAACCCTTCCCCAAAGATTTCACATGTAAAGATAGGTTCATAAAATATAATGCTGAGCGAACATGCGCACCAACGAACATGTGCACAAACTCGATTTGCACACCAACTAACTGACCCACTTTGTAGTGCCCGAGGCCCGGCTTTACGAAGAAATATATGAGTCCAATGCCTTTCCCTGTGCAATAACCTAACCTGTGGAACTAACTAACCTGTGTAATAAATAACTAACCTGTGGAATAATTAATCATTCTCTTCTGAATTCTTACATAATAAATAATAAAATGTTTTCTACTCTGGTATCAATTAAGCTTGCCAATATGGTTTGATATAAATGTATTTTCAATTTATAATTTTCCTAGAATATCATTGTTGTGTAACTTGCTGTAGGGTAGATAAGGAGTAAATTAATCTTAACTGGCAAGCCCCTTGATGCACTTTTTAGTTCATTCGATTTTTCATCTTTATTACCTATCATATACTTAAGGTTGAAAATCCAAAATTGTCACACAACACTAATACAAGCAATAATTTATCAGCAAAGCAAAACATTCTTTGCTCAAGTGGTTCACTCCACTTAGTAATTTCTTAGAAAAGGTGAATGAAAGATATAATGGTGTGCTGTATGATTTTTTTACGCTTCTCTTTATAGTAGTACCTACAAATAAGTGTATGTATAAGATTTAAAGGGTTTGTAATCCTGAGACAATCCAGAGGGCCTTAATAATATTAAGAACTCACTATGCCTTAGTAAGCATTTATAGTCTAACCCCCTTATTCATAAACATCTACTAAAGTTGACAAGCCGATAATAATTGTTTGTTCCTTTCCGACGTATTGGTATGATGGAAAAGGACAAACAATTATTATCGGCTTGTCAACTATATAGTAGATGTTTATGACTAAGGGGGTAAGTAACTATTTACCATCTGTCAGGTCAAAAAATTTTTTTTATTTGCCATACATAAGTAGACCATAAGCATTTCCTATATTAGATAAATTTAAGGTTCTTACCACTTTCCCCTCCAACAAGGTAAATTTTCCTTTCAACATAGACCTCATGAGACTCGTGCGTCTCAGTATAATGCTCAGTGCGATGCCCACCTCGGCCGTCAGGGACTCTCCTGGAGTGCGAGGTTGTCCAGTGGACTTTACAGAAACCTTTAATTTTTGCATATATACCTAAAATAATAAGTAATATAAATATACACTCAAGTAAAAATTTTGATTTGGGGGACAAATTTTTTTTGCACAGAAAACAATAAATCTGAAAATACTAATTATAAATGAATCTTAAGGATTATTAATGCTCTCCACTCAGTTCAGTCCTATAAAAATAGTCATGGATTATGAGTGTCACAAATCATGTTATGGTTGATCAGGATCACAGAAGTAAAGTTCGCCTTTTGTACAACTTTTACTGTGTAATAAAGTTTCAATAAATAAATAAAGTTTAGGTGGTAACTAAAATAATAATAAAGTGAAATTACAGCAACAAAAACCATACAAATACCAAACCATGGCTGCAATAAATGATTATGATTATAAGTCGGTAGAAAACAATTATAATGTCGTTACCGAAAACCGAAAACAACAGGTTTATAAGCGGCTCTGTAATCTATTTACCTCGAAAAGTTTTCACCTTGTCTGGGTTAAAAATTAATTTTGCATTAACCGTCTGTCCTGCGAAATATGATCCATTATCACTGTCAAGGACGAGCCGTCCTTCATCAAAACCCATGTTGAGATAAATTCTTAAGTAACAAAAAGGTAATAAAACAAAGAACCACTCAAGGCCGCAAACACTTTATGTGTAAACAACTTTATTTACGGTATTTGACACATTATGACTGACGTATATAGAGATGTAACTAAAGCAAATCGATTGTCACAGCAAGCGATTACGATTGGATGGCACGTAGACTGAGGTATCGAATTGTGACGTATAATGAATTTTTATTTGAGATTTAAATAAAGCTAGAATTATATGGTTTTCCCGCAAGCTACCGGTCGGTCGGTGTATTAAATACACCGACCGAGTAGGTCGCACCCATTGTCAAAATTGAAACTAACTGGGGATCTATTTTAAAGTTTATTTATGTTATTTCTGTGTCAAATTTGTTGTCTGTTAAGTGACGATAAATATATCCATATTTACAGTTAATTATCCACCTTTTCCTTATTTTTATTAAAAGAAAAATGAAAAATTCATATCGATTTACTTAGACGACTACCGATTCATAACGATGGTGTTCGGCCAACCCTAAAATTAAAAAAAAAAAGACGTAGAACGTAAACGTTCGCAGTGCAGTTGTTTTCCTTTGTGATTTCGATGTGCAAAACATTTTACGTAGTGTTGCTGTAGTGAGTGACAGACGTCAAATACCGTAAATAACGTTGTTTACACTTATAACTTCACTGCTTTAACCAAACCACCGACACCGGTCCCGTCCCGCCCGCAAACAAAACAAAATTAACTTGACACTTGAGTCAGTTGAGTCACTTGCTTGACAGCTCAAAGTATAAAATAAAAATAGATTTTGACGTTTTCAGTGTTACCACCAGTCGTCTACGATGGCCTGGAAAATTATTGTAAAAATAGGGTTCCAAACTAAAAGTAAAGACTAGCTTATGATAAGTACAAAACAAATGAGAAAAATTACCACATAAATGTATTTATAATGGTACAATACCATACCTTTTATATAAATCAAACCTTTTGGCCTCCTCCGTTGGTTGTCAGCAGGGTGATCCTTTAGGCCCAGCCATTTTCAGTCTCGCCATCCATTCTATCATAAAAAATCTAAATTCTAAATTAAATATCTGGTACCTGGACGACGGAACCCTTGGAGGTGAAGCCGATACTGTTTTAGACGATAAAAAAAAATAACAATTAACATCAGAGTTAAAATCTATCGGGCTAACTCTGAACTTTTCGAATTGCGAACTCTTTATTTTGAACCCTTCCTCTGATTGCAAAATTATAGAGGACAGCTTTGCTATGATAGCCCCCGGAATCAAAATTATTAGTGACAATGTGACAATCAGCTTCACCTTCTTGGCTGCCCTATTTTATTTATTTAGATCAATCTTTCGACGAATATGTCAATGCCAAAATCCAAAATTTCAATTCTGTTTCGGAACGCCTACTAAAAATTAATATGCATACCGCCTTTTCCATCATTCGATATTGCCTTTTCGTACCCAAATTTACTTATGTTCTCCGCTGTAGTCACCTTTGGAAGCATCGCACCCTACTTTTAAAACTTGACTCCTTAATTCAGGATACTCTGTCATCTGTTCTCAACATACGTTTTGAAGAAAGGTCCTGGACCCAGGCCTCTCTGCCTATTCGGCACGGTGGCCTGGGTATCCGCAAAATTTCCAGTGTGTCGCTGCCTGCCATCTTGTCCTCGGTGCATAGTGCTCAAAACCTGATTGGAGGCATTTTAACTCGCTCTCTCGGGGCCATAGAGGCAGCACATTGCACCGAGGCCAAGAATGTTTGGTCACTAACCTGCAGCAACACGGACCCGCCTGCCAATCCTTGCTCGCAGAGGCAATGGGACGAGCCGCTCTGCCGTCTAGTACGGAATAATCTCGTTGATACGTCAACTAGTACTGCGGATCGAGCTCGTCTTCTTGCCACTGCGGAGTGGGAGTCTGGTCTGTGGCTAAAAGCCCTACCCTCTCCATCCATAGGGACCCTATTGGACAACACCACCTTCAGATTGGCGACTTGTTTGCGCATAGGGACTGTAACAAACGTCCCCCATCACTGCCGTTGTGGTGTCATGGTGGACAAATTTGAACATCATGGGCTTTCCTGCGGCAGAAGCGCCGGACGCATACCCAGACACGCCAGCATCAACGACGTCATCCGAAGGGCCTTTGTCAGCGTCAAAGTCCCGGCCATACTCGAGCCCGTCGGTTTGGCTTGGGACGATGGCAAGAGGCCCGACGGTATGACGTTGGTGCCTTGGAAGATGGGACGGCCTCTAGTCTGGGATGCTACATGTGTTGACACCCTCGCGCCGTCCCACCTTCCGGGCACCAACAGAGATGCTGGTCATACCGCGTCCATGCCAGAAGACCTCAAACGCCGCAAATATGCCACCCTTGGCAGTAGTTATATTTTTGAGGCGTTTGGGGTCGAAACGCTGGGACCGTGGGGGCCAAGCCAAGGCCTTAGCGGAGCGCCTTATAGATGCCGCAGGGGACCAGAGGGCTGAGGTCCTACCGCGAACCACGTTCGACGTGTTGCCTCCCTGTCACACTTACGTACTAATTTACAAGTGCGACACAGAGGGAACACGTCGAACGTGGTTCGCGGTAGGCCCTCACCAGCCAGTATTTTGCTCAACGCGTTAGTATTGCCATACAACGTGGCAATGCGGCCAGCCTTCTGGGCACACTGCCCATCGGCAGTGACTTGGGGGACGTTTTTTATTTATAGGCGTTTTATTTTAAGTTTATTTAGTTTAGAGATAGTTTGTATTATTATTTTTAAGCTAATTTAATGTTTTATATTTAATAGTGATTTAAAATAAAAGAATACCATAAAAGCTAAATTAGAAATCTGTCTACCTAGCAACATTATGAGAATGAAATAAATGAATGAACGGCTCCTGTTGTGTAAGTAAAGCAAAGGTTAGACTATTGGAATTATTCGTAAACTTTACTATAAGTAGTAGTTTACTTGTAAACTACTAGAACTACAGATTCTAAATTACAGAATATTAATCAAAATATCTTGCACTACTTAGTTTTCTATTTGTTAATGTTTATTTGAAGTTTTAGAAATACGCACGTGTGAATATCCGCAGATGTATACGATCCTCATTGTTCATTCATATTTTCAAGCTAGTAATCGATCCGTCAAACTTCAAAGAAAACAAAATGCGTTTCGGTTTCATATCATCATTCAATTCATTCATTTACAATCAGTCAACGTAAAAGGACGTCCGCGGCGTGTTTGCGCGTCCTTTTCACGTGCTTTGAAATTATAGTGTCAATTACCGTTTTTATGACAGAAAATCTCTATATTTTGATACCAATGTTATCTTCTAGTGATATTAGTTAATTACACGTTTTAAATATGTGTCGAATGGCTTTAATGCTGACATAATGCGAGTGTTTACAAAAAATAAATTCTGATTACCTTTACGAAATTTAAGTGTATCAAATAATTTATAAGGCTTAATGTCATCAAATTAAATAGTGCCATCGAAAATGTGTCCAAAAACACTTTAATCTAACGTAAATACATTCGTATATTCATTATAAAAACGCCGGTCGTAAGAAATAAAAATGGGTTCGCCTGAGAAGGACATAGAGTTGAGCCCAGTGAAAAGTGACCCCAATCCTAGTGGCCCAGCGCTCCCGGAGAAGCTGAATGTGCCCATAGATGACGAGGAAGATGTTATCATCGGACGGTTTAGAAAAATAAGTTCTGCTAAGTCTATGGCAGCTACAAACGGCCAGATACAGTACCCTACTGATATAACAGTGAAGTTAGATGGTGATTCGGAGTCAGGATTGCAGTTTAAGAAGGAGCCTGGTGAGAAGGACAAGCTGCTGGAGCCGAACAATGGTGTGGTGATGCAGAGGAAGACTCCGGTCACCAAGAGCAGTTTCAGAGATATTGAGAAGCCATCTCGGTTCAGGAATCAGCAGTCGGCTACCAGGTTCCAGGTGAGATTATGATAATAGCCAAAGCTAAAGTAGTCCACCAATTTCATTTTTTTGGAATATCCCTATATTAAATATTAAAACATTTATTCATACATACCAAAATTAATTCAGTATTGTTTGAATCAATGTCACTTAACAGGGAAATTAATTAGCATAAAATAATTTATTTTCGGTACTAAATTATACCTCTTTTATGCCCCTCTTTTTTGTTTGGTGATAATTCAAGAATGGGTTGTACATTGGTAGCAAAGAACTTCCCATCTAAAATTCTGTAAAGTACTGACCAATTAAAACTATGCAAAAAGATTTAGTTCCTTTCGGTCCTTCATGGGATTTTATTCTTAACAGTTCTTGGTCCATGACCGACTCAGGCCTATTGCTCTAAATAAAATAAAATAGACTTTATTACTGAAGTTTTGTAACATTAATACTCTATCTACTTACTTAAAAATATACCTTATTTTTCACTATACATTTGTATATATTACCATTTTCTAGTTTCCCAAGACAACTTCGGCTTGTCCTCCGACATAGGCCTCTTCCAAGTCCTTCCAGGTACTGCGGTCTCTTACTTTCCTGGGCCAGTCCACTCCTATTCTAGCCTAGTATAATCCCAGTGTTAGAGATGATAGCAATTTTCGATTTTTTAAATAATATTTTACGGTTGACCCCCAAGAAAATGATATGAACATCTGCCAGCACCTACCGTAGGTACTAAGTAACATAATGTCCATAAGGGTACCTATTGTGATAGGTACGTAATCCTAAAACGTAGTGATTTAATTCTCTTTGCATAATCTCGTAACAACTAGTGGTTACTGAATTATGAGCACGTAAAGAAAGCTTGTGTGACTGAATTCTTTTTTCTTCCTCGCGTTATCCCGGCATTTTTGCCCGCGGCTCATGGGAGCCTGGGGTCCTTGACAACTTGTCTGACTGAATACTCGAAAAAATTATAATCGTCAATAATTAAACCTGAACTAGTGTTAACTCACTTCCGTTCAGCGCAAACCATAGCAATGTAGGTATCTAACTTACCTTATCGCAGTTATAAAATTTTAACTACGTTCGACCATAACCCGCCATAACGTGAAACTTTAAAAGGCCATATGTGAATTAAACATTTCCATAACTAAGATCGTTTTGATTCCGTGATTCGAGATGTTAAATAAGATAAGCAATGTGGAAATAATAGAGCGCTACCTGTTTATACAGTCGGTAAATAGGCTTTATGGTCACAATGCGATTAATGTTCTGCAAACAATGAATTTCCGTGGGTTTGTCTTTTTACCATACCCGTGTATGCGGGCTTTTGATTCAGTTACATCCGGATATAAAAAAGCTTTTTTTTCATCATCTTGGTCGTAATTAGGTATATAGATGTTATTTCACACTGGCCTGTAAATCTTCTATTTCCAGTGCTGAATGGCTGCGAACATTGACTTATATAGGTATAAGGTACTACACTTTATTTACCTATCCTCGCTCAGCACAGCTCTAGTCGGCAATTTTCTATTGGTTCTTAAAGGCTGATTTAGACGGCGGTGGGCGAACTCGCATGCGATTTTAGTTACATTGCGGACTGTTGGTTACGTCCAATTTAACCGACCGATCAAAACCCGCAATGTAATGAAACTCGCATGCGAGTTCTCGCATTACAAACATATCCCTCGCTTCGCATCCTCGTACATCTCTGGTGGAAACAGCCTAAAAATCTCATAAGTTTATTTTTAGCGCAGAGTCTCGTAGAAACGATATTTTTTTTCTAATGTAGTCTCAAAAGACTCGAGTTCTAATACCCACACTAGCAGTTGGCGGTGCCATATGTCGTTTTCCCATGTTACTGGAAAGTAATATGACGCGGTTTTCGCGAAACCTTTTACTACCGTAACTAGATCCGCCCACGCCCAACCCTCAATAGGAGAATTACGACTCTTTAAATTAACGCAACTTCCATTAAAATTCAATTTTAGTTATATTACTTATATTTTTACTTTGAAGCAGTGTCGACAGTTTTATTATTTAGTTAATGTTCCATATGGGATTTTAGCCATTATTAGTAAATGTAAAAACGTTAAAAGTAAACGATTGATGTAGAAGCAAAAGAACATCTCTACTTTATACTGAAGAATATGATTCCACGGAGACAATGCCGTCCTTGAAACGTCGGAGGTATATTTAAAAACGCGTTCTGCTAAATAATAAAGAAGAATATGATTTGGTTTGACGCTGCATTTGCGGACATCTTTCATTTGCGGAAATTGCGGACATCTTTCATTTGCGAAAGTTAAAATCGTTGTTTGTTTTTTACAAATTTCAAGTTAGGTATATATTATTTATTACTCTAGGGTCAAAAACCACGGAGGAAATAGTCGACTACGTTTGCATGGATCCCCTATACGGCTCTGGTAATATCCAATGGCACGAAGCGGTGCAAAATAGCAATCTCCAGTGTTTAAGGATAAAGATCCTGCTTGGGTCCATGAGCCCGGGTAGTTAATATCTAGTTCGTTTGACTTCAAAACAGCAGTGAGTAGTATATTTAGCACGAAATTAAATATTACGAGGTTGACGAGAATTATTCTTGTGGGCTCGTCCATAATGAACGTTAACGTTAAGTTAAGTAATTAAAAGCATAGTATGCATAGTAGAGCACTAGAGTTACTCAAGTTCATGGCCTTTTACCCATAGTTTCCCTCCATCTCTGAACATCGAAGACGTTCGCCGTCGGCGCCCCGTCTTCCAATAAATCATAATAGTTTCAAATTGGATAAGTGCACCCGCGGCGTTCGCTTCCTATAGCCTCGCAGGTCCACTTAGCGGGATGGGTGCTTGAAATAACACACCTGGTTTCTTGGCGGACCGACCTAGTTTCAACAAGATAGTGTTAGAAATATAATTGGCCTTTTTTGGTAGTGATGGCTGTATTGGCTTCTAATGCAGTCGGATTTGTGACAGAATTTTTAAGGCAAATATTCAAAATATTCAAATCGCAGGCGAGCGTTCGTCTCTTGTCAGCCAGTATAATTACGACCTCAAGATTCGTAACATTTTCTTCTTCAGGTGCCTCTCCTTCTTTTTTCTTCTTTTGCTTTTTGATGTTTTTCTTATCGCCAATCTAAATAGTTGCTCAACGGTCTTAAGAGCCAACGGGAGTGGTCATTTCTCCATACAAACGTACTCCTCGTTTTCCTCCGTGGTTTTTGAAGCTAGAACAATGATTTTTTCAACACAGATTAATATTGACAATATCTGTGTCGGACCGTTTTGTTTTTTTGATATTTTTGTTTTTTAAGGCGCTAGAGCCCTTCAAAAATGGCCAAAATGGCCTATTTGACTATGCCGCAATGAGAAGCGTGGCATTCAAAACTGATATCAATTAGCCAAAAAAGCAAAACGGTCCGACACTGATAATTTCATAATCATTTAGATTACCAAATTTGGTTACGATTGGTTAAGTTTTGGAGGAGGAAACAGAGGAGTACGAAACCTCGACTTTTGAGATTTTTACGCAGGATTTTTCGCCTTGTCCTTATCGCACTACTTTTAGGTGCCGCTTCCGTTAGCGAGACGGGTATATTTGCCTAAAATATTTAAAACTCAGCTCCTGTTTCGTCTTAATCCCTGTCGCTGGGAGTGGGACAACTGTTACCTAGTGGTCAGTCTCAGGCCATCTTTCATTTGCGGATGATACACGTTTGGAATAATCCCTGGTCTTGGCGGATCGACCCAGTTTCAACTCACCAATAAATTTAGTGTTTGTAGGTGGTAAATCTAGGCAACGAATTGACCGTATTGACACATCCAGCAACAAAACTGACCGCGTGATTCTAATTTGTCGCATTCTTGAACAGCAATGTCATCAGGTCAGGTCACAAAAAGTAGATAATAGTTTTTACTTACATCCATCAAAGTCGGTGTGAAATAGACCGTATCGACTTCTTCGCTACTATTGCATCCTTCGCTTAGGCTGAAAGATGAAGATAAACAAGCTGCATTTGTTTATGCCTTCCACCATAAGGACAATGCTAGTTTCTGTTTACATTGAAGCTATAAACATAGCGTGTCAATATGCATAAACACTCCTAAAGCGGTTCCAATGAAACCAGCAAAGTCATTTGGAAAGCGGAAATGGGTTTTTCCACTGACCTTTCTAAACATGTTCAATTTATCACATTTATAACACATACATATGGTGATTAGTAAATCACTACACTAGTACGTCTACCATCAGTTTTGACATTGACATATACGCTCACGTCTACGTAACTTACTTTCTATGCATCTCGCTCGTACTCGCATATTAGTGCAAGCGAATTGTACAGAAACTAAATTAAGTAGACGTGAGCGTTATTTCAATGTCAAAACTGGTGGTAGACGTACTTATAAAACAAAGTCCACCGCCGCCGTTGACTGTTTGTGTGTATGTATGTTCGCGATAAACTCGAAAACTACTGAACGGATTTTCATGCGGTTTCCACCTATCAATAGAGTGATTCTTGAGAAAGGAGTAAGGTGTAAATATAATTAATTTGTTAAGGTTTTGTGTAACCCCTGCGAAGCCGGGGCGTGTCGCTAGTCATAATTAAATGTATTCTTAGAAACATAACTAGATAGAAGTCAGTTAAAAAGTTACATTACAATGTCTAGTTAGGTATGTAGAAGTCACTTACATAGCCTAACATTTCAAGAATGCAGACGAATCCAGACAATTTAGCACTTCCTATCCTAATAGGACATTTCACTTGTTACCATTGTCCTGTCCGTGTTAACAAGGTTCAAGTGTGGCTATATTTAGACTGGCTAAACTTAGCAATCCTTGTAAATTCTACAGTTCTAAATCAATGTAGCTTATGTTTATTGGATTAACTGATATTTTAGGACCTTTCAGTTTTGAGCGTGGCTGGAATCTGACGATAAGGCGAATTAGCTCAAGGTGTTATTTTTAAAGATGTAGAAACAGATACGGGGTCTTTTTAAATATGAAACCAGGGGCCTGACGGGATAGATATGTCTTGATTTTAACGAAACGTCAAGTTTTCGCCAACGCTCGGTAAATTATCAATTTACTAAGTGGGTTTTATAAAACTAAGTCAATTGGCTTCAGTGTTTAGGGATGCCAAAGGACGCCACCGTGCACCGTAATCAAGGTTGGACAATTTACGTAGGTACCTAAGGGAAAAAGAATTTCTCATAGCTGTCGTAGTTAGTTTTTTATTGGCCGCGTTCTGTGGAATAAGCACATTCAATATGTTGGCCCTCCAATTAAGTAAAAGTGACAAGGTACTAAAATGATCAACTTTCGATCGTGTCATAGCCATAGCACATATTTGAAGAATGCAACGAAATCGCGGTCATTGAACTGATTGAACCCCGAACGTGATGTCTTTATGGTACCTAATCAACTTCGCTTTGGGCAGCATCACAGAAACCAATCTCAACATTGCAACGATATTGGTGATAATTACAGTAAAACCCTTTACACGATTATTAGCGAATTTTTAGCGTCGATACTTTAACCGTGACAAAAATATGAACTTTTGAGGGACTTATATCTATTTGACAGATCTCATCAAATACTATTGGTTAGACTCACCTCAATCACCTCATTTAGTAAAGGACTGAATGGCGATCACTGTTGTGCTGTGAAATTGGACAGGTCGAATACCACCCTTAAGGGGCCCACTGATTAACAGTGCGCCGGACGGTATCGGCCTGTCAGTTAGAACAAAACTTTGACAGTTCCGAACAACTGACAGGCCGATACCGTCCGGCGGACTGTTAATCAGTGGGCCCCTTAAGGGTGGTATTCGACCTGTCCAATTTCTTGGTCCAATGTGTATTTCCGTCTCACATTTTGACTGGAGATAAGAAATTGGAAGGTGGAATACCATCCTAAGGCAATATTAAGCTCCCATTGATTGTTACATACCTACAAAATTATTGGCTGCTATTTAACTGATCACCAGATTTAGTAAAATTTAATACCAAAAAAATCTATTTTGCCACCCTAAAATCATGAATGATCACCAAAATTATAACACCATTTTAATGTGAAATGATTACCAATTTTATTACATTTCACTATCCTTTTAAAGGAAATGACACCAAACCAATCATTATTAACCCAAAAATAGTCAATGATTACCAAATTTCAAACCCCATTTTAATGTGAAATGATAACCAAATTTTTACATCTTGCTATCCTATTAAAGAAAATGACACCAAAATAATCATTGTAAACCCAAAAATAGTAAATGACCACCAAAATTAAAACTCTATTATAATGTAAAATGCAGATAACCAAATTTTTAAATCTTGCTATCCTACTAAAGCAAATGACTCCAAAATAATCATTGTTAACGCAAAAATAGTAAATGATCACAAAAATTGTAACCACATTTTAATTAAAAATGTGCAAATATTTAATATATCGTTATCCTATTAAATTAATTAATCCACTTCGTCACCTTTTTCTAGTAGCATTTTATTTCTGTAACAGTCGCAGTTCTAACCTAACCTAACCCACTTTTCTAGTAGCATTTTGTTTCTGTAAGGGTCGCAGTTCAAACCTAACCTAACCCACTTTTCTAGTAGCATTTCTTTTCTGCAAGGGTCGCAGTTCAAACCTAACCTAACCCACTTTTCTAGTAGCATTTCGTTTCTGTATGGGTCGCAGTTCAAACCTAACCTAACCCACTTTTCTAGTAGCATTTCTTTTCTGTAAGGGTCGCAGTTCAAACCTAACCTAACCCACTTTTCTAGTAGCGTTTCGTATCCGTATGGGTAGCAGTTGAAACTTAACCTAATCTACTTTTTTAGTACCATTTCGTTTCTGTAAGGGTCGCAGTGCTAACCTAACCTTACCCACTTAACTGATAGCAGTTTAACTTGCTTTTCTAGTAGCATAACGAAATGCTACTAGAAAAGTAGATTAGGTTAGGTAGGTATGCGGTGCGAGCTACGGGGGGTTGAGCGGGAGGGGCTAGTAATTTTGGCATCAGTTTACTTTATTTGGTAATATGTATACATTTGGTAATCATGGTGGTTTATTTAGGTGAAAATATCGCATTAATTTGGTCTTCAAGATTTGGTGATCATTAATGATTTTTGGTGATCATTCAATATATTTGGTATTTGAATATAATTTGAAGTGCAGTCGTAATTAAAATGGTGGTACTTTTGTATTTTTAGGCCTTATTTTTTCGGTGTTCAGTAATATTTTTTGGTAAGCATGATTTTTTTATTTAGGGTACCAAAGTATTTTTTCAATTTTTTGGTGGTCATTATATTTGTAGCCAAAATTATTTGTAGGCCTTCACTTTCATATGGATCTTAATAAAGTAAAATGTATTTGTACTACAACGGTATAAGTAGTTTTTCTATGTAGGTATTTATTTTAAAACACATTCTTTAATTTTAAGATTTTTGTTGACTGAATTAGGTCAAGACAGAGCAGAGATAATTCGTTCTGTTCTGCACAATACAATAGTTGTGCAAATCATTAAAAATCAGTCCCAGTGATGACTTGATGAGTGTCAACAGTAGTTAGATCACAATCAAAGTAATCTCATGTCTACGTGATGTTCTTATGCTGATATTAATGATACTATCTTACGGAGCTGCGGACTAGTTCTGACTTCTGAGAACACGTGGAGCTCAGGCTTACTGATGAGATGAAATCATAAAATGTTCGGAGGAGGAAGTGAGAGATCTAACTAGAAAGGCACGCAAGTTTTTAGAATATCACCACATTAATTAAGGTATATTTTTATGTTTGTGTAAACTCCGTCTGATGAAAGCATTCTTCTATGGGTGGTTTTTGTATGGCGTTTTTCGGTTCTCAGTGGGTTTGTGTAGATATTTTGGGCTTATCCATCTAGATTAAATTTAATTAAGCCTATTACGCGGGATTGAGTTTTTGTGTTTTTCATCTTGTACATCAAAAATCAAAAATAAAATCATTCGACACCAAAAGAAGTCAACATTATAATAATTATGTACTTACGCGGCAGAGCAAAAAACATACATTATACCTACTTATACGTTGTAATTTATGTTGTTTGTTTGTACGGTAGACGTCAAATATATGTTCACATTTTTCGCCTTATTACTTATTACAAAGGAGTAAGGTGCAAAAGTGTACCTAAACATATTTTTGACGTCGACTGTAGGACTGTATAGTTTGTACACATACAAGTATTTATAAGGGTTAATGAGTCGTTCTCCTGCTTAGTTTGTTGTTTATTGCGTATTGTTCAGCCATTGGCTATAGGCGCTTTAAGTCTTAAAATATATAAGTATGTGGTGTTGTTTGCAAATGAGGGGTACAGGAAGAAAATTTTGATGTTTGTATCAGTTTTACTAGAACTTCGAAAACAGAATTTTGCCGTTTTACCTGACTTAGTTTGAGTTGACTGTATATCTACATATTTGACTATTGGTTTACTTACGAGGATGTTCAAACTAGAAACACGGACGGATCTTAGTCGCTTTAATGTCACCTATGTGGTTGAAGCCCTAAAGTATCGGTGCGATTGTCGTGTTAATGTATACGTTAATACGTTTTCTAGAAATTTAAACAACTAGTAAACATAACTTTGTCGTGGTCACGTATGGTCAATTGGTCATACGTCCTTGTGTAATTCTGTGAAGATCGTGAAGTCGTGCTTCAATGTTTAACGTATTAGGACAACGTGATAATTGATTTCAGTGTTATGATACGCATGATTTTAGGTAATTAATTGTTTTATACTAATTTCATGTCAAGGTACCCTATAAATACGATAAATGTTTTTAACTTTACGTTTTTAACTTCTGGTCCCGCGCAGTCTGAAGCATCGACGCGAGAAGAAGAAGAATACCTTAAACTCGGTGGATTATATGTGTCTACATTATCAGATGTGTTGCTGCGATTAAGGCTATCAACACATCTGCGTACCGTACACGGATGCAGCAGAATTCACAGCGAACAGCTTAAGAACAAAATACAATTTCTATCTTCAACGCAGTGGATTCTCAGGTGGTCTTGGGTCACTATATATATATGAAGACTACGTAAAAGCTAGAGATTACAATATTACGACACATATTATCCTTGTATATCCGAAAGCAAAGTATATGTAGAAAGCAAACGTATATAATTAAAAAAAAAAAACAACGGGTTGCACTCCGGGAGTGCCGGCAGAAGTGAAAATTCAACCACATTGTAACTCAAAATTTTAATAACAGCGCCATCTAGTGCAATAATATCTGCAGCACTATGTATTATTGGGGCCATCTAGCGTTATTTCGTTGCATTACTTGAAACCCCTAAGCTCATCACTGTGATTACTACAGTTATATTAATAGCAGTTTGAGGGAAACTCACTAGATGGCATTTAAATCAAAAAAAGAAAAACACAATGACATTGTCCGTCACACGTGACGTCACGCAAGCGCCCTGCTGCGCCGCCTAAACGAAACAGCAGGCTCAGGTATACATTTTAGCCGCGCGGTAGAAAGAGAGGGTTACGCCTTTATACGCCTTACGCTGTCTCGAGTTTATCATATTTTCCTCACCTCAAAAAGTGCACAGCGCCGCTAAAGAAGTTATCACTTCAAAAAATTAAATATATAAACATATATGGCACAATTTACATTTTGTTTAAGTTCATCAAACGTTACGTTTAACCGTCAATACCTATTTATTTTATATTTTTGTACCTTAAATTGAATTATATTCTTAATTATTCTAGCTTGATGTCGTAATTTTTTACGCGCAGAACTTGGTACGTATTTGGTACGCATATTTTGAAGAGCCACACAAGTGTTTAGACTGCGTAGTTTCATTCATACAACACATGTTTCTGAATTATTTACGATGGCAAATTATACAAATAGAACAACCGTAAGCAATGTCAATAATGCTAACATACTTACGTTATATACGATTTCTCATCGAGGTGTTTTTGTCTATAACAAAACTTATAATTTAGCTACCGATGAAATAAAACTATTGAAACGGATTAAGGACTGTATCGTTTATTATGGGTACAACTTCACTTAGCCGTTTTTTCTGGTATTATATTTTTATTAAAAAATTACACATATAGTTTAATTAGTGCTTTAATAATAAGTAACATTTCGTCCTGGGAGATCACGTAAAGCATATGGTTTGGACAATATTTACCTAATCCTCCCGAGTAACTACAAAGATTTTGTCCAAATACTACAAGAAAATTTGCGGTTTGCGAACAAGACGAGATATTACACAAAAAAAATCGTACTATGTAAACAGAAATTATATATGATTCGTAAAGCGAAACATCTGGGCATAGTCTAATCATTTCTTTTAGTTGGAAAAAATGTTTTGGATCTGTGCATGGTGGCCTTTTAGAGAATATGGCATGTTACTTACGACAACCCCGACTTTGGTATACAATATAACCATCATGGAGCGTTTCTATCGACCTGCTCTAGCCATGGTTCAACGACATGAATGTCCGTTAGGCTTTGGATTTCGGTAGGTTCTTTTAGCTGTTTCCCTCATTTCGCTTGCGTCATAAATTGACGGGAATCCAAAATGTTGCATAAAAAGTCGTTTTCATGTAAAGATAAAAATTCACCACATTTATTCTGTGGATGTTCAATTGAGCAATCATGAAAAGGACACTTAGATGGCATATTTTGGCAGCATATTAACCTTTTGTTTCTTTAAATCGTACCAAGGAATCGGTAAAATTGTCTCAAATTAAGTCGATAGGCTTGTCCAAATTATATTTGCTAGACGGTATTAAAATCATCATAAAGTCCCTAAAATGAAATAAATGTAAAACCTTCTTATATCAGATATGGCTTAAAAATACCCCCAGATTATACCTTAAGAACATAGTAATACAAAATAATACACACGTCAACAGTTAGACCAGGTTTTATCTGTACCCATAATAAACGATACGGTCCTTATATCGCGTATATTGAATTCATACTATGTACATCCCGACGTTTCGAACCCTTTACAGCGTTCGTGGTCAACGGGTGTTCAATATACGCGATATAATCCGTTTCAATAGTTTTATTTCATGAGTAACTATTGCGGTAACCGAAGACAATATTAGCTACCGATGCTCAATTTGGGGTACGTTGAAAGGAATTAGGTAATACCTTCCTAATATGGTAACTTGACTGGATACAAATTATGCTTATGCTTTTATAATAACATGTTTTCCATTCAAACCTTGTATGATTGCCGGTCCTCGGATACCTCTACTCACTAACTCACAAGTCTCTACACGGTGGCCAAAAAATAAGCGCATTCCCGTTGCCAGGGAGGTTTTGGGATTATACTGAGCAACTTTTACTATGAGAACTATCCCGAAATCGCGATATTTGGTTGTTTCATACATTTTGGCTGGTCCATTTTCTATGGGGGGGTAAATTTTTCCCCTGGCAACGGCAATGCACTTATTTTTTGGCCATCCTGTATAGTAACTATTTGTTAATATTTCTCGCGCTAACTTATGTTCTACTATCCTATTCTGCTGCAGATGCAGGGAAAGTCTGAGGATGAAGCTACGGAGGACTCCAACGAATCGGGGATGGAGAGCGACGATCCGCTCACGGCGTCTGACACCAAATATGGCAAGAGCTTCAGGTAAGACAGGTTTGTCGAAGTTATAGAGAACTTACAATAGGGAGTATTACTGCAATGTTCTGCCGCCAGAGTGCAGCACTAATTTTTTTAGTAAACCATAGAGCAGCGGTCAGCGACCTTTTAGCAGCCAAGGGCCACATAGCAGTTAACGAAGTGGACGTGGGCCGCACTTTGTGACTTTGTGACGCATATTTATGACTTTATCAGACATTGTCATTTGTCAATATTTCATACAAAATAGCCAGGAAGGCTCTCGGGCCGCAAGTGAGAGGTTCGCGGGCCGCTGGTTGCCGACCGCTGCCATAGAGAATAAGACTAATAAGTTACTTACATATAGGGTCGACCGAGGAGAATCGGATCACTGGGGAAATCGGATCAAAATAAGCATTTCTGTCAAATTTGAAAGATCGCGGTTAGTTGCAGCCAGCCAATCAGCGTCCCGCATTCGCTCTGTTCCCAACGCATGTCGCCACAGTTACTGCCATCGGATAAGACTCACGCGTCGGTCACGGTGACACTTCCCGATAAGTCTAATTTGTTTTTAACAAGCTTTTATTAGGTCGACCTGTATGTAACTATGTAATGGAATCTAAGGTAACTAATTTAACCATCTTCCAAGGATCGTAGCGTCATGAAAATTGGCAGCTCTATGTAGTTCTGATGACAATACAATAATATGGTACTGTCGAACTGATCTGATGATGGAGACAGGAGGTGGCCATAGGAACTCTGTGATGAAACAACGTAACTTAATTGTGTTAGGGGTTTTTAGAATTGTCTCGATGAGTATTAGTTGTCTGTCGTAAGAAAAGTACATTCAGCGATAAAAGCTTGTACCAAAAATGAAATTTTTGCCAAAATCTTATTATTGTATTTAAAGGTATATTTCCGTTAAGCGAAAATAATTCAAACCTATGATATGGAGTTATTCGGATCATCTGATTGGGGGCGTTTAGGATCACATTATAAAACAAGGTTTTTGGACGGTTTTGTTTAGTTTATTTTATGTTTGCATATTTTAGATGGTATAAAACGAACGTACATATAAAAAGAAGATCCTCCAGGGGGAATGGTCGGCAGAAAACATGACTACAGCTGCTGATAAGGTTTTAACGAAACAGCTGTTCCTACGTCGAGTGTTTTCTTACAAATAACTAATTTTCTTGTATGGGGTGAATCGGATATGTGTGATTTTTCAAGTTTTTGTTTGTAAAAGTTTAATTTTTTTTTGTTTATTTTCATTTAAGTTATTCGATTTTGTTGCTAAAAGGCCATTAGCATGTTTTGGATTTATTGTTAAAATATATAGTAGCATATAGGAGTGATTTTATGTTGCGCTTTCTATAAGTGGTGTGTTAAAAAAAATTAACTAGAAAGGAGGTATAAAAAAATGCTCAAATGCAACATTAAAGATACCAATGATAGTTGATCTCAATTATTTGCCCTTATTGATTCTTAATTATATGTTTAACATAATTAACATTCTTAACTATTATTAACTAAGATTTTATGACAGAGTTTTTTTGATCCGTTTTACCCCTTAAAATGGGGCGAATCGGATTTTCTAAGAGGTTTTGTATTTTATTTTTCATAAATCATATTTAAGTTTGATTTTATGTCTGAACCTTGGATTCTGTTCATTATTAAATAATTTGTCCAACTGAATTTTAATAAAAACAGTATCACCTTAAAAATTGTATTTATTTACCGTCAAACAAAAAATTACCCGATTCGCCTCGGTCTACCTAGGCCTTAAACAGTTTTTTGACAAGTTTTTACTATGACATTGATGCATCAAGGCGGTTTGTTTACAGGTGGCCTACCGCGAAACGCGAAAATCGAAATTTCATTACCTGCCTCTGTATCGATCGAATAAGCAAGAGTGATAGAGAGGAAGAAACAGAACTTTCGATTGTCGTGTTTCACGGTAGGCCACATGGTAGGCTTTGTGATTGAGTTAGTGACGCCCTCTACGCAGAGTTTTGCGTAATATTCCCTATTATCAAATACGAAACTACTTATACACATTTGAATGTGTATGAACCAGAACTTCTATTACTTATAGTTTATAATAGCTCTGTCAGTTAAGATCAGTAAAGAAAATATCATCAGATTTAGGACATTCAAAGCGATATCAATAATGATTTGGTATGTCGAAATGTAAATTGGACACCAAAAGAGCTGAATGCGTATCGCACCGGCTGCAAGGCACCATTAAAGGATCTAAGGGCGTCTTCTAGCCTTCCTCTATCCATCTCTACCACTCCGGTACCAAGATGATCTTTGGATTTAAATGTCTGTGATGGCCCCTCCTACTTAGCCTGAATAGTAGAATTAGATGCTGATGCATCGTTTAAGTAAACCTAAAGAAAGAATTTGTCAACAGACATTTCACCCGCGAAGCGTTGCCCAGGCTGGACAACTACAGGAACGTATTGTCCCTGCACGCGGCGCCCCGACCCACATTGGATGAGCTGCACAACGCCTCTCTGTCCAGGAAGGTGAGTTTTCTCAAAAATGGACGGCAAAGTCGACTTTGCCGTTTAAAAAATAGGTTGCGAAGCGCGTAGTTTATGGTCAGTCAAAAATTAAAAAGTTAAAAACATTGCAGTCTCGATTTTGGGACTGCAATGTTGCATACAAATTCCATTATTTGTCGAGTTCCAAACTTTTTAAAAGTTGAAATGGCCATATCAAATGAAGGCACAGGCCCATTAAACAGCCAAACAGATGATTAGTACCGCGACTATTTAGCTGTCTCAAATAGGTTGGCGTATTTTCGGCAGAAAAATACACTTCTATTTTTTTATTAAAAAAATAAAAAGGCGGCAAAGCTAATTTTTTCAATTGTTTCTACTTTTTTCTGTGAAAATATATACGTAAGAAAGTTGCTTTTGTAAAATATTTCTATGATATTTATATTTCTTGCACCATTTTTGAGAAAAGCACTATATATGACTCGGCTGGAAGGCTACTTGCTGGCTTCGGATTCAATTAAACGGACTCCCAAGGTCGTCCGTTTAAAACGAATCCTCAGCCTGCAAGTAGCTACTTCCGAGCCTCGACAATAATGTACTATTCCGTCACTGTCCTATTTAAATAATGCGCTTATTCAGATACACCAATCTACCCTTGAAAATTAGGGTTATAGATGCAGAGTGACAGCAACTGCGTTATACGAGTATGATACGTTTTTTGCATGTGTGCTGTACGTTGTTTACACCATAAAGCGAGAGAGGAGGCCAATCTGCGTCAGCGTCCCGTTCTATATAATGTTACTGTTTTCCCATACTTTGTGACTAGCAGCGTACGGCGGCAACCGAAGACCAAAGCTTAAACACTTGGCTGATGTTGTTGTCTTTGCGTTTTTAAACTTTTTAACTGACACTCTGCCTCCCTATTTACCACGAACGCGACAATGGGCTAGTACAAGTAAAAGTATGACAAAACACAACGTCAGATATAAGCCGGCTAATAATGGGATAATACAGATTATCTACTTATGTCCATCTAACCAGTGACGTAGCTTTACAGGTACCGGCAATGGCTATTACGGGACTCATTAGCTAATTGTCCTCGTTTGATACGGTTAAGAGCAAGTGATGGATGACCTTTATACGTTTAAGATGGCGTTCCGTTGCAAGCGTTTGATATCATAAACTATGATCTGTGTCATGGCAACCTTCGGCTGTACCTAGCAAATGCTAATGGGTATGGAAGGTGCATGTTTGACCACCAATGTTATATGCGGTTTTATACCGAATAATAATAACGGTAAACGTACCATATGCACGAGTAGTACTTAGTCAACACAATAGGCAATATACTGGAAAACTATTATAAGCATACATTATTACTGAAGACTATAGGCATAATTAAAAACTTAGCTATGCCTAAGCCTAGCCTTTCTCACGTAAACAGTGAATTGTTCGGATAGACCTTGAATAATATCTATTTGAAATTTGTAATGTATATAACACTAGTGGCTCTGTGAGCTGTAGACCTCGCGAGCAGAGCTTTAAACTGAATAAATGTATGGCTCCGTTGTTTAGTAGAATTTAGAGAATCTAATTTGACAATAAAAACTTAACTATCGAACCTGCTTACAAAATTCGGGAATTGGTTTAGAAATGCGACCTGTAGAGTAGAACAAATACGAAACAATTTTTGGCTAACAGGCTAATTCAATAACCATAATATTGCATTGTCATCCGATTTATACATGCGTGCAAAATTTCAGCTCAATCGGAAACCGGGAAGTGGATCAAATTTAACTTGCAAGATTTGATTACAGACAGACAGACAACGGACAGGTGAAGCTAAATAAAAAGCTTGTAATAAAATATAGTAAATTAAAAAAAACAATACGAAATTTAAGTGTAAAAAAATAAAAAAAATTATATCCCAGCATACAAATACTGGGGATCGAACCCAGACTCTGTGCAAACAAAAAAAGCAAACGTTTACAAACTGAGCCAAATAGTTCTTAGATAAGCTGACGAAATTTAGCTACTCATTCTCAAGTTAAAATTAGTTAAAATTAAATATCTCAATACCTCCGAAACCAGCGAAATAAATTTTCTGAATTTTTGGCCATTTAATCTATAAACATATCTCAAAAAGAAAAAACTCTTATTATATCGATACGACTATTTGTTTAGGCGCGAGGTATCACGACTCCGCCATTTTTAAAAATTTCCAAAAATTGGATTGACATAAAAATTTTATTTAATCTTAGAATCTGGTCACAAAATTTCACGAGAATCGGTTGAGAATTGTGACCTGTAGAGGAGAACATCCGGATGGACATACGAAAGCAAAATGCCCGAGCCAAAACGTAGACCTTCGCTACGCTTCGGTCAATAAGGTTTGCAGACTTAGCTAAGAAGTTCGATGGTCAAAATTGTTTTACTAAATATGCACACACTTTTAGCAAATCCACTGAATATATATCCTGCCTTACGAGTAAGCACCTCCTAGACTTTGCATCATCAGTCACTAATAACGAAGGAGACACTCAAGTTTCAATTAACAATGTACTTATCATCGTTATGGTTACCTTCTGACCCCAGCCCTCAGGTCGCGCTATTCATTAAGATAACTCGCTACGTGATCTGTTAACCTTTTGATGAGTGCATTGATTATTGCAATGCTGGATGAGTCAGGCGTAAATAATAACCTGGTTAAAAACGCCTACGTGAGATATGGCGCAACTTAGGATTATACTCGTAGATACCTATGGCTTAGGATAGATAGAAGAATTCCCATATACATCTGTGAGTCAAAACTGGACCTCACTTCAGACGTATGAAGGATAATACTTGGAATATCGTAGATGGACTTTAGAACGAATATTTCCATTCTATGAGAAATATGAGGACTTAAAGCCTATTAGGTATCTTGACCAGGAGCCGAATCTGAATTTTATAGCATAGCAAAGTCGGAGGACTAGACTTCTCGTTGACCTACTACCGATGAGATCATGTGGTTAATTCAATAAAGAAAGCCGTTGGTGGCCCGTAACTTTACCCAAAGATATTAGAAAAATTCCAGGAAACATGCATTTAATGGTACTTGTACAGTGTTCATTGTACATTTTTTTAACCGCGTAAAGTTGGCCTTCTTTTAAAAAGACACTTCTCACGAAATGTTATTTTCAGCCAGGTCAGACCATGGAGAAAGACGCCGAGGGCCCGGCGCTGCCCAGCCCCAACCTGAAGTTCGGCTGGATCAAGGGCGTGCTGATGCGATGTCTGCTCAACATTTGGGGCGTGATGCTTTTCCTCCGACTCTCCTGGGTGGTCGGGCAGGCTGGCGTGGGTATGTAGAAGGTGTAAAATCTCACAGGTCAGGCCATGGAGAAATGTTGAGGGCCCGGCGCTGCCCGGCCCCAACCTGAAATTCGGCTGGATCAAGGGCGTGCTGATGCGATGTCTGCTCAACATTTGGGGCGTGATGCTTTTCCTCCGACTCTCCTGGGTGGTCGGGCAGGCTGGCGTGGGTATGTAGAAGGTGTAAAATCTCACAGGTCAGGCCATGGAGAAATGTTGAGGGCCCGGCGCTGCCCGGCCCCAACCTGAAGTTTGGCTGGATCAAGGGCGTGCTCATGCGATGTCTGCCCAACATTTGTGGTGTGATGCTTTTCCTCCGACTCTCCTGGGTGGTCGGGCAGGCTGGCGTGGGTATGTAGAAGGTGTAAAATCTCACAGGTCAGGCCATGGAGAAATGTTGAGGGCCCGGCGCTGCCCAGCCCCAACCCGAAGTTTGGCTGGATCAAGGGCGTGCTCATGCGATGTCTGCTCAACATTTGGGGTGTGATTAGGGTTACCAGATACAAATTTAGAATTTCCTGACAAAATTCCTGATTTCCGAATATTTTTCCTGACATTCATACCTTTGACGACGACGGGGGGGGGGGGGGGGGGGGGGTCTAGCCGTTAGCGATGGCCACCCGATTATTTTTTATTATTTTTATTAAATTTCTTATTTGTATTAATTTCAGTAAATAAAAAGGTACTTTATAAAAAAAGTCTATCGATTCAAAAAATTCCTGACATTTTCGTGTTCCATCCCCATTCCTGACAAAAGGCCAAAATTCCTGACATGTCAGGAAAATTCCTGTCATCTGGTAACCCTAGGTGTGATGCTCTTCCTCCGACTCTCGCGGGTGGTCGGGCAGGCTGGCGTGGGTATTTAGAAGGTGTAATATCTCCCAGGTCAGACCATGGGGAAATGTTGAGGGCCCGGCGCTGCCCAGCCCCAACCTGAAGTTCGGCTGGATCAAGGGCGTGCTGATGCGATGTCTGCTCAACATTTACGGCGTGATGCTCTTCCTCCGACTCTCCTGGGTGGTCGGGCAGGCTGGCGTGGGTATGTAGAAGGTGTAATATCTCACAGGTCAGACCATGGAGAAATGTTGAGGGCCCTGCGCTGCCCAGCCCCAACCTGAAGTTCGGCTGGATCAAGGGCGTGCTCATGCGATGTCTGCTCAACATTTGAGGCGTGATGTTTTTCCTGCGACTCTCCTAGGAAGTCGGGCAGGCTGGCGTGGGTATGTAGAAGTTTGAGCAACATTTCACACGTCAAACCATGAGAACATCCGGAAAATCAGACAGACATACGAAATAATTTTTGCCCTAACTGAACCGGAGAGGCTTCACCACTACCACTGGTTATGATTTCATATTATTTCAGTGGTTGTATATCTTCTGTGATTCTGTGTAAAATTAACACTGAAAATGGGATCATCCAGCGGTACCCACTCCGCGCATACTCGGGTAGCCGAGACGATCTACTAGACTTGACGCCAGATGCCGTGCAGTGGTTGCAAAACTAGGATGTTGCCTCATAAATAAAAATACTGTATATATAATTTTGCTTATGTGACCACATTGCCATACGATTAAATAAAACACTGAAACTACTAAATGAGTAATGTGTAGATACCTACTCATTGTGTATTCGTTTTCGTTGGCAGCGCAGTCAATCCTGCTCATCATGACGACGTCAGTGGTGACCACCATTACAGCGCTCTCCATGTCTGCCATTAGCACCAACGGGGTCATCAAGGGAGGTAAGGATAAACAGAGAAAGGAAAAAAACTGAATGTGGTACTGGAATCTAACTCAACAAGTCAACTTGTAACCTTCAACGATTTTTTTAACTTACTGCTCCGTAATATAATTCCCAATCTGAGGGCGTACCGCGAACTAAGTTCGACGTGTTGCCTCTCCGTCGCACTTGTAAATTCGTACGTAAGTGTGGCAGGGAGGTAACACGTCGAACGTGGTTCGCGGTAGGCCCTCTGAGTAAGGATCACGTATGTATACTTAAATGAAATTGGTCAACATCTTTAGAATTTTAGCAGTAAATCATTTTCTGACGTGATGTATTATTTTACTAATATCAACACTACATTTCTCTGTATTTTTAACCGACTTCAATTTCATAGAAGGAGGAGGTTCTGTATTCGGTTGTGGCTATTTTTTTTTTTTTTTTTTTTCTATGTACGTTCACCGATTACTCCGACATCCGTAGTCCGATTTGAGTAATTCTTTTTTTGTTTGAAAGGAGCTACCTCCGAGTTGGTCCCATTTTAATTTGGTTCTGTTCTGATGATGGGATCCATGAGGAATTGAGGGAACTCCTCAATTTTTAAAGGCACATGCATGGTGTTTTGGGCGTTTTCTTCAGCAACTCGAGCATTTTCTCCCGAAAACCACCAATTTGATGAAGTAGACCTGATGATGATGATTATTTTGATGATAATGATGATGATTTCTTTAAATGTAAGTATGTTCAGCGATTACTCCGGCACCTGTGATCCGATTTGAGTAATTCTTTTTTTGTTTGGAAGAAGTTACCTCCAAGGTGTTTCCGTATTATTTTTGGTTCTGGTCTGATGATGGAATCTATGAGGAATTGAGGGAACTCCTCAATTTTTAAAGGCACGTGTTAAGTGATTTCGGGGTTTTCTAAAGTAACTCGAGCATTTGCTTCCGAAAACCACCAATTTGATGTACTGCAACTGTAGCCTTACCACGAGTTTGACATTGACACATTCGCTAACGTCTTATGCATCTAGATGTAACTTTTTATGCATCTCGCTCACACTAAGGTTAGTACGAGCGAGATGCATAGGAAGCAAGTTACAAACATGCTAGCGAATATATCAATGTCAAACTCGTGGTAAGCTGGTAAGGCTACTGATCGGGGATTAGGGTTAGGAGTTAAGGGGTCAGGGATTAAGGGGTCGGGGAATGGCGGTTGAAGGGTTGCTGGTTCAGGATCGAGGGGTTCCTGGATCAGGGGTTGATGTGCTGTGAGGTTGAGTGATCGGGGGGCTGAGGGATTGGGTCAGTGGCGGGGCGGGCGGATGGATTTAGTTGACAGGAATTATAATTTCCTAGACGGACTCGAGAAAATTTCTGGTTCAGGGTCGAGGGGTTCCTGGATCAGGGGTTGATGCGCTGTGAGGTTGAGTGATCGGGGCGTTGAGGGATTGGGTCAGTGGCGGGGCGGAGGATGGATTTAGTGTAGTAGTGACAGGAATTATAATTTCCCAGACGGACTCGAGAAAATTCCAGATTAGGGGCTGTCCATAAATTACGTCATCGTTTTTAGACGATTTTTGACCCCCCCCCCCCCCTAAAATCATCCAAAAATCATGCTTCGAATGACCCCGTTTCCTCCTACGACATGCTACCGTCTTGCGATGACCAGACCCCCCCCCCCCCTAATTTGAAATGACGTAATTTATGAATAGCCCCTTACATATTTATTAAAGAAATAGGTACACGAATTTAGTGTTAAACATGATCTTGTTTTTCATTCATGCGTCACGCTCTTAACAATGCGTTAAAACTAAAAATGGAAAAATAAAAACTTTTTACAAAAAAAAGCAAACCGACTTCAAAAAGGATGAAATAAAATATTATCCTTTTTGAAGTCTATGCGTTACCAACTGATATGTTTGAAGTCGGTGCCAAGCCAAGTAGTAACAATACCAGTCAAAAATAATCAGCTTTATGGCTATAAATCCCATTAGAACTGTACTAATAACTATTACAAATGTGTAAGTAATTCTGTCTGCCTCTTTGTCGCCTTTTCATGGCTAAACAACTGAACCGCTTTAGGTGAAATTTGGCAAGAAGGTAAATTTCTTGAATTGTTTTATATTTTGACATGTAGTCCTCTGGATAAGGGACGGGAAATTACTCAGTCCCAATCTCACACTTGCGTGCTATAGACTGTTCGAGCATTAGTAAGAAATGCTTTTTAAAAAATACGACGGAAAAAAATGCATTGGATTTCCACTAATGTGCCGACAAACATGGTACAGACTGCGCCAAGAAGGTTTGATCGTGTGTTCTGAGGTGTGTTCTTAGATACAATCGACGTCAAAGACATGTTTGCACCTTACTCCTTTGTAATAAGGCGAAAAGTGTAAACATATTTTTAACGTCGACTGTACCTACAGAAAGTACGTTCATTGTCGTCGTGTAAGGCAATCCAACGTAGGTACATCCTTATCGAATCGCACCAAAATCATGGTATGCTTCAAAATTTGGCTTGGCACCGACTTCAAACATATCAGTTGGTAACGCATAGACTTCAAAAAGGATAATATTTTATTTCATCCTTTTTGAAGTCGGTTTGCTTTTTTTTGTAAAAAGTTTTTATTATTAACCGACTTCAATTTCATAGAAAGAGGAGGTTCTGTATTCGGTTGTGGCTATCTTTTTTTTTTTTTTTTTTTCTATGTACGTTCACCGATTACTCCGAGATCCGTAGTCCGATTTGAGTAATTCTTTTTTTGTTTGAAAGGAGCTACCTCCGAGTTGGTCCCATTTTAATTTGGTTCTGTTCTGATGATGGGATCCATGAGGAATTGAGGGAACTCCTCAATTTTAAAAGGCACATGCATGGTGTTTTGTGCGTTTTCTTAAGCAACTCGAGCATTTTCTCCCGAAAACCACCAACTTGATGAAGTAGACCTGATGATGATTATTATTTTGATGATAATGATGATGATTTCTTTAAATGTAAGTATGTTCAGCGATTATATTACTCCGGCACCTGTGATCCGATTTGAGTAATTCTTTTTTTGTTTGGAAGAAGTTACCTCCAAGGTGTTTCCGTATTATTTTTGGTTCTGGTCTGATGATGGAATCCATGAGGAATTGAGGGAACTCCTCAATTTTTAAAGGCACGTGATAAGTAATTTCGGGGTTTTCTAAAGTAACTCGAGCATTTGCTTTCGAAAACCACCAATTTGATGTACTGCAACTGTAGCCTTACCACGAGTTTGACATTGACATATTCGCTAACGTCTTATGCATCTAAATGTAACTTTTTATGCATCTCGCTCACACTAAGGTTAGTACAAGCGAGATGCATAGGAAGTAAGTTACACACATGCTAGCGAATATATCAATGTCAAACTCGTGGTAAGCTGGTAAGGCTACTGATCGGGGGTTAGGGTTAGGAGTTAAGGGGTCAGGGATTAAGGGGTCGGGGAATGGCGGTTGAATGGTTGCTGTTTCAGGATCGAGGGGTTCCTGGATCAGGGGTTGATGTGCTGTGAGGTTGAGTGATCGGGGGGCTGAGGGATTCGGTCAGTGGCGGGGCGGGCGGATGGATTTAGTTGACAGGAATTATAATTTCCCATACGGACTCGAGAAAATTCCTGATTACTATTTACTAAAGTAATAGGTACACGAATTTAGTGTTAAACATGATCTTGTTTTTCATTCATGCGTCGCGCTCTTAACAATGCGTTAAAACTAAAAATGGAAAAATAAAAACTTTTTACAAAAAAAAGCAAACCGACTTCAAAAAGGATGAAATAAAATATTATCCTTTTTGAAGTCTATGCGTTACCAACTGATATGTTTGAAGTCGGTGCCAAGCCAAGTAGTAACAATACCAGACAAAAATAATCAGCTTTATGGCTATAAATCCCATTAGAACTGTACTAATAACTATTATAAATGTGTAAAGAATTCTGTCTGCCTCATTGTCGCCTTTTCATGGCTAAATAACTGAACCGCTTTAGGTGAAATTTGGCAAGAAGGTAAATTCCTTGAATTGTTTTATATTTTGAAATGTAGTCCTCTGGATAAGGGACGGGAAATAACTCAGTCCCAATCCCACACTTAGACTATAGACTCGAGCATTAGTAAGAAATGCTCTTTAAAAAATACGACGGCAAAAAAATGGAATTTATATTTACACTAATGTGCCGACAAACATGGTACGGACTGCGCCAAGAAGGTTTGATCGTGTGTTCTGAGGTGTGTTCTCAGGTCCAGTCGACGTCAATGATATGTTTACACTTTTGCACCTTACTCCTTTGTAATAAGGCGAAAAGTGTAAACATATTTTTAACGTCGACTGTACCTACAGAAAGTACGTTCATTGTCGTCGTGTAAGGCAATCCAACGTAGGTAAATCCTTATCGAATTGCACCAAAGTCATGGTATGCTTCAAAATTGGCTTGGCACCGACTTCAAACATATCAGTTGGTAACGCATAGACTTCAAAAAGGATAATATTTTATTTCATCCTTTTTGAAGTCGGTTTGCTTTTTTTTGTAAAAAGTTTTTTAACAATTAAATGTGTTAAAATTGCCTACCAGGTGGAACGTACTACATGATATCGCGGTCGCTCGGCCCCGAGTTCGGCGGCAGCATCGGCCTCATATTCTCAATGGCGAACGCTGTCGCTTGCGCTATGTATGTCGTCGGCTTTGGAGAGTCGCTTATAACACTCATACCTGAGTCGGCATACATGGTCAGCAAGGCTTGGGTAAGTCTCTTTCTCTCACATTGATACATAGATCTAGCTGTCTCTTCGGCGGCAGCATCAGCCCCATATTCTCAATGGCGAACGCTGTCGCTTGCGCTATGTATGTCGTCGGCTTTGGAGAGTCGCTCATCACGCTCATACCTGAGTCGGCATAGATGGTCAGCAAGGCCTGGGTAAGTCTCTTTCCCTCCAATTAGATATCTATCTAGCTGTCCCACTTGAACGCCGAAATACTCGGATACACATAGCATTTTCATTGTCTTCCTGAGCTGTAGTGAATGGATTTGTTGTTACTTACCTCTGGCGATACGCATTTCAAACCATTAAATTTCTAATGCTGAAATAGTCATAAAAGTTGGTATGCATTGTTTTGACAGATAAGCACAGAATAGAGTAGGAAATACATACAGAATTCTCACTCATTATCTCATTCTAAAATACACAAATCTCAAATTTACAGATAGAGACAAACGATTATCAACGCCTTGTTAAAATTAACTGATGTTAAGGAATAGACGCAGCCTAGACTGTGTTTTTCCTTTTTATATGTGACTGCTCGGAGCAGTTGTTAGCCTACCGCGCTCGAACAAGTTAGTTAAATACCACTTGAAAAAATCTTTTTTTATATATTTCAGGACCAAACAATCTACGGATGCATCACCATAGTCCTACTGACGGGCATCGTAATGGTGGGCATGGAATGGGAGGCCAAAGCCCAAATAGTGTTGCTGTTCATACTTCTAGCCGCCATAGTGAATTTTCTAATAGGCTCCATTGTAGGCCCGAAAAGCGATGTCGAGATTGCGCAAGGCTTTGTTGGATACAACAGTAAGTATGCCATGATTATTTAGTCCTGACGGTTGATACGTAGTACGTAGGAACGCTAATCATCAAAAATTTGAGGCGTTTTATGATAGTTGTTAAAATAATTATTTACGATACGAGTGCGAAAAAGAGGAAATATAGATATTCGCACGTGTATCGTACAATGTTTTACAGTACATTTATGGCCCTTTAAAATTTGTCATTCGCACGAAAAGTGCTATTTTACGCACTAGTGCGGGAAAATAGGACCATATGTACTGTAAAATATGTTTCCTTTTTTTAGTGACGGTTTTGAAAAGCAACATGGGACCCGACTACCAGTTCTACGAGGGTGTGGACCATTCATTCTTCTCCGTGTTCTCGATATTCTTTCCCGCGGCTACAGGGATACTTGCTGGCGCTAATATTTCTGGCGATCTTAAGGTAAAAAATACATAAACAAATACAGAAATCTGTACACGAAAAATATACTTTTGGCGTAAAGTATACCAAGCAAAAGGACGGACGGCGTAGAATTCATTCTGCCATATATAGTAGGGGTTCGACTTTTTCTTAAATCAATCTCGCAACACTCATTCATTTTGAGGCGGTAAAATACTAAGGAAACCTACGAGATATCTATATTGGTAAATTTTCATACCTCCCTTGATGTTTTGCTACGCCCCCTTTACATACGATAATCTTGTTTAGTTGACGTCTGTGTTAATCAAGCAATCTCCTTGAATTACTCAATTCGAGGGAACGTGTAGTACTTAATACAAAAAACCGGCCAAGTGCGAGTTGGACTCCCGCACGAAGGGTTCCGTACCATTACACAAAAAACCGGCCAAGTGCGAGTCGGACTCGCGTTCCAAGGGTTCCGTATATTACACAATTTTTAACAATCAGTGCCGGATTAAGATATTTTGATGCCCTAAGCATTTCTAGGTGCCCCCTCTCCCTAGGGTCATCAAGATTACATTGATTTTTTGGTAAATTGAGAGAAGTTCATTGCCGCATTACAGCTGAGAATGGAAATCAGTCACATCATTTTATCACGAAAATTGACAGTGCCGCAGCAGTAATGTTGCAACAGAGTAATACCTAATGCTGTTGCAGTCGCCACCCGAATGTCACCTTTATCATAGCGTAGAAAGTAATAGAAACGCGAGCGAAGCGAGCGCGGAAATTTTTCGATATAAAAACGCAATATGATAAACAGTTGTACATTTTTACTTTTAGTATGGAAATCAGTCACATCATTTTATCACGGAAGTTGACAGTACTGCAGCAGTAACGTTGCAACAGAGTAATGTTGCTGCAGTCGCCACCCGAATGTCACCTTTATCATACCTTATAAAGTAATTGAAAACGCGAGCGAAGCGAGCGCGAAAACTTTTCGATATAAAAACGCAATTTTAGTTTTAGTCCCAACCAGGCGCGAATCCAGGATTTCATACAGAGAAGGGATGGGACAGTTTTCTATCAGCCTAGCTTCGCATAGGGCTCGATATTTAAGGGTCTCAGCGAGGTTGTTTTCATGCATAAAATATGCAAGAAAGCAGAGAGCTTGGAATTGAATTGGCGAAGTGTGAGAAAGGCAGTAGGCCCAGCTGCGAAAGAGGAAAGCTTGGATTTGGATCCACGCCCAAGTGAAATTAAGGCAGAAGATCAACTTTGCCGTAAGGCAGAAGGCCTCGCATAAGACCTAACGCCGAACCGCAAAAGAGTGGGTTGAAATCGAATCTATGCATGTAATCACGACTCTTCTACTGCTACCGATTGTTTCCCAAAGAATTACGCGCCATTATTATTGCAAATTAGCTTTTGGACAGCTAAGAAAATCGTGTGGTAAAAACGATGTGTCTGTCCCTAATTTTAAAATTTGTTCACCTTTTTCAACCTGGCATTTTGGTGCCCTCCCTGAACGTGGTGCCGTAAGCACGTGCTTGTTTTGCTTATTGGTTACAAAGTCTTTATTAATTCAACCATTAAAGTCGACGAGTACAAAAAACTTTAAGCTAGCTCTCAATTTAACATTTTTTTTAAACATTATTTTTAATTTGACCTTACAATTACTCGTAAGTAGGTAAGACCGTTAAATATTTAAAATGATTATCTTATCAGAAAATTATCACCAATTACTCTAAGAAAACTACTACTCTAAGTAATCCGGCACTGTTAACAATGTATTTTTTATGTGAAACGTGAGTGAAATCTTTAAAAAATCCGTAGGGGTCGGATCAAAAACTGTAATTAAGTCCGACTCACGCTTGACTGTACATTTATAATAGGTTTTCCTGTCATCTATAGGTATAGACCTATTTTATGTATTTTTTTTTAAATTTAAGACTTAGTAGTTTCGGAGATAAGGGGGGGGGAATGGTCATTTTTTGTCTATTTTCTTGAATAACTTCTAAACTGTTTACTCGAAAATTATAAAAAAAATATATTTGAGATCCTTACAATAAGCTCTTTCATTTGATATGTAACATGATATAGTTTGAAAAATTACTTTTTTTCATTTTTTCATTTACCCCCCAAAAGTGGCCCCCATGTTTAAAATTCATTTGTTTACGTTACATGTCCGTATTTGGGTCACAAACTTACATATGTGTACCAAATTTCAACTTGATTGGTCCAGTAGTTCCGGAGAAAATCGGCTGTGACAGACGGACAGACAGACAGACAGACAGACAGACAGACAGACAGACAGACAGACGCACGAGTGATCCTATAAGGGTTCCGTTTTTTCCTTTTGAGGTACGGAACCCTAAAAAACGGCAAAAAATCTCGTTTGTTGTATGGGAGCCCCACATAAATATTTATTATATTCTGTATTTAGTATTTGTTGTTATATAGCAACAGAAATACATCATCTGTGAAAATGTCAACTGCCTAGCTATCACGGTTTATGAGATACAGCCTGGTGATAGATAGACAGACAGCGGAGTCTTAGTAATAGCGTCCTGATTTTATCCTTTGGGTACGGAACCCTAATAAAGCAAGTAACTTGAGCATAAATAAGATAATTCATTTTGTTTTCAGGACCCACAAAAATCAATCCCAAAAGGTACTATCCTGGCCATTCTACTAACGACCCTGTCATACCTGTTAATTGCCGTGATAGTAGGCTGGACCGTGCTACGGGAGGCCACGGGGGCGGTGGAGGACGTGGCCAACTGGACCATGGGGGCCTGCGCTAACAGGACCTGCGAGTACGGACTGCATCACAGTAACGATGTGAGTTTAAAAGTGAAAATCAATCCCAAAAGGTACTATCCTGGCCATTCTACTAACGACCCTATCGTACCTGTTAATTGCCGTGATAGTAGGCTGGACCGTGCTACGAGAGGCCACGGGGGCGGTGAAGGACGTGGCCAACTGGACCATGGGGGCCTGCGCTAACAGGACCTGCGAGTACGGACTGCATCACAGTAACGATGTGAGTTTAAAAGTGAAAATCAATCCCAAAAGGTACTATCCTGGCCATTCTACTAACGACCCTATCGTACCTGTTAATTGCCGTGATAGTAGGCTGGACCGTGCTACGGGAGGCCACGGGGGCGGTGGAGGACGTGGCCAACTGGACCATGGGGGCCTGCGCTAACAGGACCTGCGAGTACGGACTGCATCACAGTAACGATGTGAGTTTAAAAGTGAAAATCAATCCCAAAAGGTACTATCCTGGCCATTCTACTAACGACCCTATCGTACCTGTTAATTGCCGTGATAGTAGGCTGGACCGTGCTACGAGAGGCCACGGGGGCGGTGAAGGACGTGGCCAACTGGACCATGGGGGCCTGCGCTAACAGGACCTGCGAGTACGGACTGCATCACAGTAACGATGTGAGTTTAAAAGTGAAAATCAATCCCAAAAGGTACTATCCTGGCCATACTACTAACGACCCTGTCATACCTGTTAATTGCCGTGATAGTGGGCTGAACCGTGCTACGGGAGGCCACGGGTGCGGTGGAGGACGTGGCCAACTGGACCATGGGGGCCTGCGCCAACAGGACCTGCGAGTACGGACTGCATCACAGTAACGATGTGAGTTTAAAAGTGAAAATCAACCCCAAAAGGTACTATCCTGGCCATTCTACTAACGACCCTGTCATACCTGTTGATTGCCGTGATCGTGGTCTGGACCGTGCTGCGGGAGGCCACGGGGGCGGTGGAGGACGTGGCCAACTGGACCATGGGAGCCTGCACTAACAGGAGCTGCGAGTACAGACTGCATCATAGTAATTATGTGAGTTTATTGTGACACGACACGTCTGTGATCGATGCGGCAAGAAATGCCGATCGGCCATTGGTCTATACAGTCATCGCAGTCGATGTAGGCTGTAGACTACCTCCTCAAAATATCTTCTTTAGTCGCTGCAACTATCATCTGCAAACATTCTGTGGCCAATGATGATGATTATGACACGACGTAGATATCTTGCTGATCATAAAGGTGAAAAAACCGGACAAGTGCGAATTGGACTCGCCCACCGACGGTTCCGTACTTTTTAGTATTTGTTGTTATAGCGGCAACAGAAATACATCGTCTGTGAAAATTGTACTACGGCCTGGTGGCAGACAAGACGGACAGACAGACAGACAGACGGACAGTGGAATCTTAGTAATAGGGTCCCGATTTTACCGTTTGGGTACGGAACCCTAAAAAAATAATATGAAAATGCCGTGCGAAAACTTAATATGACCTTGGTCTCTAATTCGGGAATAAATATCCAAGTCATCACACAAAAAATACCTCCGGGATTAGAATTCAGGCCTTCTAACTTCAGTATTACGCACAGGCACTAGCCGGGGTCACTACCAATACAAAGTAACTTGTAGATGAATTTGAGAAGATAAATCTGTGTGTTACAGTGAGGTGTCTTCAAAATGTGTTAGATATATTTTTATATTATTTGTTTTTTGTTCGCACACAGGTGATACGCCTGGTGTCTGGTTTTGGACCTCTGATATACGCGGGATGCTTCGCGGCCACTCTATCCTCTGCGTTAGCTTCTCTCGTATCCGCTCCCAAAGTATTCCAGGTATTTTATGTACCCCCTATGAGTAAATATGGAATGTGACGATTGTTTGGAAGGTTCAAATTCCTTTGTCCTTGGAAAGACGCGCCCGACTGCAGCCATTTGCTGTGACCATGCGATAAGTTGAATGAATGTGATCGGCTTGAGCCTATTCCGCTTTGATATGTTTAAAACGAATACAATAAAGGTTCTATCTGGCGTACCAAGGAAAAAGCGACGTATTACCTTGATCATTTATTGTTATGTTCCAGGCATTGTGTCAAGACAAGCTGTACCCGTACTTGGAGTTCTTCGCGAAGGGCTACGGCAAGAACAACGAACCGGTGCGAGGATACGTGCTCACCTTTCTTATCGCTTTCGCATTCATTCTAATGGGTAAGAATGAGACAGATAACTCGTTGAATCTTGAGATTTGTTACATCATTATGGTTTTGCAACCCTTATTATGGCTGAGGCCTTAGTCCAAACCAAACTACACGCTTACCTTACGTTGTTCCTTATTTTTTGTTTACAGGTGGTTTGAACCAGATCGCGCCACTGATTTCGAACTTTTTTCTTGCTGCGTATACGTTGATCAACTTCTCAACATTCCATGCGAGTCTCGCCAGACCCGTCGGTTGGAGGCCTACTTTTAGAGTTAGTATAGTGTATAGTATACAAGAGTATACAGTAAAAGTAGATTTTTTCTAGTTGTAATAACGTCTCGTCGGTCGTTCCATAACCTAGAACTTAGATTGTCCGAGCCAGTACCTAAGGTTCTCTTTTAATTACGTCAAAAGATTTTTACGCGAATGACGCCTCATTCTATCTCTTTCGGTACCATTCGGTCAGAAGGCTGGCTAAGTATAGCGCAGAGGTCAACAAACTTTTTAGAAAAAGAGCCAAACACTGTAAAAATTACCAATTATATTCAAGGGACCACAAGTGTTGTGTAAGAACTTTCAAGTGTTAATTTTTTGCGTGACTTAATGAGCCGCAATTGTACCTTCAAAGAGCCGCGAACCGCGGTTTGTGACCCCTGATAAATCGCGTTGAAGTGTACGTTTAATATGAATAATTTATGAAATGTTGTAGCTGTACAACATGTGGCTGTCGCTGCTGGGCGCGGTGCTGTGCCTGGCGATCATGTTCGTGATCTCGTGGATCACGGCGCTCGTGACGTTCGCGTGCCTGCTCGCGCTCTACCTGCTCGTGTCCTACAGGAAGCCAGGTGAGGCCGTTTTCATCCGGTGTAACATAGAAATATGTTGTAGCTGTACAACATGTGGCTGTCGCTGCTGGGCGCGGTGCCGTGCCTGGCGATCATGTTCGTGATCTCGTGGATCACGGCGCTCGTGACGTTCGCGTGCCTGCTCGCGCTCTACCTGCTCGTGTCCTACAGGAAGCCAGGTGAGGCCGTTTTCATCCGGTGTAACATAGAAATATGTTGTAGCTGTACAACATGTGGCTGTTGCTGCTGGGCGCGGTGCTGTGCCTGGCGATCATGTTCGTGATCTCGTGGATCACGGCGCTCGTGACGTTCGCGTGCCTGCTCGCGCTCTACCTGCTCGTGTCCTACAGGAAGCCAGGTGAGGCCGTTTTCATCCGGTGTAACATAGAAATATGTTGTAGCTGTACAACATGTGGCTGTCGCTGCTGGGCGCGGTGCTGTGCCTGGCTATCATTTTCGTGATCTATAACTGACTATGGGGAGAGCACAGATTAATCAGGCCTTTATAATTTTTGTTGGCTGAAATTAACCAAGCAATCCCCTGACATCAAAGCGAATGTAATTTAAGCCTTATCAGCGAAGGTAAAGTCTTTAAATTCCTATAGCAGCTACTGTAAACTTTGTGTTCGTACGCAGATGTGAACTGGGGCTCGACGACGCAAGCACAGACGTACAAGGCGGCACTGTCAGGCGCGCACCAGCTGAACCGCGTGACGGAACACGTCAAAAACTACAGGTATGAAAATATAGTTTACTTCAGTTTAGGTCTTCGATGAGGTATCGCTGAGGAACGGCTCGGCAACACACAGTTGGGTACGCACTAGCTCAACCCAGTGAAGAACCGAATACGTCAAGAACTACATAGCAGGAATGCTTCAATTATCTTTGTCATTAATCTACTAGATATAGTGTATAAGATGGTCACCACATGTTAGTTTCAGCGGATTCTTCGTAGTGAATGGTGTGTGGTGGCTCTTAATGAGTTTTGAATTTATTTCTTCGCCAGTCACATGAATCATTCATTTCTTTGCTAGGTCACGAACTCTCATTTGTAGAAATTGAATTACATCTTTGAATATAACTTTTACTTATTACATATTTTATGTCGCAGACCACAAATACTGGTGCTAACTGGGTTTCCTGGCGAGAGACCCATATTGACTGACTTCACGTACCTCCTGACTAAAGGCTTATCGCTGATGCTTTGCGGCCACATTGTACCAGTAAGTATTCTTATAGTATAAGGTAGTATAATCTGTATAATATAAGGTATTGGTATTATAAACTTTTGTATCTTATTGAAAGGCTTTTAACGATTTTTTTTAACAAAAGTTTAAAGTCTTATGCCGGCTGGTGCACACTCGTCGAGACACCCTGAGACAGGCCGAGAACGAGTGTGTACATACTGCTCCCTTCTTGTCTCGCGCCTCTCTGATTGGATCAGAGCGGTGCCGAGACGAGTGTGTACAGCCCACCAATTCCTCCAATCCGAGCGCGCCATTCGCGAACCGCTCGATGCTAGCGAAATGAACTAATCGTATTCATCAGAGCTGGACGCACCTTATAGCCGTACTTATATAGAAATATTAAAAAAGTAATAAATATGTTGTTCCACGACAGAATCAAGTGAGCCACCGTGCTCGTGAGGCTCTCTCGAACCGCGCCTACCACTGGTTCAACAAGCGGAAGATCAAAGCGTTCTACAGTTTAGTCGACGACGTCAGCTTCAAAGATGGCGCCAACGCGCTTATACAGGTATACCTCTTTGCTATAGTTGTTCCATGTAATTTTATAATACAGATGTCAATCACAATGACATCTTATTGTAATGTGGTACGTCCCACAATAAAAACCGGCCAAGTGCGAGTCGGACTCGCGCACGAAGGGTTCCATACCATTACGCAAAAAACGGCAAACAATCACGTTTGTTGTATGGGAGCCCCACTTAAATATTTATTTTATTTTGTTTTTAGTATTTGTTGTTATAGCAGCAACAGAAATACATCATCTGTGAAACTTTCAACTGTCTAGCTATTACGGTTCTTGAGTTATAGCCTAGTGACAGACAGACGGACAGCGGAGTCTTAGTAATAGGGTCCCGTTTTTACTCTTTGGGTACGGACACCTAAAAAAGGAAAAAATATTAAAATTTTTGTTCCATGTCATATATTTTTTTCCCTAATCCCGCCCTAGGGCGGTAAAGTAGTACCATATGTACTGTAAAAGTGATATTTTCGCAGACTAGTGGCCTTGGTAAGCTGAAGCCGAACATCCTGATGATGGGTTTCAAGGAGAACTGGCTGGACTGCGACCGTTCCGAAATAGTCGACTATGTGGAAGTTATGCAGTAAGTTCATTTTACATTACTTTATTTCAAGCCTCGAATTCTATTTACAGATGTAAAGTGTCATTCTATGGAACTTTGCTAACTATGTAAACAAACCGCCATACTAAAATCATCATTCAGTGACAGTTTCAATATGGCGGTTTGTTTACATAGTTAGCAAGTTGTATAGAATGACACTTTAGTGCATAATTATTTTCCATCGTATTTTCACAGAAACGTACGAACGTGTCTTGCTATTTCAGTCAGTCTCGGTAACGGTACAAAAAGTAATGAGGTTGACTAAGTAACACGACAAATACGAACGTTTCCGAGAAAATACGATGGAATACAATTATGCATCTGTAGGTACATTGAAAATTTCGTCCGCTCGTTAGTTAATTCATTAAGAGATCGAAGCATGGTTAGAGGCAAGGGTTATTGATGTTAGTTCAAGTCCGATACGAGCGAGTCGATTATTTTTCCAATCGTCCATTTCATGTGTACGGAATACCAGCCTAGTTAACTGTTGATGAATTATCCGCAACAGCAAAGCATTGGACGTCCACATGGCGATTGCGATCCTGCGTGTAGAAGGCGGGCAGTACACAAGTGAGGCGCTCGATGACGACCTACAAGCCTATCTGCAGGATATGAACGCTAAGGACCTTACCACGCTGACACGTAAGTACTTACACGGTTAGGTTATTTCATCAGTTTCATAATACAAAAAATATATATGTTGAAAACGTGCTGGTCTGACACAGGCTTACACATGTAGGGCATAATTGTTTTCCATCGTATTTTCTCGGAAACGTTCGTATTTGTCATGCTACTTCAGTCAACCTCGGTACTTTTTGTACCGAGACTGACTGAAATAGCAAGACACGTCCGTACGTTTCCATGAAAAGACGATGGATAATAATTATGCAGTACATCTGTACATTGCTGTCTTTGTTGTTGGTTTTCGTACACGGGGCAAATAACGAAGATTGAGCCAAAATATTAAGCCATGAAATTTAAATGGAGTGCCCTAAGTAATAAGAAAATTGATTTACAATAATATTGTGATTAAATTGCATCCAGTTTATAGTTAACAATTTTAATAAAAGTAAAAACTATTTCAATTTAATATTTTTTTATCAAGGACCTCTTCATAGAGTAAAGTCATCCTCTATTTTTCTCCACATAGATCTGTCATTCGCTTTATCGGTCCAGTTCAGACCAGTCATCCGATTTACTAATAAGTATCTTTATTTCGCCGTCACTCATACACAAAATTCAATAGTCGTTTGTTTGTTTTACAAAAACAAGTAAATTTAGACATCGGTTTTATCCAATTCACATGGTGGAGGTTTCATAAGAGCCGAGGAGTGTGATAATAGGTAATATCATAAACAACGTATTGTCGCAGGCGTGTGTACGACAGTGTTTTGTCAGAGTGCCACATTTGGGACAGATATAATTCTGTAGCCCTAGTGAATAAGGGCTCATTTAGACGATGCGAGAACTCGCATGCGAGTTTAATTACATTGCGGTTATTGATCGGTCGGTTGAATTGGACGTAACCAACAGTCCCCAATGTAACTAAAATCGCATGCGAGTTCGCACGCCGTCTAAATCAGCCCTATAGCAGTTGTAAAAGGGCGTAAGGTCCACGCAACACTTAAGCCCTTTTACACCTAAGCTGCGCGAGACTTGTACCGTTTTTCACTTGGTCTACATGATTGTACCATTGCACCCAAGGCTCAACAAGTCATCATGGAAGTTGTCATCACTTACCTCATATTATATGTTTCAGTATTTAGTTTCGAACATACGATGGCGTTGTGCTAAATTGTCAGCGTTTATCATTTTTATCAAAAACACTCATAGTGTCTAAACTCTCATTCCCCATTCATGTGTATATAACACAATGTTCAATGTACAATGCTAACACGTTCTACAGGATCTATGGGGGACAACTGTAAGGAGTCCAAATCTACTGAGAGCTTGAACACACACTCGAGAGGTAAGATATAATCTGTCAACATCAAAAACTAATAAGTAGTGTTGTTTGACTACTCATAAACACGAATAGAAATATCATGAATAGAATTCATTTTTAGTTTAGGGTGGCCAGTTATCAGCTAAAGTGTCATTCTATGGAACTTGCTAACTATGTAAACAAACCGCCATATTGAAATTGTCAAAGAATGATGAATTTACTAGTGACTTTTGTTTACATAGTTAGCAAGTTGCATAGATTTTAAGTTTATACAATTTACCCTATTTGGGTTATATGAATTTTTACCCTTCAACTGAATGATATATGCTCTATAAAAAACCGGCCAAGTGCGAGTCGGACTCGCGTTTCTAGGGTTCCGTACATAAGTCCGACTCACGCTTGACTGCACATTTCTAATAGGTTTTCCCTTCGAGCAACACCGGCTTCCGACACATCGGATGAGAGGGGCCCAAGCGATATCTTACCGTACAAATCTTTCTGCCATTTTTTGCGGGGGGAAAGGTGCACACAGTCGCACTTCTCACACACTTACATACAAAATCCAATCTGTAATGACGACACAAATACATAGAAAATGACACACGTCAAAGACAAATCTTGCAAACCTCGATCTCTTTTTGTGTACGGATGAGTCACAAGTGTCACAACACGCACACTAATACATTTTCGTATATGTATTCTGAGAGATGAGAAGTCGGGTTTGTCGCTCGACCGATCCGCAATTTGTACTGGGCGAGCAAAATTCGATAAATCCAACAATTTCATTAGACTAAAATATAATAATCGTGTTTAAATATAATTAAACGTATGATATGTATAAAAAAAATATTACATGTGAAATGTAACACCTTCTTTTGGTAAATTTGATGTCCCCGACCTCTTTTTTCAACAAAAAACCGAGCTATTAGGCATTTTTTCTGCTGCTGTGTTCACGCGGGCGTGTCGACTCGGTCTAGTGAAAAATCCGAGCGCAACTAGTTTTATTACCCGCGCTAGATCAGTTGATCTTGTACCTAGGCAGAGGGGAAATAGTGCGAATGCCGCCTCCCTTCCGTGTTGCTCGAAGGGTTTTCCTGTCATCTATAGGTAAATAACTATTTTGTGTATTTTTTCAAAATTTTAGACCCTGTAGTTTTGGAGATAAAGGGGGGGAATGGTTAATTTTTGGCTATTTTCTTAAATAACTTCGAACCTATGTATTTTAAAATTATAAAAAAAAACATGCCCATCTTTGGGTCACTAATTTACGCATGTGTACCAAATTTCAACTTAATTGGTCCAGTAGTTTCCGAGAAAATAGGCTGTGACAGACGGACAGACAGACAGACGCACGAGTGATCCTATAAGGGTTCCGTTTTTTCCTTTTGAGGTACGGAACCCTAAAAATACACTCATACAAAATCTAATACGAACATGATGCACTTGAACCCACTACTAACAAGTGAACTTAACTACAGGCTGACAAGCTAAGTATCCGAGGCTTTGTAAAAATTTATAGTTTAAAAGTACGAAAGTGACAGCATGTTACCAGCTAGCGAGGATGAAAAAAAATGCGGAACAAAAAATCAGTTTACTTTCCACCACGCAGAGCACGAAAGGTGGTTTATCTAGTACCTTTAAACGAGCTATTCTTGTTTATTTATATATTTCGGGGATCTCGGAAACGGCTCTAATGATTTCGATGAAATTTGCTATATGGGGGTTTTCGAGGGCGATAAATCGATCTAGCTAGGTCTTATAACTATCTGGGAAAACGCGCATTTTTGAGTTTTATTTATTTATTTAGTGTGTATATTTTGAGTTGTCATATGATTTCCGAGCAAAACTCGGCCTCCCAGCTATTTGTATATGAAGAGTAAACAAACTCTTGTGATGTGACAGGCAGCAGCATGTCCGACGTGTCGCTGGGTTCCCCGCAACTTCGGCGTGCTGGTGTCTCTGCCGACCCCAACGCCGCTGCCAATAAGCCCTCTAACACCGAACAGAAGGAGAGGTAAATTACATCGATTTTAACTTAAATACCTATCACTTAAATTGTCTAGAGCAGTGTTTTTCAAACTATTTCATGACGCGACCCCCTTAGTACGAACAAAATGTTCAGCTTACGTATTGTTTCAAGGCTGGCAGAGGCTTCGCGACCCCACAGTTTGAAAAACACTGGTCTAGAGGATGCACTTTGTTGACGAGAACTATGACCTGTTTGTGTCCTTTGTACTGTCAATACATTTAAAACAGTCAATAAATAAGAGTTATGGTCACTTCTAATGTTTGTTTTTAATAGTTCATCGTGTTTTGATAATGCTTTTTTCTTCAAGAAATTTTCCTCCTAAAATTGAAAACACCTGGATAGTGCCCTTTCACTTAACTTGAATTGTTTGTAAGATTGGATGGTTTTCTAGCAGAAAGTAGATTACTTTGAAAGTAAATCCAATTGAAGCTTTACGCACCCGTCTGTATTCGCTAGGCTTGTTAACTACTGGCGTTAATTACATACCTACTACGTTGTGCTGTACGCGTGCAGTATAGGAGCTATTACATCTAGCCGGTCGCCGGACACCCTCCTTCTTGCTGCAAAGAGTGACAGGGAAATAATGTATACCGTTCACTGTCCTCTTCGCCAGTGTTCAGATTGATATTAGTACATTATTATTGAGGCAGAGAATGGACGTATTTGTTGGCTTGAATATTAATTTCAAACGGTTGACCTTACCGGACATTTTTGAATAATTTATATTTACCTGAGAATTATTATCCGGTTCAGAAGCGGTGGCGGTGTAGCCGGAGCGGTGCGGCGCGCTCTCGGCGGCGCGGCCGCGCGGCGGGCGTCGTCCTTCACGTCGGTGGAGCACTTCACGAAGCGCCAGGCCGGCTCCGTCGACGTGTGGTGGCTCTACGACGACGGAGGTATACATACTCGTAATATACACACGGATGTCTACAGTCGTAATGTGTAAGCTTAGAAGCTTACACATTATGCTAAGCGTTCTATACTTTACAAAATCTGCTCTGCGCTGCGCTGTGTGAACTGTATACTTCTGCCTGCATCTCAGCATACGCTTAGCTTTACGAGCACAAAATGTCTGCAGACTAAAGCCGTCTTCTGTATACTTGACGGGTTACGCTAGCTTTATATGATGATTTATGTCAGAGTTAGATGCAGAATAATTACCTACGTAGTATTAAACAAGTGGCTCTTTTGGGTTGTAGACCTTGCGAGCATAACTTAAAGCTGAATTAATGTAAATCTCCGCCATTTTGAAAAAAAAAAACAAACTGAGTCGCCAAAAAAAACTGTTTAATCATCGAACTTGCACACAACATTTCACGAAAATCGGCTGAGAATTACGACCTGTAGAGGAGAACATCCGGACACATGAAAGCTTTTTGATTTTTTGTCCAAGCTGAAAGGGAGACCTTCGCTAACGCTCGGTCAATTGTCTTGACAGGTTTAACCCTCCTCCTGCCATACATCTTGTCAACGCGCCGCGCCTGGTCATCGTGCCCGCTCCGCGTGTTCACGCTCGCCAACAAGAACACTGAGATGGAACTCGAGGAGCGGAAGTAGGTTTTACCGTGTTTTACACTTTATATTTTCAATAGAAGAAGAAATACATTTATTTTAACGCCACAACATAGTACATGAAAAAAAGAAAGGCATGCAGACATAAAAGACATTCGGACGCTAAAATAGGGCTCACTCAGCATAATGCCGCGGCAAACCGTGGCGCTGGTTTTCTGTGGGGACCTGACTTGATCTAAAGTTGATGGCGACACGTACGCCAACGACACACATATAAATTTACATTCATATAAAAAACAAACATTATTATTAATACACCAATATGTTTAGTGGTTCCACTGTAATTTTAAAATAAAAATAAAATAAAATAATAAGTCATTTATTGTCACAAAAAAAAACTTACAACAACGAATAAAAAAAGAGTCACTAAGCAAAATTTTGACCCAAGGCACAGTGATATGTAACCTCGCTCAAATATAATGCCGGTTGTACACACTAGAGAGTCTCGGCACCGCTGAGACCCATCGGAGCAGGGAGAGACGGGACGAGAAAGAGCGAGACAAGAAGGGAACAGTATGTACGAGTGAGTACTGTCGGGGACTCTCGACGAGTGTGTACAGCCGGCATAAAGCGGGCCCAAAAAAAAGAACTCACAATACCATAGCTATACACACTGATATTCACCCTGTAGATATCACATGTTCTGTTCCTGGTCAGAATGGTTCCCAGTGTTCTCGAAGATTCACTGCGTGTGTTGGCTTTAAGGGTCCACCATTTAATATAGTATACAAACCTGACTGCAAGGAACTGACTTCCATTACTATGGTTGCAGCATGGCGTCCCTCCTATCAAAGTTTCGCATAGACTACTCCGCCCTGAAGATGGTCTCGGACATTACGAAGAAGCCCAAAGACTCGACTTTGGCGTATTTCGAACGACTCATCGCACCGTTCCGTACTACGGACGACTCCAATGATGCTCGTGAGTATAAAATGATCCTTAAGTTTTAAGTGATAAGGTCTACTTTACTGTCTCGCACTTGGATGGTCTCTGATATGTATTACGAAGAAGCCAAAAGACTCGACTTTGGCGTATTTCGAACGACTCATCCCAACGATCCACACAACGAACGGTTCCAGTAATGCACATGAATATACTAAGATGATCCTTAGGTTTTAAGACATTTTTTTATTAGTATCACGCGTAGTAGTAACTGTAATAAATGTACTTTTAATTTCCAGTAGGCATTACCGACGCAGACCTACTAGCGGCCCGCGAACGTACCCACCGCCATCTCCGCCTACGGGAGCTCATCTCAACACAATCCTGTGGAGCTCGCCTCGTCTGTGTAACACTACCCATGCCTAGGAGAAGGAACGTCATACCACCTGCTTTGTACCTGGCTTGGTTACATGCTATAGCGACGTCTGTGGATAGAGTGCTGTTGCTGAGAGGAAACCATTCCGCTGTGCTGACATTTTACTCTTAAATTGGACCGTATGTCAATAGCATTAAGGTCAGTTTTATATCAACCGTTGTCTCTTTCGAAATATTTCAACAATGTAGCGCTCGACTTGTCTGTGTAACATTACCCATGCCTAGAAGAAGGAACGTCATACCACCTGCTTTGTACCTGGCTTGGTTACATGCTATAGCGACGTCTGTGGATAGAGCACTGTTGCTGAGAGGAAACCACTCCGCTGTGCTGACGTTTTACTCATAATTTGGACCGTATGTCAACAGTATTAAGGTCAGTTTTACATCAACCGTTGTCTCTTTCGAAATATTTCAACGTTTCACTCATAATTTGGACCGTATGTCAACAGTATTAAGGTCAGTTTTGCATCAACTATTATTCTACCTGAGTGACCACCCTTCCACTTTTGCTTAATGAGAGAGTGAGATGCAATGACATTGGACCAAGAAGGTGGACAGGTGGAATACCATACCGCTATAGTGACATCTGTGCTGTAAAAGGAAAACCATTCAGCTGTATTGACCTGTTACTCTTAAACTGAACCGTATGCCAATAGCAGGAAGATCAATTTTACAATAATGCAACTCCACCTATGAGAATGAATTCAACATTTAAATATAACCTCGTAAAATTGCCTATCGGGCGAAGTGATATACCACCGGCCTAATACCTTGCTGAAGGTAAGTTTTATGAAAACAAATATAAATTTTCAATAATTGTTTTCAATGTTTGAAATTAGCATAAAATTGTTTTTAGTTGGAATATAGTACAAATTTCCAAAGTGTATTTTAGGCATATTATTAAGTCTCGAATAAACTGATATTTTGAATTGTTTTAGTTACTTAGGGCCGCTGAAATCAAACTTTATTTTAGCTTAAAATTATCTTTAGATTCTTTTGAGTCTCCGTTTCCAAAATAGTGTTTTCATCTTTTATGTAATAATGTCCTATGATATTTATCTTTTAGCTCCTTGATCAAGTTGAATAGCAAAGTTATTTCAATGAGAATGCAGCCATGACAAGGCAAACAAAATGTACAGTCGACTTTTTTAACTTTATTATTGTGTTCCGTCAATATTTCAAGGAAATAGGTCATAATTTTAATATGGTGACTGTACAGTAACATAAGGAGGAGAATGATTCTTATTATTAGGCACCTATTACAAAATTATTAATATTATTATTCGAATCTCTACAATTATGCAATATGGCGTTTTATGCCCGCATATGTTATATGGCGCATTAAATGGCGTTTTATGCCCGCTGATATGGCGTTTTAATAACGCCTTGCTTAACTCTCATAGTATTAATAAATCATGTAAGTATAGCTTAGATAACTGAGAGACAACCTTTATTAAGCTTTATTTTATGATTTCCTGAAAGTACAAAGTGGCTTTATCGTAAAATCGTAATATATTTAACGGCACGATTAAAATATTGCTAAGCGCAATTTGTATCGCATTTTATTAGATGAGGCTTACTAACATAACATGCTATTGAGTGATCTGAGGGCCTACCGCGAATCATGTTCGACGTGTTACTTCCCTGTCACACTTACGTACGAATTTACTAGTGCGACAGAGAGGCAGCAAGTCGAACGTGGTTCGCGGTATGAGCCTATAATTTGACCAGCTTTAACTGATATATTCCACTATTATTGATATTCCTATTATAATACCTATTACATTCATATTTTTGTACAATCGTAGGTATACTTGAACTATACCAGTGAGTGCCTGTTGTAACTTCTGAGTACTGAATATATTTTATACGAAATGTATACACAAGCTTTTTACAAATATACAAAAATTAGATGTAAGGTTTGGAGTGTATTTTTGTAACACAGCTGTTTCAAACGTTAAATTTGGTTTGGTTTTTAAATTGTGTTTGAGTGCGTGTGTGTAAAAAAAATTAGGCAATTATTCCAATTATATTTGGCACAGAAATATAGGTTTAAATTTATACCTGTAAAATTATCCGAGTGATGTAATTAATTTATATTTTGTACATGTATTTTTAAAGTTACCGAGATGGCTATGTGCACGGCTGTAGGCTATGGTCTGGCGGCTATGGGTCACATTAGTTATTTGACTTGTACACCCATTATTCGTACCTAGCCAAAAAAAACTTGTATACCGTTATAATTCGCAATATATACTGCGTAGCAGTTAAGCTTAGTATACATTTTTCAGATTTTCGTTATTATTTATTTTATACCATTTATTTTAAAGCACATAGCGCTTATTTTTGTTTGTTTATCGTATTGCGTTGTTATTTAATTTATTCATTTATTTAGCACATTCAATGTACCTTGTAATTGTTATTTTTAACCGTAGAATAAGTCTGCTCGTAACTTATTTTAGTCTAAATATACAATGTCAGTTTTGTGATTAAATGACTTGAGACCATTTAGCGTTTTATTACTTCCAGTTCATTCCTCTTAGTTTAGAATTTAGTACAATAATTAATTAGGTAGTTGGCCGAGTTGAGACAAATTGTAGTCGGTTCTTATGTATCTATATTCTCGACGAACTCAATATCAAAACTAGGCTCTCCTCTGTTTGAACCTAACGCGTATGTACTTATTTTCTTCGGCTATATCTGAGCAGGCCGTGTAGCCAACATGGCAATCGCTTACGCTCCGTAGCGATCGAAACGCAACTGTCACTATCGCACTAATATGGAAGAGTGATAGAGAGGCAAAGCGTTTCGGTGTCGTAGCGATAGCGATTGTCACCTTGGCTAGGCCGGCTGTATAGGACCAAATAGTCTGGAGAAGCTGATGATCACTGGTCGCATGGCAAGGAAGCTTTGGGCGGCCAGAATAACGCCAGAGACTAAAACCGAGTATCAGTTCATCACGTCCGTCAGTATACGCCCGTTATGATAAAGAAGAAAAAACCGGACAAGTGCGAGTCGGACTCGCCCACCGAGGGTTCCGTACCTTTTAGAATTTGTTGTTATAGCGGCAACAGAAATACATCTGTTCTGTTCTGTAATACTTGTTTGCATCTAAACGGTCCTCACTGCACCCACCTTGACATTTTTCTGTTTGGCCCTATGGACCCTATGGTTGACTGGTAGAGAATGCCATAAGGCATTAAGTCCGCCTTTTGAACTTTTTTTTGATGTGCAATAAAGTTTAAAATAAATAAATAACAGAAATACATCATCTGTGAAAATTTCAACTGTCTAGCTATCACGGTTCATGAGCATGAGATAGATACCTACAGCCTGGTGAAGACAGACAGACGGACAGTGGAGTCTTTAGTAATGGGGTCCCATTTTACCCTTTGGGTACGGAACCCTAAAAACGAAATACGAGGTATATACGAAGGTATTAATTCTCCCTTGTTGGTTGTTGTGTTATCTGGTCCGTGCTTGGTAGACATGGCCGTTATCGTTTTATGTATGTGGCCCTCGTCTTAAGTCATGAAAGGAACGGATGGTACACATGCATCGTGCGTGTCTGAGCATCTTAATTTCACCGTTCATTCGATCGTTCGTAATCGCTGTCCCTACAAGATGCTGCGCATCGGTTTCATCACAATCCTCTAAAGCGAAAACGAATTCCAATCATGCACCCCAGTAACTCACTCCGTATTGCATTATTCGAGAGCTACATCGCATTCATTGGCCGCGCCTGCGATTTATTCATTTTCTAACTTGGTTTAATGCAACCATTATCTCGTCGGCCGGCCGTGTCCACTGCTAGCAGATTACACACCGCTCTCAGTTCCCTCGCGAGCCTTGGACGCGTCGCGCGTACTGCCACAACTCAAAATTCCCGCGTAAAACTTTAAAAAAATAAACAAGTGACTGTGGATTATTGTAAACTGTGTTTGTGTTGGTTTTTAAGTGTCGGATCTAACTGAGGAGGTAAATCGTGTTTTGTTTTTATTAATTTTTATTGTGTTGGTTGTTTGTAAACATTTTTTTGTGTATTCATGACCCAAGTTAAGGTATTCCAGTTGCGTAAATTGACATTTAACCGCAACCGGCTCAATGTTTTGAGCTATTCTGACAGCTCTATGATAGCGATGAATGTGATGATTTTTCACGGTGACTGTACATAGAGTTTGTAACATATATCCTGTGTAAAAAATGATAGGTAGCATAGAAAAGGCACGTTATTTTCGTTTTTATTTCAAAAGACTTCTGTATATGATATAATACATTTCCAAATAGGGTAACTATCATTTAGTAGAGGTAGAGATCTTATATTAAATAACAATTTCAACACAAGGCCAACGAATTGTGCTCTGTAAGGTAATTTAGCGTTTACGTTGTGTTTGTTAGGTATTATGCCAATCTGGCAACAGAAAATAACAATTTACATGTGTCCAGTTCAATTATAAATACCGGCATAATTACATTGAAGTTATCTTCGAGTTGCATTATTATCATTTGAGGTTAATGAATTGCCACCATTATATATAATTGTTCATTATCACTTAGTAGGCCATTGAGCTCAATCCAATGTCTTACCAATTAAATTACCTACTTACATTCATTAGCATGGCTGAACAACACATTCCAGACCTAAAGTCTGTCAAGCCATTTACGTCAGTAGAAAAAAGCGGCATATTAAAAAAAATGTAAGCGCGAAGGGTAATAGGCCCAAGGAAAATATGAATTTCGCGCCTTTTTCTACTGACAGTTGTTTGACTGGCTATACAAAACAGGATACGTACTATAAAAAGTTATACATATTTAAAAGCTTGCTTCGCTTTATGGTCCGTATGGCTGTATGGCCTCAATTCCTAAACCATGATCACTATTAAGAACTCAAATTGTGCAACCTTTCCTTGTCTTTGGTCTGCGGATTTCCCCGTCCATACATTGAAGGTTGACTCTTGATGAAGGTAACCGGTTTAAATGTTGATGAATGATGATAGTAATGTTTCTTGCGTAAAATAAATATTGATATACCGGCAAGCTGTACTTAATACTTCTCGTACAGACAGTTCAGGAGGATTGTTTAGCGGGTGAAGTGAAGATTTAATATTTCTTAACCTTTTGAACGCCAAACGGCGCATCCATTTGCCGTGCCACTGTCGCCACGGGGGTAAAATTTAGTTTTGTGAATAAATAATGCCAACCTAAAAGTGGGGTGTTTATAAGTAGATTTTCATCAAGAAACGATCGACGTCAAATGCCGTCTTTGGCGTCGTTGTCACGATTTTGCGTTGATGTCAATTGCCGTCTGTGGCGTTGAAAAGGTTAATTAAAAAAAAATTGCTTAGGTCTTTTATAGAACCATTACGTACGTGGCATTTGTCATGCGTTCTCTCGACTGCTATAGAACCAGAAATTGTTATTTGGGTAGAGTCGTGTAAATACGAGTATAGGGATAATTTTGAACACATTGCCTGCTTAGCTGGTGCGTATTCTGATTGTACCTGCTAATGTGAAATTGGGCCATCCAACTCATATTACCTAATAGGGGGGTCAAACAGAAACAGAACTAGTGTGTTCGCGCGAATAGTACATTTTTCTCTCCTGTGGGCAATAGTTAACAGCTTGTGGGCATGTAAGTAATGATTTTATCATAGTTCTCTAAATAAAAGGAGGACCTTTTCATGTGGATAAGGGTTAAATAAGAAAATTAGCCTTTATAGCCCTTAACTCTCGTGTATGTCTACAGGAAAGACATAACACAGTGATCTGTTTGACCCAGGGATATACTTAGCAATCCATCCAAGCAACCAGAGACCCTACCACGTACAACGAAAATAGAAAACATTACCTGCTTCTCTATCGCTCGAATAAGCAAGAGCGATAGAGGCAGATAAAGAAATTTCGACCTTATCCTCTGGTTAGGCTTGCTTGACTATCAATCAACGTATTTCTTACTGCAGGACTATCATGCCAAAAAGTGAAAAAAAAAAAGTTATTAAATCCAGTACTGGTACATACGTTAGAACAGGCTACAGGCTACTACAGTAGACAGTAGATAGTACAGTACCTACAAATTCGTAGAAACATCAATAATCAATATACTTACATAATTCGATAAGATAGAACACAAGTAATATTCCGATGAGTTACAATCATGACATCAATAATATCAAGATATTATTAGATAAGCCTACTTGCATATCAAATATCAATATTATCACTTTGATGTTGTGACACAAAAAAGTTATAATATTTCGGTAATATTGTTATTTAACGCGTGTTTTAACTCACTCTTTAGTTTATTTTATCTTAGGTCATTTCCGTAAATAAATATGACAAGTCTAATGACACGTTAAATAAAAACCGGCCAAGTGCGAGTCGGACTCGCGCACGAAGGGTTCCATCCAAGTTCCGTGTCATTACGCAAAAAACGGAAAAAAATCACGTTTGTTGTATGGGAGCCTCACTTAAATATTGATTTTATTTTGTTTTTAGTATTTGTTGTTATAATAGCGGCAACAGAAATACATCATCTGTGAAATTTCAACTGTCTAGCTATCACGGTTTTTGAGTAACAGCCTGGTGGCAGACAGATGGACGGACGGACAGACGGACAGCGGAGTCTTATCAGCGGATTTTAAACAGAAGCCACATCGCAATCATGTTAGAGTTATTTTTTCTTAGCCTATTTGTGTGTCCCACTGCTGGGCAAAGGCCTCTCCCCATGTTAGAGTTAGACCAAGAAAAGTCTGCAGAAATATTGACAGCACACGCAGTGCCAGTGTTATATATGTCGCAGTCAAAAGTGTGAACTGGTCAAAAGAACTTAAAACAGGCAAAACTGCTTTTGACTGAGCATGTTGGTCAAAAGTAGTTTTACCTGAAAATCATTGGTTAATAGTAATTGTGACTGTTACTATCAGTCAAAAATACTCGCAGAAATAGGTAGGTTAGGGTTATTTTTTTTTGCTACGCCCTAAAAACGAAACCGTTCCCAGAGATAGGTAGGTTAGGGTTCTTTTTTTTTTGCTACGCCCTAAAAACGAAACTGCTGCCAGAAATAGGTATGATTTTCAGGTAAAACTACTTTTGACCAACATGCTCAGTCAAAAGCAGTTTTGCCTGTTTTTGTCGGTTAAAAGTTCTTTTGACCAGTTCACACTTTTGACTGCAACATATATACGTCATAATTTCATAGAAGTTTGACGTTTAAAGTAACACTCTACCCCTTTCACGGTTCAAACTAGATAACGTGATAAAGTTTCGGCAATTGTGAACAGACGAATGCTCTGTGCTGCAGTTTTCAAGTAATAACAATAGATCTTCTGAAACCTAAAATCGTCGTTTATTCATATAAATCTACTTATATAATAAAATCGTACACGATCACAAGACTAGCTAAGTAGGTTGCAGCGGTCGGCAGCAGGCGGGAAAGCCTGTTTGCAAGAAAATCTCGCGCACGCGTCGCGTGCGTACGCTGCTTCGTTCATGCAGGCTCACGTTTTGAGATCTCCGTAATTGCCCGTTGCCCTAATAGAGCGATGAAAGCGCGACACGACCCCTACATTTGGAATTAAATGTCCTTTTAGTCGAAAATCTACGTAAAAGATCTCAACGGTTGTGCTCCCCTTATCTAACGATTTCCTACGATCAGTCTATGATATGTATGCTTATACAAATACATATGTACTTAGATTTACACTACCTACTGCTTAGCACAAGTGATATAGTCAGACCGTAAAAAGTCTGCAGCGATTTTGATAGCCCACGCAGTGCAAGTGTCATTTTAAACGTCAAACTTCTATGAGATTATGACGTATACATAACACTTACACTGCGTGGGCTATCAAATCCGCTGCAGACTTCGTTTGGTGCGACTATAGCGAAGTTATTGATCTAGTGTCAGTAGTGTCGCGTCGTTTGACGTGTAGGGACAAGAGATGCATTTTCTACGTAAGGAAGCAACTCTGTAACGCTCTTCGCCTGATCGAAACCTAAAACTTTTAGGTCGTTTCTTATCGAGTTATCGCTAAAGATCCTGCAGGTTAGATAGAGAGTAGGATTGATAATTATTACTTGCAGCTGTTTATAGATCGATGTTGTGGCACTAATGTCAGACGTTGCATAATGCGATTTGCGAACCGTGTTCTAGGAAACGCGAATATCCTAGGAATGTGTTGCATTACATACGCCTTCCTTTACTAATCGTTATTTTTTCGCTTCGAACCTAACTTAAATCAACGTAACGATTAACGTCGACTTAAATATAAAGGTATATTCCAGACCTAAGTATCTACATATTATGCTAACTTTAGTAACCACGTAATTCAATAAAATTATTTCATAACATCACAATCCTATCAATCAATAGTTTCTAATGATAATCAAAGCAAATAAATCGAATTAAAAAACTACAATAGGTAGTACGTGATTTATTAAAGTATATGGCTACCTACCGTTTTCAATCTTACCACAAGACAGTAAGAACAGATTCAGATTGCCAGTAAAATAGTACAGCATCTAGTGCATTTTGAGTATGAAATTACAAGTGCATAACAGCGACTAAGGAATAAACTAACACGACTATACGCCTTATTACGATGATTTAAAGACTATGGGCGGTGTTATGGTCTAGAGAATTGTTCCGCCGTTCGATTCCGGCCCCGTTACGTTAAATATGCAGCTATTCCGCGCTACATAATTGTACTAGATGCAGCATCCTTGAAGATGCATTGTGACTATAATTTTGCCGGCAACTGGGGCGGTGTATTGGAACGTATAATATGGATTATCGTGTAAAATGTACTTAAGTAGTAAGTAAGTTGAAGTTTACTGTAATAAATGTGTTGGAATAGTTATTTGTAAGGCGTAGAATACCTTTGCAGGAAGTTAAAAAGTATTAAATGGAGTAATCTATTGATCACAGAAGAGAAAAACCATAATCCTGCGAAATGTGTTAATTGAGTTGTTATTAAGACAAGCAAATTCACACTAGCGAAAAGTTTTATTTATATCAGAGAGACTCTATTTTTTTCCCTATTTTGTGTGATAATGAACAGGGTAAAATTTTAACCACCATTCATACTTTGCGTAGTGACTATATAGGTCATAATACTGAACAACATTTACTACCTATGGGACCAATGCCGAAATCGCGAATAAGAATTTGGTTGTCCCATAGAAATCAATATGATCATAGGAATGTATGAAACAGCTAAATTTATTTTCGCGATTTCGGCATTGGTCCCATAATAAAAGTTCAGTCTGACCAGTCATTTCATTACGTAGAGTATGAACGGTGGTTGAAATTTCACCCCGTATAATATTTATTTGTTTATATATGTATTTATATATTTATCGAAGAACACTACAATAGACACTAAGAATTAGGCATGTATTTATCATCGTGCCCTATCCTGTCTCACCAAGTACCGCTGCATCCTACAGGTCAATTTCACATAATTCAATACTATATACACATATATTTACCTAATTGCTAAAAATAGGTATACTTACATTGATATAATGGTTACCGACACAGACCAACTACTTGTTTTGAAGATAAGAAGTTACCTAATTAATTAGGTAGAAGTAATTTCTAGCGAACCCTTTACGCTTTCCATAATTAATGAAATCACTTGCATTTTTAATCATAGTACTAATTAGCCAATGCAAATATAACTTTCCATTGCATTACTTACTTTTATTGTAGAAAAGCATTTACGTGAACGCGAAAGTTAACAACCCGTCCTATAATTAATTAGAATAAGTTAATTATTCGTAAACAATACTATGATAGAAAATAATTAACTTACGTAAATTAGAAAAATACTACACAAAGACATACACTCAAAACTAACGTTTACAAAAAAGAAAACCCTACATAATTATCGTAATAGAAACGCTGAAAACTTAATTACTACCTCATCAAGAACCACAATTGGGCGACGAAATGTGACTCAAGAGGGTGCTCAACTGTATAACCAGCTACCTGTAGAAATAAGAAACTTAAAACATCTAAACGTATTTAAGAAAAAGTGTAAACAATTTGTCCAAAATAATATTTCCTTAATATAGTCCATTTAGCCCCATATATTTTTAGTCTAGCGTTACTTTTGAGTTCAAAGTTTTTGTCCTACGCGCGATATGCCGCATCCATCCGATCACACATCAATGCCCTCGTAGACGTGTTATCTACGACCGGCCAGAACAACTCAATGCACACTGTCCTGCTTAGCAACTAAAAATTACCCACAAATTTAGACGATATTATATTATTGTTAATGTTTAGATTAAGTTGCTAATAACCTTATCGTTAAATACTGCACGCTAAAACTAACTAAATATGTATATTTCTCATGTAAGCGAATTTAATGTAATTCTTTTGAGAATAAAGATTTCTTTAAACTGAAATTACAGATTCCAAAAAAAATTGACAATCTTACATAAAGCGACCGCATATGTTCCAAAATAAGCTCAACAAGGCTCAAAAATAAATCCCCTTTCATTTTGACGTGTTTTAGATAAGTAGAATCGGACCAAGAAAAGTCTGCAGCGGATTTGATAGCCCACGCAGTGCAAGTGTTATTTATACGTCATAATTTTATAGAAGTTTGACGTTTAAAATAACACTTGCACTGCGTGGGCTATCAATTCCGCTGCAGACTTTTCCTGGTCCGACTCTACAGTGCTAGAGTCCGTCTAAGCTAACATTGCACTGGCTTGAACAGAACAAAGTGAGGGAGTGTCATTATAAACGTCATATTTTCATAGATTTTTGACATTTGATGTCATTGTAACACGTTGTCAATGCAAATGGCATGCAGAGTTAGCTGTCTGACTCTGTGACGCCTGTCGATTAAAAAAAGTCTTAATAGACAGTTGGACATATTGTCAATTTGGTGATATTACAGCTCAAGAGTAAAGTAAGTATAATATTACAGCCATGTCATAACACTCGCTGTTCTGGCTGTCAAAAAACGAAGTCAACGCTTCAGTTACTATCCACCGACACTGTGTACACATCCACAGTTACATAAAGCCAATTGCGCAGCATCCTCACTAAGATCATTCATCTCCACCCGTTCTTTGTGTTGCGATATCCCAAGAGTTAGATCTACGCTAAATTACACTTTATTAAGAGTACACTATGAGTTATTCTGTACATCACGGCCTACACATGGTTGGCGTATGGTGTGCATCTTATTATAAACAATAGACATGTAGCAATGTTTGGTATAGGCAAAGGTTTTTAAAGATTATGAAATGATAATATTAAACCTCGTAAGGCCCGTAAGTTACCGTAGGTCTTACGTGCCTATATTGCATTATGTACAAGGTTAAAAAAAACCCAGGAGCCGGTGTATTGAAATTAACTTTTCCAATTACAGCAAACTTGGGTTTAGATAGATTGTGGAAAATTATGCGTTACTAGAATCTGAGAGTTGGTATTTGGGAAAAGTCTCCACTTCTGTAGCTTAGCTTAACCACGCTTAGCTATTGTTATTTTAAGCAACAGCCGGGATGACCGGCAGATTACCTTTCAAAGTTTAAAACATCGAATAATTAAGGACAGAAAACCAGCCCTATAGAGTTCATCTATTGTAGGGCTCCGTACCTTAATAGGAAAAAACGGAACTGTCTGTCTGTCCGACCATTCCCCCCTTTATATATACGAAGGGGAATAAAAAACCACTATTAACTGATCAATAATAATTAAAGCCTTATTTTTTATATTTAAATAAGTCCGGTTAAGGTATGTACAGTAGATACCTATAGATAGAAATAACTCAGAGTAATGTTTTTGTTTTTTTTATCCCTTCTATTCAAAGTCTAGACTCTATTCGTATTCCATTTTAAAGTGACATAGAACTAGAAGAAAAAGCTTGCCGTAATTAGCCATATTTCCTTAAAGGACACAATAATTTTCATTTAATACGTTTTTATTTACAGTTGAACAAAAAAGGACAGAATGTGTTGTTTATATATCACTTACCTACTATGCTACCTACTTTGTACATGTCATCGTTGTTTACACCGATTTTATTGTTTTGCTTCTGTAGTTTTTTTATAACTGCGCATTTGGTTTTTGCGTGGGTTGCGATTTTGATAACATTTTTTTTTTATAAATATGTATCAGTCCTATTAAAGAAATCGGTCAAGTGCGATTCGGACTCGCGTTCCAAGGGTTCCGTACGATACCCAATTTTTACCTATGTATTTTTTATGTGGAACATGAATGTCTTTAAAAAAAGTCCGACTCGCTCTTGACTGTACATTTCTAATACCTAGTAAATTCCTATCATCTATAGGTAAAGAACTATTTTGTGTATTTTTTTCAAAATTTTCCACCCAGTAGTTTCGGAGATAATAATGTCTGCCCGCAAATTTTACCCTCAGTTCGATGCTTGCAACTTTGTACTAATATAATTCGCTTCTATTGTCAAGGCGCTAGGTGTTCAGATATTTTTGATTACCTCGGCCGCTCCGATATATCTGATGGCGAATGTACACTGATCTTATAGAGGAAAATCAAAGACGTAATGCCAGTGCCCGTTCCTATAATTGAAAAAGGTTGGATAAAAAGGCTTGTATGAAGCAATGTATAGATAGTAAGCACGTGCCAAGGCAGGAGCGCTCCACCTTTTTTTTATTATTGCTTTGCTTGTTGTTCCCAGTATTTTCCACGCATACAGATGAGGCTATTGTCTATGCAGTACCTGTATAAGATTGTTGGAATAAAGTTAAATTAGCATTATTGTTCAATAAGTATAATAACAACACGGGTAGTGTGATAAACTATGTTGCACTATTAACATCTGTAGCAAAGTAAAATGTTGTGTACTTATCTACTTATACCTGACGAAATGTAGGTACCTACCTACATATTTCGATAAAAAAAGTCAGCGGTTTTACAAAACTTGTCATGGGCCTCTATTTGACTCCAGATTATGACAGAAGGTCGAAATTTTGTGATGGGTGGCATTAATTAACTGTAAATAAATATTGCAATTTGACAATTTGCCTTTTGATCTATTCTGCTCTGCGTTCAGTGTTAATCTAATTAAAGCAAGCTTTGCTTAACGCTGGCATCCAAACTCGTAAATAAAGTAAAGCGAATGCTGTGAATACAACAATCAACAAGAATTACAACTTCACGAAGCTTATAACATCGACGAGGGGTTTTTCCAAACCGGTGTTTGTTGGCTTTGGCCTTCAATTTATGCATTATGATATTTGCTATAAGTTATGCTCGTAGACAGTGAACAAAATAGTCAAGCTCGAGTCAGCCTTGCGCAAGGAGGATTCCGTATTTTCACACAATTATTATACTTAAAGTTTTTTTTTTACCTTTTTGGTTTTTTAGATTTTTATTCAGTATTCATTTGTTATAGGTAACAGAGTATATTACATTTTATTAAGTTAGAGAATAAAAAAAAACACATCTTTCTCTAATACTTCCTCTAGTTTTTAATTTGGTTACCTACATAATTAAATCATTATCCTACTATTAGTTGTTTCTATAGAGGTAATACGTACAAACCTACCTACATTATATTAAATGAAAACATCAGCAGTCTAGTATTTACGTATTATATAGTAATATATATATTTAGATATACGTTATATATAGACTCCATATCAGCTGGATACACAGAAGGAAGGCTTGGAATAAGTGGCTACTTCATCGGTTACGGAACCCTAAAAACTACTGCGCGGTCTAAAAAGTGTGTCATCGCAATTGTAATGTTACATAACTAATCACTAGCCTTTTTTACTCGATTCCTTACACGATCTGCATACATAATTAATTGGAAAATGGCAAACAGGTTGCGCACTCCCTGCTTCATTGTTAATGGTTTGAATCAGTTCGGAAACTTACTTTCTGAAACTCTTATCTAAAATTCTTGAAATTGTAAATGCAACTTTATTTTGTGTCAAATAAAGTTTAAATTGTAGGAAGAGGGGCCGATATAAACTTAAAAAAAAAACTGAGAAATATATCGAATTGGTATTCTATTTTTGATCCAGCCAATGGCCTGAGGCTACGGAAACACTTAGCGTAGGTAATATGCGCCTGACCCGATGGCAATGATTCGTGAACATGTTTTTGTTGGGTGCTATGCTAAGTTTAGAAATCTTGAACACTTTTGTATCTAAAATGGTCCAGAAGCCTCTCGTAAATAAATAACCATAAATGTAACTTTACAACAATGAAGTCGGTTACTTATTTGGACTACTTACAGAATAGATAATAGTCATACATACCACACCGATCTAGTTTATGTTTTTAGTTTTTGTAAGTTACGGAAATTATTGTGGAAACAAATGTCCATAACTTTGGTTATAACTATAACTACCAGTCCAAGAATTGATCGGACCGGTTTGGGCCCAATATAATATAATTCACAACCAGATATTAGGCTCCAATGAAGTAGATTTTAGAATCAGAAGATACAACTTTTGTTTCTCTGCGTCTGTAATAATTATGATTCGATATTAACTGGTACTTAGGTACATACTATTCTCAAAAACAATTATGTTCAAAGCGCAAAAATTTATTTGCTTAAAAAAGCGTGAATAATATTACGATAACAAATGAAGTCTCATTACTTATAAATCTTTTGCAGACTTTCTCATAAAATATAGTATTTAATATTGGTTCATTCGATGTTATTTATAGCACTACAACGCTCTTAACCACAGGGTAGAGACAATAGAGCAACATTTCACTACTAAATAGCAGTTATCAATTGCATCCGTTGAATTCCGTTGTGTAACAACGGTAACTAGTATTGCATATTATCAACCTATATCAGAGACAAAGTTATTAATGTAGACTGGGCTGCCAGTCTCCATAATGCATATCATGGTATAGGTACACTGTTATGTGACCTAACCTTATAGCAAAGTCGTAGAGTCCACCAATGGTCAATTAAGGGCGTTACTGTTAGATTAAGTACCTACATAAAATATTAATGCAATATAAATATACTCTTTACTGCACACATCAATAAAAGTAACGATAGAAATTACAATCTTAAAAGTAGAGACAATTTAATCAATATTTCAACTAAACGTCACTAATTATTCAATTTCAAGTATATTGTATAAAGTGCCATAATACTAAAAGAGAAGAAAACAGTGCAGTTTTTATTGTCTAACTCTATAGATCAGTGGTTCCCAAAGTTGACTGGGCTCCGACCCACCTAACAAAAACTGACAAATTCGGGACCCACCTCTTGGCCGTCTTAAATAGGAAGATGAAATAGCCCAATCGGTCGGCATATCGTCTTATGTTTCAGGGCCCACTCAAAGAACCGTGTCCCGATTTGGGCCATGGTGCGTCCATTAATGAATCGCATATTAACGGATAGGGGTTTACGAGTACATTCACGGAAAAATAGTTTCATTGTTAATTGAGGTGGGCATATGCAACCCAACACTGGTGGCTTAGTTGCCGTTTATATATCTGAAGTTTCTTCATGGATACTGTCAAATCTTATGAAATATGTCTCCCATTTCTGTTCATGGAGATTTTATTGGTTGTGTTACATGCCTTGCATACCCTTATTACCAAATAATGTGCTGATTGGGCCCGGTAGCAATGAGATCGTACCGTGTACCAAAAAGAAGGGAAGAGGGGAAATGGTCGGCTCCCCAGGTCCAATCTATGCTATATTTCTTCATGCTCTTAGCAACTAAGGCAAGTTATATACCATTTTCGTATAATTTAGGGACGAGGAATTCATTTTTGAAATAATCGTTATACCTTTTCATACAAATACACTGATTTTTGCACAATAAATGAAAATTATATGTCGTTTATTAAGGACAATTTTGGCCTTTACAATCACAGTGTGGCGATTTGTACTAAATAAAAAATTGGACAATTTAGCACATTTATTCTTCATTCTAAAAAGTGTCACTTTATAATAGGCACTCATATATTTTTTTGTGAATAATAATTTGTAGCGCGTGGCGGTGACGATTTCCATTTAAATTGAATTATGGCCAAAGTCAAACATTAAAAATGTTTAAAAAAAACTGCATCTGGCATTTGAAAAATATGAATACGATGTTTTAATATTTTACAGATAAATTACAGGCATTTTACAAATGGAATAGGTTTCTGCCACCATATTATAAGGCAGTTAACTTTTTTGCTAACAAGGTATGCCCACCAAATACGCTCATAAGAACGATGTATTCTATCAATATAGGCTATGCACTATCTAATGATATATAAGTTACTTCGGGACGCCTCATGGCCTAGAACCCATACTATCCGGGACACGGTTCTTTCGCTCTCAACCATTGGTGGGTCGTTTGAACAAAACAGTTTGGGAAATGCTGCTACAGTTCAACATCATTGCATTGATCAAAATGCGAAGGCCCTAAATACTATTTTACTTTCCACCCCCAGTGTCTATATCTAATGGATTGGGCGCCAAGTCGCAAAAACGAGTGTAGATTATGTTGCCATGGCACGTCGGTGGCCTGACATTCGCGGTCATGCATGCAACGGTGACCTTTCATTGTAGTTTGGCTGTCCAACCATGCTTGCACGAGTTGCACGGACTATTGGACACTGTCTTGTAACAGGTAAACTAGTTTTTCGCGCATCCATGGGCAATTAGTCAAATAGTGAGGTGTCAATAACATTTTAGCACACATAAAAAAGTCGAAATTAAGGTCAAAGTTCTGGTCAGAGTTATAAGATAAGCCTATAAATCGAGTTAATTAGGAAAGCCTTAAAACTATTCCGTTTATTTCTTACCCTGATACGAAATTCTGGGAGTCGCTGTGTTGTGTAAAAACTATACACCATACATAGTTATATAATATTGCCATAATGATGCTTTATTCAATAGTATGGTAAAATAACTAGAAGGTAAGCCAGAATAGGGTCTAATTTCGCTTTGCCCGGCGATTAGTTGTTAACAGCTGCGAAAACGGCACTTTGAAAATCACTCATACATAATGATGCTTGAAATGTAATGAACTTTTTGCCACTTTAAGAAGTAATTGAATGACTTTTTTTTTATAATTATCTTGCTAATGGGGCTAATACAGGAATAAGCGCTTATATAGAATCACTTCCATGTACTTAATTTAATTAATTTGTAATTTTTAAATCTATTTATTTCCCAAAAAAGTACTTAAATCTACATACATATGTGTGCAAAATCTCTAGTATGAGATTATGTGCGCGGTCACTAAACTCGCGTTTATGTTATTGCAATTTCATATATTATGTATAATGTTTTTTTTGACGACGACGATCTTGTTAATAACAGTAGATAGCTTTAAAGATTTAATGTTTTTTATTGAACATAAGAAAATACATATTAAATAACTATTTGACCGTAAGCTGCAGTAGTGTGAACTGTGTCGCACCTATTTACGCCCACCTCGGGACACAGGGGTTTTTATGTTCTATATCTAGCAGATACATAAGTATACAAGTTTAGTAAACTTCAATTTACTTATAATTATATTAGTTTTAATTTAGTTTAAACACAATATTAAACATGCGATAAGGTTAAGGTAAGGGTAAGGATAATTGTTTAGCTTTACTTAAATTACTGGAAGAAATTACTAGATTAATAATTTGTAAATTTATCAAATTAATTATTCAAATCACCATTTATATGTATATGAGTTGCACAAGAAGCTAATATCAATTCAAATCTATAATCAATCCGACAATACGACTTGCTAATCAATTTGAATATAATTATTACGAACAATTACGTATAAGCAATTGACCATTTGAATTCGATTCTTATCTCACTGACATAGGATCCAAAATGCAATTATATGTTTACATGTCGTAATTAATAAATTCTTGCTCCGTACGGTGCGCGTACGGCGAAGACACGTGTACGTGCGAATAAGGAAGCCTGTTTGTTTACAATCACGTCAATCACTTACCAAGCCTGGGAAGGAAGACTTTTCCATCTCTACCACACACAGAAAATTGTAGAGACTTCGATGGACTTCGAATTGTTCATTTAGGTAAAGGTTCAGGAAAATAGTGTCAAATACGCTACGTTTTGTATATTCTAAAATCGACATTAGAGTGATACTCGTAGATATAAATTACAAACGAATTTCAACGGAATTTTGCCAGGCGTACCTATACGAATAAAACCCAAAGCTCTTCCCAAGACCAGGCCGAATTAAAGCTTAGGTAGTTACGCCAATATCATAATATTTGCATAATATAGACGACAAGTGCAAGTCACTTAACCTACGGTCACATAACACTGGCGCTCGCGCTAGCTCAACTCATGGGCCACATGGCATAGCCTGTCCGGGAACGCGGACCGACACGCTTTTACTATGACGTAAGTGGAAATTAGCATAAGAAGTTTAGGGCTACGGACCGTTGACAAACATAGTTTTCATCACAGCCGATTTTCGAGATAAGAGCACGAAAATTTAAGCAAAGTCTCTGTGCTAACCTTGTTTAAAGTTCGTTTTTTTAGCATTAGAAAAAGACTACGCGATCTTGACGTATCTTTTAATTGAAAAACGCTTTTTATAAATCAGTAACTATTACTTATGAAAGCAAAAGAATGTAAATAATCGTATTTGATTCATAATTCTTACATATTTGCCGTGACTTACTTTTCAATAAAAAGACACGTCAAGATTGTTTACCTTTTTTCTAATGCAAAAAAAAACGAACTATAGCTCCATTACATTTAGATAAGAACTATTAGCTTGTGCCCAAAAAATATAACTGATAGGAATTACCATCTGGGCCCATTCGCTATTTAAATTGGACATTTGAGAAGAGACTCAGCAAACTCAAAGTGACGTGATGCCAATATTTAGCCAACGACAAACAATTGAATGGGGCGAATCAATGTCATACTCATAATTACGTCGGAAAACAGATTCGTAACCAAATACGAAAACTGACCTTTGTAAACATTGTTACTACCTAACAGTACACAGCAAGTATATGACTGTGCATCGTGGAATAACTGATACGATAGGAAAAAACCTTTATGTTAACAATGACAACAACAACGCTTGTACCTAATCGTAAACATCGCATCTATACTCAAACAATTACGGAATTGTATAAAATGCCTGGTGGAAATATCCTCCTACAGGGGTAAATGGAAATGACGTCTGTGCGATGAAATGCTAGTGCAGATGTACATGTTGCGATAGCGACCAGAGACTGATAACACGCGGTCACGTCGGTTGTATCTGTTGCTGAGATTGATTCATTGTAGTGTTATTAATGTATGGACCCAGGTTACGTTGTTGTTACAGTAGAGATACCTACCAATGATGGATCCATCATGTTGAAAATACAACGACTTAAGTTGAGAGTCGAGAAGAACTATTGTCTAATTCTATTCTGCGTAATAACGCAGAGTTTCAAAACCACTTGAGATCGGCGGTTTAATGCTCTATTCTGTCCTGCAGAAAGAGAGATTTGCCTGAAAATAATTGTTTATTATAATTATTATTATAAAGTAAAGATGAAGATAGCGACGGAAATGCCCAGCACTAGACATTTTTTCTAAGGCATATGCAGAAACCACGACCCATTTGACTAACATCTTTCAGTAGCAGAAATACCCTATCTATTCGTTATTTGAATATTATTCTTACAAACAATATGAATATGAATAAATAATAAAATATAAATATGAATAAACTCTGAAGCAGAACGAATTTTCAACATTTGTAATGCATGTACCGTTTGTATACACAAATACCTACACTTTAAATTAAATCATAATTATTTTTCACATATGCAATGTATTTACGTCTAACCAGATGTGGAGCGATGATACCTACCTACTAAAGAAATAAACACATAATCTGCATAAAAAATGGAGGCCAGGATTCATTTAATTGGGTATTAAATGCATGCTAAGACATAGTTAGGTATTGATATTGACACTTAACTATCATCAATCTTGACAATATGCTGCTTAGCATGATAAACTGACATTGTAAATTGTATAGCATTATTTCGTGCAGCGGAGTGGTGTTAACGGAATTGGTATAGATAATTCCAACTGAAATGGTAAATTAATGTTAATATTAACGTAATTAACGCTAATTAATCATTAGGGTTGAAATTGTTTATACCAATTCCGTTAACACCACTTCGCTGCACCGAAAATGCTATAAAATTTACGATGTCTGATGATAAAACAGTAGTCTATCAAATCAAATCAACCAATGTCATTCTGATACATCTCATTATCGAAAACTATGTCAATATCGAGGTCTCGCACTTATAAATAGTCTACGGAACGCGTGACTCATATGCGCGTGATTATTCGAGCGAGTATAAAAGGCCTCTTTCTTGATAGCTCGATCCTAAAGCGGTATAAGGTCATGTACAACAATTCTTGGGACCAGGGGACCTTTTTTGGGAGACAGTGGTATTAAATTCGGGTTTTTAGGGTTCCGTTCCCAAAGGGTAAAAACGGGACCCTATTACTAAGACTCCACGCTGTCCGTCTGTCCGTCCGTCTGTCCGTCCGTTTGTCCGTCCGTTCGTCCGTCCGTCCGTCCGTCCGTCTGTCTGTCACCAGGCTGTAACTCATGAACTGTGATAGCTCGATATATTTCTGTGATATTTCTGTTGCCGCTATAATATAACAACAAATACTAAAAACAAAATAAAATAAATATTTAAGTGGGGCGCATACAACAAACGTGATTTTTTGCCGTTTTTTGCGTAATGGTACGGAACCCTTCGTGAGCGAGTCCGACTCGCACTTGGCCGGTTTTTTGGTATTTCGGGCGAAACTTATCCGTAAATTGCAGTGAAACCGAAAACTAGTTTTAAAAGGACAACGATGGTGATTATATATTTTCTGTCGAATCATCGAATAACACGAATACGCGCGAAGGCAATGAAAATATGTATATTGTTCATATGTGACGGTATGGTAGCTTAGTGGTTAAATCACATGGAAAGGCAGAAAATATACAATCGCTGTATGATTTAGTAGTTAGTTAAAGCTGTAACAACTGCACTGTGAAAAATCGCTAGAGGTTAGAAGTACCTATCCATTAAATAACAGCAGTACCCAAAAAATTACGAACTCATCAAAAATAAATGAGTTGTACTGTAGAAATGAAATATGATTGGTACAGCAAAGAGTTGCATCAAAATGTTTTTTTTTTTATGATCTTCATCCTGCAGCAAAAACTGACAGTGCTGGTAGGAACGTTATTGCAAAAGGCAGAGGCAGTCGCGCAAATCGAGCGTAAACTTTATACAATACACTAGTTAGCGACCCGCACGGGTTGCACAAAACCTTAATTTGTTAACACCCACACCTAAACCATCTTCAAGAATCACTCTATTAAAAGATGAAAACAGCATATGATGGATGAAAACCGCATGAAAATCAGACCAGTAGTTTTTGAGTTTACGATGAAGTAAATGAACACTTAGGGTAATAGTTAGGTGCATTATGTTAAGTAGAGTAGATAATTGCACCTTAAGTAAACGCAGTTTTTTTGCCTCATTACCTCAGTTTCCGTTTTGCCTAATAATTAATTAAGTTCGAGTCGCACTTGCCACTTCTTGCAAGTCCACTGACTACAAGAAATCAACGATGGGCAATCAATCGAGGGGTGACGCAAAAACTCCGCCAAGTTCGTACGCCGTGAAGGCAAAGCATTGCAAGAACATATTTTTTTCTAAATATTTATTATTATTTCGTGATGGATAATTTTTTGCACAAAAACAGTGATTTTTTACGCTTTTTTTGTCGGTTAAATTTAAACGGAAACATTAATTATCGAAAAAGTAAGTACGTTATTATGTTGCTGGATCTGAAGAGGTTTTTTGTTATTTTCGTTGCGGCGAGGAAGGCAACTCAATGCAATTTTGTAACTAAACAAACAGTGGAAGGCTGTCGGTTGGATGCCAGCAAAAACAAATGATGACTGGTATTTTCCGTTCGTAAATAAATTGATAATGTATATTACCTAAATAAAATCTAACTTAGTATTTTAATTGTAACGAGATGAATATAGAAAATTAGAAATCTCAACTAAGTAGGTACTTAAATAAATTACATTATTTCAATGAAAAAGTTGGCGGTATTTTTACATTATTACCTAAAATACATACAACTAGATCAACGTGACTCTATGTCGCATCCGAAACAAGTTACTTAATTAATTCTAATTAATTACATACATATTTACGACTGGTACTAAGTAATAATTTTCAATAATTAAATTCAGGGATTATTGCTGATTGTAGGTTTTATTAAAGCTGTTGTTAAGAAATTGTTATGTTACAAACTACAAACACAAAGAACTAGTAAACTGATTAGTGACCATTGACGTATAATATCTAAGGACTGGCCTTACAGGCAATAAGAATGGGGCCAGTACAGCGGTGTGACACCGCTACAACGCGATTGGTTGATGAGTTCGCATCACGCGCGCGATTGGTCGCAACTAGTTGCGTTAGGCTGCACGATTGGCTCCAATTCGTCAGTGACACCGCTGAACTAGTACCATTTTTAGTGCCCGTAAGGCGCGTCCTTAGATATAATACGTCAATGTTAGTGACATCGTTGTTTACTAAGGCACTAACTATGTACGAAGCCAAGTCATCACTTTATGACAATGACTGTATTCATTACCTACTTTTTCATACTAGGAAACACGGTTAGCATTTTAAATGTAAAAAATTAAGCGTGCAAGGTTATAATTATTTATGAAATACAAATAACATGGAAACATTTTTGCAACATTGCGGATTAATACAGGAACTTGTTACTTGGCACCTTGGCAGCTACATAGAAAAAAACATTTGAAATGATCATTAATTTTTATTTGTCAATTTTTTATTTTGATTTTAACTAACGTTACGTTTTTACAACCATTATTTAATTAGGTTTTATTTATTGTTACAAAGTACAATAGGGATTTGAGCTATCCTACTAACGTTGTAAACATTGCCTACAACTTCGTCTTCGTAGAGATTTAAAAGAGCATTTAAAATATATAAAAAAAATTACAGATCCTACAAAATATTGGGGTGATAAAACGTATTTTAAATTTAAAGACAATAATAACTGCAAGCTCACCACCACGTTTAAATTTCTAAACCGTTTTTATTCAACAACAATCTAATCTAAATTTACCCCTAAATAAAGACTTCGGGCTCTCATAGAAACATAGTAAAGCAGTGGTTGTGGTCATCACATCGTCAAAATCGTCATATGCTCCATTTAAAAAAAAACTTTCATATTACAGTCTTACATACGTAAATCAGTAATTAACGGTCTGCTCCTAAGGATGAATCATGAAACCAAGGCATCGGTTCAGTGGGTCAGGATGTGAACCGGTTACAATGAGGACTGTGCAGTGTACTAACAACTATACTGTTATTGACCATCGGTAGACTTTATTCCTTTGCAATACGGTTCACAAATAGTCATTTAAATAATGAAGACTGTATGTACGGTGTACGCCCACGTGCGTTTACGATGCTATGTAAACAGGTAGCCGTTATCTGAAAATACAGTAAAATCCTACAGTGAAAACTACTTCATTGAAATGCGAGGTAATGTTAAATAGGTATTTTTACTACTGAATTACGATTGAAAATAAGACATATTTTGGTGATTTCTTTCGGAATTTTAAACTTATAAGGTTGCTGCTGGTTTAATCTAGTGGGTATTGATTAGATAGGACTAGACAAGTAGACACAGGTCACACAAACACGTGTCTTGCAAATATGATGACGGACTGACATTGAAATTTAATTGGTTACCTCTTCTTCCTGTATTATTTGTATTGTTTTCTGTATTGAAGTGTGCAATAAAGAGTATTTGTATTGTATTGTATTGTACCTTTCATATTTTATGCTTCTGAATACGCATGAACAAATAGACAAGGGTCCATTGAAAATGGCGTATTGTGAAGTTATCGTATTAAATGTGATTGTTAATACGTTCATTAATGTACCAAAATTTTAATTAGGTATTTATGACCTCTGTAACTTTGCAATATTTGATATATTAAAACTGTAAGATTTTGTGAGATTAGTAACCTAATTTCCATTACTCAAACTGTACAATGATATTCTTTGATGAGTGAGTAATTCATACATCGCACGACAATAGAAAGACATATTGTAAGCGATTGTTAACAAGCTTGTAATTTTAACTGCGATAATTCGAAGGTTAGGCGCAATTTGTGAGAGAATGCAAAACCTGGCATAATTAGGCGCCTATTATGAGTAAAAATGCATTAAAACTTTAAAGCAGAAGAACAACGTTCCAAAAATGACATCATCTTCCTCGCGTGGCTTTTTTGTTACAGCTCATGAGCATTTCTCAAAAAGTTTGTACATTTCTATCACATCTTAGATTTCTATAAAAATTGGTATGCTGGTAAAGTAAACGATTACATGAAGCTGAACAACTTCCACCATATTTCCCAAAATGTCCCAGAAAGTTTGTATGAAACATTCCTTTTTTGTTACCAGATTTCCTTACACATTTGGTAACAAAAAAGGAATGTTTCATACAAACTTTCTGGGTCATTTTGGGAAATATGGTGGAAATTGTTCATAGGGGCCTGCGAACCGCTTGGCAACTAATCCCCAGAACCGTAGTATATTACTCGTATATATACCTTATTATAAGTAGCATTAAGATTTTTTAATTTTTTTGCTAGTAAGTGTATGTGTGTGTGTGTGTACGTTCTACGCGACCAACGAATTACGCTTTTCTTTAATTTCTTTAATCTTAGCGGAACGTTTTTGCAAATTTAAATTATACAAGGCCTATTATTATGAAGTTAATAAATTACTCTTAGTAGGTACTACCTATAGTACTCAGAGTATCTATTGGGTATCATCGTTTTACGAAATTGAAGGATAAATAATAATGCTTGGTAAGAATTTTCACAAATACCGCAAAAGTTATGATGCAGTTGAATTCTTATCGGAATAAGGACGGCTGCCTTGATACTGTTTACACAATGCCACCGTCTGGGAACGGCTACTTTTTGTCCGTAAACGCTCTCCGCCACTCAAACTGTCATATGACAATGAATCTGCCAAACGAATATCTATTATATACCAGTTAGAAAAGGTTTGATTTAGAATGACAACAGTGCGACTAGCTTTGGTGACCCGTGCGCTGATCTGTTTAATAATGGTCTATAAAAAGATGTCCGTTTAGTTTTTAGGTGCTATTGTATCTTATTAAGCTATTATTGTTGATTGTCTATGAGTTACTTAGAATACTTAGAATTGCGAATTGGTAGATGCAAATAGGTCCTGAATGGTCTTCTAGTACTAAGTCGAAGTTCATTTATTGAATATAAGTACAGGAACGACATTTACTTGTAGATTGAACCCGAAATCGCGATTAACGCGGTGGCGGTTTTGACTCGTGACAGTCGTGACCAATTAAGAATTCTTTATTTTTTCGCGATTTCGGTAGGTATTAACTCTTAGCTGCCTATATGAAACAGTCGTTTTACGGGATTTATATGTACCCTCTTTGTTTGTATAGTGGAAGTAAGACACGCGTTAATGTTGCCAGGATATTCTTTCTAAGATACATATATCTGACCATGGTTATTACTGTGGAGTTCGGAGGAAGGATCTCTATCTTAATAACATAGCTTCACTTGTTATATCAGTTAAATAAATAAATAAATATTATAAGGACATGTTTAAAGACCAGTTATAAAGTACCTATTACCTGTGGGTACACATGTCACAACAATGACTGTGTATAATAACTCTATTGTTATTGGATAACCACATAGATCTTAATCATCATCATCATCATCATATCAGCCAGAGGACGTCCACTGCTGGACATAGGCCTCCCCCAAAGAGTGCCACAATGACCGGTCTTGCGCCACCCGCATCCAGCGGACTCCCGCGACCTTTACCAGGTCGTCAGTCCACCTTGTGGGGGGGTCTTGTGGGTAGATCTTAATGCCATTAACAAAATACGTCTTCATCCGGACTTTAAGTAAATGGGGTAATTAATTCGTAGCACGTTATCAATGAACCTTTTCCGGATCTTCAATGTTTTTCTGGACAAATAAAAAAAAAGATTGTATATAATTACGTATCTTGTAAGCATTGCCAAGAAAAGGATTAACAAACTATGTAATTTAAAAAAGTTTAGACAAAAATCTATACATAACAATTCATCGAACTTATGGCCGGCCTAGACTTTTCGATACAGATATATGTCATGCTACAGATACTTATCTGTTAATTTAATATTATACGGTCCGGCCAAAGGGGCTGATTCTGATGTTATAATTTGATAAGGTCTTCTATTTTGATACGACCTTCGTGTCATCAAGCGTCTCATCATTCGTACCAATAAATGCCTTATGAAACGAGTTAAGATGACAATCACTGACAGAAAACTCAATTTAAACAATGTACGGAAATTATCACTAAGCGCTGGTGGCCTAGCGGTAAGAGCGTGCGACTTTCAAGCCGGAGGTTGCGGGTTCGAACCCCGGCTCGTACCAATGAGTTTTTCGGAACTTATGTACGAAATATCATTTGATATTTACTAGTCGCTTTTCGGTGAAGGAAAACATCAGGAAACCGGACTAATCCCAATATGGTCTAGTTTACCCTCTGGGTTGAAAGGTCAGATGGCAGTCGCTTTCGAAAAAACTAGTGCCTACGCCAATTCTCGGGATTAGTTGCCAAGCGGACTCCAGGCTTCCATGAGCCGTGGCAAAATGCCGGGATAACGCGAGGAAGAAGAAGAAGAGAAAAGTTTGTAATAATAAATACGCCATAAGACATTAGATGCGCGGGCATCTATCTTGGGTTAATAAATATATATATGTAGGTACTAATGTTTCATCATATTTTAATTAGTCTTAATCACTTCTTTAGTCTAGAATTCTAGATCGTGCCAACGAAACATAAACAGCTATGCTCGGAAAACGCTAGTCGGTTGGTTAAAAACGCATCACTCTTTCGGCTGACTATTAGTCAAAGTCAAATCAAACTGTGCGCGCTTTAATACCAACTATACCAAAAGTTATATATACATACTTTGTTTTTGTATTGCACTGTTAAATACTGTCAATCCATATATATAGACATGAACAGCACAAGTAGGCGCGAGAAGGAGAAAACTAAAATTGCTGCAATCATATCAGTGTAATGGCATTTTCTCTAATTTATTTGTAGCCAAGTGTCTAGTGATACATTTTCTAAGGCTGCGGGCATACAACCGAGTATAAATTTTACGTTAAGCGCCCGCCAAGTTTTATGTTGATACATAGGTACTAGGTAGGTACAGTCACCTGCAATAATATGATACTCTTCGAAGGCCGCAAAAATATGTGACACGCTCTTATGGCTCTTCAAATAAGATCGTGTCAGATATTTAAGTAGGTACTTACATACTTTTTATGCCAAGTGCTACGTCAAGTATGGAGCATATAGATATATGTATGCATTTTTACTGCCAAGTTTGTGCAAAGCTAGCGTGGTCAGTCTATCCTTTTATGGTAAGGCGATGTCTTCAGTTAACTTTTTATTATTTACTGTTTTTGAATTTAATAGTTGTACGTAATATGTAGATGTGGGTGCAACCCACACGTCCGTATTTTCCACTCGTAGTGTGACTCATCAACAGCCGTTAAAAATCTTAACAGTAAAACTAACAGCCAATAATATGTATTATTTGTGGATTTGCTTAAATTCTCGTTTTGATAAGAATGGGATTATTCAAAAACTGCTATTTTTGAGAACGTCATACATATTATAAGAAGTCCGATTTTTTTAAGACGTCGATGAGATAACTCTGCCATCACAGCACTTTTTTATTCCTAATGTCACTCTCACTCTGTATCATAGTCTAATAAAACATGGTCTTCCATTCCCAGAGTGACACGGGCCTACGTCACAACAACATGGCCGCTATATATAGCGCTATCGCATATTATCATATAGCGCTGTCGCATGATGACGTAGGCCCGTGTCAGTTAGGTGACCTAGAAAAGACGGGAATGGAGTACCAGGCGGAGTATATTATTATACCATGCTCTGTATCTTTAGGTATTTAAATAAAAATAAACAAGATCTACCGTCAAATGGCTCCTTAACCTAGTTGAGGGTAGATGAAAACATTACATGGTCAAATAATGTAGTTAATAAAGTCAGGTCGTTCAGTGACTGATCCAGGCGGTTTTGTATTTGGTTGGTTAACCAATAAATGTTATAACTACTTACCCGAAAATGTACAAATTGTTTACTTTTATTTAAATATCTAAAGGTACAGACTATAGTGTAGAGTGTAGTCGCAGCTTAACAGGCCTCATTACACAAATTGCAGTAATCATTGTTGCTTACGTTGTCAGGTAGACTGGGTGAAGTCACACAATACAAAGCGTGTATTGACAGTTTCATACTATAATGGGACGTTTGAGTAAGGGCTCATTTAAATTAGACGATGCGAGAACTCGCATGCGAGTTTCATTACATTGCGGGATTTGCGGGTTTTGATCGGTCGGTTGAATTGAACGTAACCAACAGTCCGCAATGTAACTAAAATCGCATGCGAGTTCGCGCGCCGTCTAAATCAGCCCGTGTGGGGTTAAATATTGTAGGAACGGTAGTTACCTATTCATTTTAAGTTGTGAATATTTATATTTACCTATATTGTCTTATTTGTACACTGGCTTTCAAATATAGGTATTTCTCATCAAAGAAAGTCATATTTATCCTTTTCACAAATGCAATAATAGTTACTTACGATACAAGTGCAGAAAAGAGGAAATTCGAAACGATTGGCGAATTACCTATTCGCACGTGTATCGTACAACGTTTTACAGTACATATGTCCCTTTAAACTTTTGTCATACACACGAAAAGTGCTATTTTACGCACTAGTGCGGGAAAATAGGGCCATATGTACTGTAAAAATACTTTTTATATGAATTAAATAATCTACTCAGCAATTAAAACGTAGGCGCACGATTTATTTTTCTTTCAAGTACCTATTTAAAACAATAATTGTGCTGTTAATACTATAATTTGCGATCAAGATTATAGTAACAGATAGATCGTAAACATATTTACAGTACATATGGCCCTATTTTCCCGCACTAGTGCGTAAAATAGCACTTTTCGTGTGTATGTCAAAAGTTTAAAAGGCCATGTACTGTAAAACGTTGTACGATACACGTGCGAATAGGTAATTCGCAACTCGTGTCGATTTAAAACACTCCCTTCGGTCGTGTTTTAATTTATCGCCACTCGTTTCGAATTTCCTCTTTTGCGCATTTGTATCGTAAATAACTATTATGTATTATATGAATGCAATACAGTGAAACCTGGTTAATTGGCACCTGGATAAATGGAAAACCTCAATAATTGCAACCCAAAGTCCGGTCCCGGTCCCTTGAGACCAAAAGGCCTCTATAATTGAAATTTTGGAACCTCTATAATTGCAATTTAGATTTTAGGGCTTTTCGTAATTTTGCCTCTGTAATTGACCACATCGCAACTAAGACCTCTATAATAGGGAATATTAGGCAAAGCTCTGCGTAGGTGGCACCTTTGTGGCACATACAGTAAACAAACCACATTGAAACATGGCCTACCGCGAATCAAGAAAATAGAAATTTCGTTATCTTATCTCTCTATCACTCTTGCATATTCGAGCGATAAAGAGGCAGATAACTAAATTACGATTTTCGCGTTTACCGGTAGGCCCTTGTTAACAAACCGCCTTGATGCATCAATGTCATATTTTATTGTCTGTGAAAACTTGTCAAAAACAGTTTAAGGCACAGTATGTATAAGTTAGTCTATGAATTTACTGAGTCGGTATTGCTGCACTCTGGCGGCAGAACATTGCAGTAATATCCCCTATTGACACTGTGCTAAAAAAAATCCGTTATTTTTACTCTTCTTTTTACCTCTATTATTGAAACGAGTTATACTTATTACCTCTGTAATTGAAATAATGTAGTTGTAGACAGCAGAAGCAATATTTTAATAGCAATGATCATTTTATTTATATCTTCATCCAGAATTCAATTTATTTATTGGGTATCTATCACAGCTTGTAGTAGGTGAAATAGTTTTGATTAAATCAGAAACAAAGTATGCTTTTTACATTCTAATAAAACTTTCTTCTACAATTCAAGGGATTTTTTTAAACCCAAATGATTAATAAGAAAATAAAGTAGTAATTAATGTAGTGTATAAGTGCAAGTATAGACAGAAGCTATATAATAGACCAGAAACCCAGAACGTAAGCGTGTAAATCTACTTTCAATGGTTATTAGCACCTCCATAAAAGAAATTTGTCAGAACGCAACCTCTATTAATGGAAACCTCTATAATTGACACAACGATTTTTTGATCCTCTTTAATTGCCACGACCTGCTTAAATGAAAAACCTGGTTAATTGACAAAAAATGGCCGGTCCCTTGAGATTGCAATTATCCAGGTTCCACTGTATATAGATAGATCGTAAATGACAAATGATGCGACTTTAAATATTTAGCAATAAATATTGATGATGGGAAGTGTGACGATTATACAAGCAACTCACTGTACTGATGTGCTGTCGGAAAGTTTACAGAATTGAGAAATTTCCACAGAAAAAATTCTGAAGCTTCTCATATTTTTGTATGGGGATCGACATCGATCGACATCGATCGACATAAAAGTAATTTACATAAAATTAATCAAGGCCTATAATACCTACTTTATGTCTATATGACATACGAGTAACGGTGCGTGATACAATCCATATATATGTTACTGTAAAAGCCCGAAGTACGGCAAAACCTAGGATTTACCGGTAAAACCTAGGTTTTACCGATGCCGATCGGTAAAAGCCCGAAATGTTTAATCTTACTAGTTTACTTCGGGCTTTTACCACACCGATATGGTAAATCCTAGGTCTTACCACGGCGACCGGTAAAGTTTGAATCATGCACTGATTCTCAACCCCTCCCGCTCAAACCCCCGTACACCGCACCGTATGCGCCGTTAAGTGGGTTAGGTTAGGTTTGAACTGCGATCCTCACAGAACCGAACAAAAGTGGGTTAGGTTAGGTTAGAACTGCGAGCCTTACAGAAACGAAATGCTACTAGAAAAGTGGGTGATTTTACCTCCTTTTCTACATAGTGCACCATCTACCATAATCTTTCATCGGGCCCCATAGAAGTCGGTTTTTTTTCTTAAAAATTATCATCTAATAATCTCAAGAATCAGTGCATGATTCAAACTTTACCGGTCGCCGTGGTAAGACCTAGGATTTACCAAATCGGTGTTGGTAAAAGCCCGAAGTAAACTAGTAAGATTTAACATTTCGGGCTTTTACCGATCGGCATCGGTAAAAACTAGGATTTAGCGGTAAAACCTAGGTTTTGCCGTACTTCGGGCTTTTACAGTAACATATATAAAATATAAATAAATACACAACAATTTAAACCACACCGATTATCCTCGCGATACCGTGGGCAGTTTATTAAATTTGCCCGTAAACAATTTTGTGTACAACGCTAATTCGTGCGTACATCATATATTGCGTTCATCTCAAATACTAACGAAAGAAAGCCATATACCTATAAATATGCATATCTGATTTCTCTGCATGCACGCTACTCGAGCGCGTTGGAATTGTATATCGATTTTTTTTATAGTAGGTACATACTTTAGTCGATTGATTGGTTGGGGTCATTTCGGAACTCTGTTACGCAAAAACACACAATATCCATCTTTACTAAGCTGCAGGTTGTTCAGAAAAATGAGTTGTGCGTAGAGGAAGGTGAGTCAAGTTGAGGTATTATTGCCTGCTGGTATCATCTCTTAAAAACAACACCTTTGCTCCATCTTGCATTTTACCCCGTCTTGGCCCACTCATCTCTATCAATTATGGTTTGTAGTTTTATGAAAGCAAGCGTTTGTTTTTTTGCGTGACAGTACCGACGTTCAGTTTTGAGCGGGTACGATTTTTTGCAGGATCCCATTTTAGTAGGTGCTAATATAGTAACTTTCACACGAGGATTCTGTTTGCGGGATCCTGCATGCATACTACAGAAAACTGGATCCTGCAAAAAACCGTACCCGCAAAAAACTGGACGCCAGTGGGAAACAGCTCTAACGTAAGAATGGTGTGTTTTTGATTTTAAGCAAATTAATTGCAGGTATCCTGCTACAGAAAAGCTACTTCAGAAAAATTATGAAACAAGTTGATGGATCCGCCATTTCGGGCGCGATGCCATATAATATTATTTTCGTATCCCTAATCCCCTACAGATTGTACAACGTACGTAAAACACACTCACGTACAGTCACTTGCAATAGTATGTTACACAACGAAGACCGCAAAAATATCTGACACTATCTTATTTGTAGAGCCATAAGAGCGTGTCACATATTTTTGCGGCCTTCGAATAGTAACATATTATTGCAGGTGATTGTACGTACCTGCACGTACTACCTATAGAGCGGGTTTTTTGTTTTGATTTGCTTTTATAAAATAAACATTCAATACATTTTTGACACAGACCATTTCATAATTCTCTAAAATATACATACATAATTTATAAAAAAAGATAAATCTGCAAGTTTTTTGCGTAAGAGATAAGATTTGAAATGGTTCTTCACGAAGTACGACGGTATGAATGATGAATATGCATCAGTTGAGTTATAGCACTTTATGTAACACCGCCTTAAATGTGATTGTTTACGTAGATTAGTTGCTCTAGGATTAGAACGAAACAAATTGGGTAGTTATGTAAAAATACAGGCTTTTGTATTGTAGCAAACAAGCATACGGCCCGCCTGATGGTAAGTAGTCTCCTTAGCTTATGGACACCTGCAACTCCAGAGGTGTTATATGCGCGTTGCGGACCCTAACACTCCGCACCCTAGTTGAGCTTTGAATTTAATATTTTTCAAAACCTTCCTTTTCCTCACATGAGAATTGGTGAGATTTCGCACCATCCCCTCCTCCCTTAAACGGCTTAGGTACGTAAATAATTGACGCCACCATACTAAAAAAAGTACACATATAAATTGGAACACCAAGGAACAGATCGGTTTGTAACAACAAAATCAATTATTCCTTTATTATTACTTAAGTTTAACAATTTTTCGAATAAGTAACTATTTTTTTCAGTGCTTAAGAATGTAAAACCTATAAGGTTTTCACGAAGAAAAAAAAAATAAAGTCAGCTTAGGATTTTCCAAATAAAATTGTCAGACACTAGACTATCGTAAAGCAACGTCGCAGGACTTTCAATTTCTATTATCTCTAAGATTATCTTTGATTATCAAACCTGCACGTAACACGATGAAAGTACAACTGTCACAACAATTCATTAATGTCACAGAGATTGCAAAGCAAAAGTATTTTCGAGTAAAAACGTAAATGGCCGGCACACGAGCGTGCGTCACGCTCGATCTCGCCGGATTTCACACGTATTTATTCGGTGAAATGTTGTCAGACAATTAACTTTAGATCTACAAGCCTGTCATTTCATTGAAAACATTTTCAGAAGTGATCACACAATTTTGACTCATTAGGAAAGTCATGTACGTGACAGGTATTTGGTTAGTTATTTTCTTCTTATATATAGTTACCTAGCCTATCTATGAGTAAAGTTATCAGAAATTTAGAATTTTACAATGAAGTTACACGTGACTTTTTATACAAGGTGCAGGGGGACAATTTCGACTGCGGGATAATTTCAACTAATCGAAATATCTTCCATGTTTCACATTATTAACTAGAGTGCCATATATGTCCAGCTAGCGAAAAAGATGCGTTGTGTGTGACTGTTGTTAATAATGTAAAACATGGAAGATATTTCGATTAGTTGAACTTAGCCCGCAGTGGGTAGTTGCTCCCCTGCAGCTCAACTATTTTCATTATTTTTGAAGTCCAAAGCTATAAATAAAACCAATAAATTACTTATCTGTTTTTATTGGGTACCTACTGGTAGATAATATAATGAGGTACTTAGTCCTTTTTAACCCAAGGAATTTAAGTTTTAATTAATCATGTTGTGACTTCCACAGTTCGTAAGCTAAATATAACGTATGTATAACATTTAATATGCTATTAGCCTATTACATACATCTAAAACCAGGTTAAGTATTATTTGGTTAAATTAGCTAAAGTAGTACCTAGATGGTAATCTACCTTACCAGTACGGTTACCATCAGTTTCTCACTGACATAAACGCCGTCGAGAACGTAATTTACTTTCTATACATCCCGTTTGCACTAATATGCGAGTGCGAGCGAGATGTATAGAAAGTAAATTACGTTCTCGACGGCGTTTATGTCAGTGACAAACTGATGGTAACCGTACTGGGCTTGTATGTATGTGTATATGGGCATTTATTTGTGTGATGATGATGATGAACACACAAATAAATGCCCTTACCAGGATTCGAACCTGGGACCTCCTGCTTTATAGGCAGAGTCACTATCGACTAGGCTAGGAGTCCGTTTCATTGATAGATTGATAGATCACAATTTGTAATAATAAAAAATAAAAAAAAATACTAAAACTAAATATTTTCGAAATTAATTTCTTGGGGTTAGATATGAGGATATTGGGTATTACTTGAAGTATATTTTACAAAAAATAATGCAACGGTTTCGTATCTGGAGGAGCCCAAAGTTGGTATGTTTTGAAAATTATTTTTATTTTAATTGAATGCAAGTGTCGGAAATATAATAATGTGATATATTTTTAGAACCGGCTCAAAATGCCCTTTCATTTAATACCATACACGATAGGTTTCTGAACATTTTTTTTTATTTTTCCATACAAAAAAAAGATGACGTCATAACTCCTTTCCGTTTGTTTTTTTTTGGTGCTACGGGTCAAATTGATTCAAATCGCCTAAAGATTAATCGTGCCGATTTTCATACCTTTAACATCATTTGCAGCTGATTTCCGAATTTCAGGATGTACCGCCATCGCTATGACCTATAGATATGTTAGAAAAATATGTGGCGTAGCGCAGCGAACTCAGCTTTTGACTCATGAATGTCAAGGCTTTCCACAGTTCCCACTAATCTGTTCACCAGTCAACTAGAAATAAATACACTTGTTATAAGGGTATTACAATATAAACTGCGTGGGTTCTTATTCCGTTGGAATAAGGTGCACAATGTAGGGCTGCAGTTCAGTGTGCGCTGTAGGTAATCTTTTCAAATGGTTTGTACGGCTTCCAAACCCTATTTATCTTATGCGGAAGACCGGAAACGGCAGAAATAGTGTCATACGATGTACCCATACTATGCATTAACCCATTACTGCAAATCATAAAAAAAATGTTTAAATTTGAACTTTAATAGAATTGAAGATTATAACTGCCGTATGGTTATGGTAGGCTTGGTATGCGGTAAATAAGGGTTATCACCAGACCACCAATTCCGTTAACACCACTCCGCTGCACCGAAAATGCTATAAAATTTACGATGTCTGGTTATCACAAAAATATTTGGGGCATTCGTGTTAAATCTGTAAAAAAATCTCTTCTGATGTCGCTTGTTGGTTTGAGTGGCGCGGTATAAAATGTTTTTTATTAAAGTACCCTTTTGCCAGTCACGGAAAAATAATATAGATATACCTATTTATTAAAACAAGGCAGCGCTACTGTAAAATTAATCCTTTTTTTCATAGTGTCCGCCTTTGCCAACGCTGAAACGATTCTAAGGATCGACCATAAGTTAAAATCCGTAACAAGATATGTGGGCTGTTTAGCATTGCAAAAACTTTACTACTAAGAAGAATAAGACTCTCCGCTAGCTCTGGTAAGAGATAAACCTTGAAACAATTATTGCAAGTATTTTTTACGGGCTCCAAAACCTCCGCGTCTCTGAGGCGGAAGCAGCGGAACCGGCCACGGCCGTGCGCATTGCCACGCGGTGGCTTCCTTCATGCTAATTACGCAGAACAATGTGCAGGAGTACCTACAGCGGACAGAATTCTCAAATTAATCTGTCATTTTAGTACTTAATTGTTACAATACAAAAGTAAGTAGTAAATTGGCTATTCGTACTGTCATTTTAGTATCTGGAGTCTGGACTATAAAAACAAGGATTAAGATGATCTGCAACACGCAAGTTATTTCAAATTAATATCTATTGAAGTATTTAGTGTTTCTTTAAATTTGCTGACACCGCCACGGGCGCTGATTAGGTGATTAGGTACAACACTTGCACTTTGATACATGTCACGATTACGATTCATTCATAACGTTCATAACACGCTCAACAGTCGCAGAAAGAAGTCATGTCATTTTCAATTATTATAGGGAACGTTATGTTTGTAAATATGTTCATTTATTTAACTTTACTGCACAATACAGTATTATTGACTTCAGAAAATATTTTGCCTAAGCATCAAAGGACCGGTTAGGTTAGTTTTTTTTCAAAACTTATAAGTACATAAAACAACCGGAGATTCAAAACGTTTAAGGAAAACATCGTGCGTAAATAACTTAAATACATGTTAATTCTCATCTCAGCAATATCCTGCAAAACTGCAATCTGCAATTTCCATTTCGACATAATTATTCCAATAAACCTGTACCCTAGTCTGCATATAATCATTAGCTGTCCAATGAACCAATGAACGAAACCCCTTCGTTCATTGGTCATTTATAAGCATCCTTCAACCAGCTTTATTCTTCAAAATGAAATTGTAATACCAAGAATACCAAGATATCCGAAACGTATTGAACGTGTGCGTTATATCCAGCTTACAGATTTGTCTCAAAAGTCTTATCTTATCTTGTAAAGGTTCGTTCACCTCAATACCGTCATAAATAACGTAATCGAAATGAGTGAATGACAAATCTGTGTGCGTTAGTATCGGTTAAAAACTCTTTTTTCAATATATTTATTTGCAAATTTTCTTAAAGCAGAATATAACCAATGGCAAAATAGTAGAGATATATTATGCAGTTTTCTGGACCTCTTGCGTTTACAAACTAGCAGTTGTTGTGTCAAAAAGGTTGTTCATAGGTTGTTAGGGCACTCAACTCACACTCAATAATATATATAATTATGTAGATGTAATTTGTTTGTTTAGATCCTTTTTGACCAATTTTTGTTAATTTCGATCGGTTTGGCTGGGTTTGGGTACGACGGGACGGGACGGGCAGTATATCAGGGTCACGAAATTGTGTCAGACAGATTTGACTGATTTAAGAGCCCATCAACGTGCACACTAACGCCACTGCTAAATAATCGTGATTATTTAATTTTAACGACAGGCATTTAAAAAAGGGGGCCGCTACGGACTGTATTGTGTATTTAAGTACCTTTTGAATACATCAAACTAGTTTTTATGTTGCTGGATTCGTCGATCTAGGAACTCAAAACAAAAACGGCCGTTTTAACTTTTAACAACATATATTTTAATATCATAACAGCAACATAAAAACTAGTTTGATGTATTCAAAAGGTACTTAAATACAAAATACAGTACGTAGCGGCCCCCTTTTTTTAATATCTGTATTTAAATTTAAATCATCACGATTATTTAGCAGTGGCGCTAGTGTGCACGTTGATGGGCTCTTAATAGAACTGATAATGAAAATTTCACAGATTTTGCATTTCGTCCTGATGGACCTAGGATACTATTCGTACTTTTATCGTTTTTCTCTCGAAGTAAAGGCGTTTTCAGACAAGCGTACTCTTCTACGGTCGTTTCGGCGTTACGAGCTTACACGCGTGCTACATTTGGTCTATTCGAGCTTATTTATACACGCGCGTACGCGTACGCTCGTATAAAACGCTAGTCTAAAAGCGCTCTAAACTTATTACTTAGATACTTAATGCATTTCACATTTAATTCGTTCATAACTTTATTGACCCTGTTTTAATGGCAAACCAGACCCACATTATCTTAACGACCACGTGTTATCTTCATCAGCCGAAACGACTTTACCGAGACGGTAATTTTGCAACTTAATTCTGTAAGATAAATTTGCATTTATTATTGCATATCTTTAACATTAAACAGTTACACAGTGTTTGATATTTCAAAATGATTGGATTTGCAAATTCTTATTGCGAATAAGAGAGACAATGGACTGAAACAGGTTATTATATCAGGGTTCTCGTCTGTGTTAGAACACAGACGAGAACCCTACCCCAAACCCAACCCAACCCAACCCAATTACCCAATTAGAATTGACGTTATTACTTTGTTGACGTTGACGACTGTTCGTCAACGTCAAAACGTTAATTTCAGGGTTAAACTTTTTAATACCAATAACTTTATGAATAGTGAAGACTAGAAAATTGATAAGGAAAAGGTAGTCATTTAGGTATAGTTGGTACAGGATGCCCATGCTTGCCGCTGCTTGTTGATGCTAGTTTAAAAAAAAATTTAAACTCAAACTTAATAATACGTTGGCTGGTCATTTTCGCGCTTATTCTTAGTATTAGGTACTTCATTATTTCTGTGATATAATTTTAGTGTGTATGGTCAGCAGCAGAAATTGCTAAGCGGGCGAGGTGTTCAAAATGATCTTGACGCGATTTTCTTGTTAAGAAAGTAAGAGCGTGTCAAGGTAATTTTGAACCGTCGCCCGCTTAGCAACTTTTGCTGCGGACTGTACAGGAAACAAGCATATTCTAAGACGAGGTTTGCACCCAAGTTAGAAGTTAGAGGCGCCGTAATTGCGTCGTTGCCCAACCTCTGTCGCAACGCTCCATGCTATTTATGTGAACCTAGTACCTCTGCGTTGCAAAAGTTATTAAGCTGCATTCGTTACGCGTGTATTTTTAGACCTTTTTGGTTGCTGTCTAAAGTTGACCTTCAGCGTTTCCTTTAGATTTAGTAATTTGATAATAATTAATTCTGTTAGGAGTTTTGTTAAGTTTTGAGACTACGCAAACGGAATCAGTAATAACCGACAAGCAACCGATTTTTTTTAAACATTTAGATTAATTCTGATTTAGATCAAGCAAGGGCGTGCATCTAATACATCCACTTTAAATAAAAAATGTTAGCATATTTTAACTTATAAAAATAAATAATCTACTAATAAAATAACTCAAAGTATCAAAGCCTTTACTATCTCCACTCCATTTCTGTAATGTAGAGTCACCATCAGATATATCGGAGCGGCTTAGGAGCTCAAAAATATCTGAACACGCGCTCTAACGCCCTTGAAAATAGATGCGTGTTCCGATGTTTGTGAGCACCTCGACCGCTCCGATATATCTGTTGGCGACTGTACTAATTCAGCAGGAATCAATAGTTTAGTTCATCACACAAATGTCCTGCTGTACAAAGCTTTAGAACAATGGCTAACTAAAAACTTTGAAACTATATCCAACCAAATATACATAGGTACATATACCTACATCAATCAATGTCTATCAAATTGTACAATTTCATAAAACACGCAATTATTTGACCCATTCAGCTTGTTTGCCGGTAAAGCATACATTCAATATGTCAATCACCTGTAATACCTGAATACGTGATGTTAAATGAGCCTTATTGTTTTTGAAATAAGGTTCAAAGTTTCGATTTTTATTCAGGCTGAAAGTATTTTAGTATCCCATAAGGCGGCGTTATTGAGTTAACGGATTAGGTATTTCTGTCGAAAGCCATAAAATAATAACTTGATCCATTTAACCGTTTTTTTTGGCGTTATTTTATATAACGTTTGCAGTCTGCGTGCTACAATCAGATAATATTATTATGGAGAACATTTTTTTATTATTTTTAACGCTCTAAGTTAAAATAGGTATTAAGTTTGAATTTGAACTAACAAACTCCTACCTGAATGCTTATACTTCAGTAAAAAATATTTATGTAAACAATAACTTAAATGTTTACGTTATTTATCTTAAATTAAACGTTACTAGGGTATATATGAAATTAACGAACCAAAAGCGTTTACGTTCCCACTGCTTAATAAAATAACAGTAGGTATTCGGTCGAGTATGAACACGGCTTTACCGGTCAGAGGGCGGAGTTCACCGGGTGCAAAGGTGAATGGATCCTAATGTTGACACTGCCATCACGCAACCCACTACCCTGTTCCGAAACATCACATCTAACTTGAAAACCAGCGTTGCAGTAAATTTACTGCAACAATATGCTGAGTCGAGACCCTTTTTAGCATCACGCTGTTTTTTAATGTCAATGTCAACTTTATGAATCTAAACTGTTAAATGGTGGTGTTAATTTTTTTTTCTCTCTCTTTCTCAAATTGTTTTAGAGGAGCGAACACGGACTTGTTTAGATGAAATTTGATCAGAATTTGAATGTGCTTACTCAACAGTACTAATCAGTATACGTAATCAACATGTAGAGACGAAATGTTTCATAACAATTTTGCATTTAATTTCATTCGATGTTTTTTTCGATGGATAGTGTACCATGAATGGATAAAACTCAAGGAATAGTTATTTGTACAACAAGAGATCAAAGTTTGATATTTCTTCGAGTGCTTATTTTGAGTCCCGTGCAAGCGAAAGATTCTATAATAGATTCACGAGCGTAGCGAGTGAATCTAATTTAGAATCTTGAGCGTAGTAAGGGATTCAAAAGCGCACGAGATGTAAATGACTTTGATCTCGTGTAGTACACAAAATTTTTCACCCTAAGCAGTGAGAACATACCTAGAGGGACAGAGATAATAGAACCCAAGTATATCGAACTTGTATTAGACCCCGCATGTTGAAATGACATTTGACTATAAAGATCACTTGAATGACATTTTGTCTCACTCAGTGAGCAAAATGCGATTTTGCTCACTCATTTTGTCTCACTCAGTGAGCAAAATCGCATTTTGTTCACTGTTTTTAAGAAGCAAAGTACCCTTGTTCGAGCTGCTGAGGTGAAAATGCAATTTTTCCCCTTCCTCATTTTGAGAGGTAAAGGTAGAGGTTGACCCTTTAATTTAAACTAAGGGACTTGACCAGCTTTATGGCGAAAAATTTAGTGCCAAGCGGCATCGCTTGCGGCATAAAAGAACAAGTAATTACATACTTAACCTACTTCGTTACTTAACTCACCTCCAACATAAACGAATGCAGTTGCACCCAGTTTTACTGAAAAACAACTTGATATTGATACTAAAGCACTTCGTCCCATGCCATACGGCAAAATCTCAAAATTTATGATCATTGGAGATTCAATCTTAATTAAAAATAATAAAGTTAAGTTTCTAATAATCATAAATTATGAGATGTGGCCGGGCCGAAGGTATAGCCAGGGGTGCGAAACTCCTGACTTCGGCCAAACTCGGCTCCGCTCGGCTCAGCATTGCTCCGAGCAATCATTAGGGTTGACACAACTTGACGGTCCTTTGCGTGCACGACCACAGATAAGATAATGGCTTGAATTTTGACAACCCTAAATAGCCGAAAGGGAAAGTGCCATATATTAGAAAAGGACAGCATGATTCGACCCTGAACCGCTGTCAAACTTCGGTTTTGTAGGAGGTTTCCTTTCTGTACGGCAGTACTATTATTTAATCTGTGGTATAGCAGGCAGGGGACGACTTGTGCTGCATACGACTCTTTAGTATTAGCTAGCGATGGGTTTTACCTGCAATTCCAATAGAGCCATTGACTTTATTGGATCTATTTTGAGTTGCATGTCGTGCGCATTTCACATGAGCTATTTGTTGTTTCAGATAACGATATTTGCGGAGTGATACATGGCGGGGAGGTAAATATTCATGATAGAATTGTTTTCATAGAAAAAAAAACCGGACAAGTGCGAGTCGAACTCGCCCACCGAGGGTTCCGTACTTTTTAGAGTTAGACCAAGAAAAGTTTGCAGGGATTTTGATGGCCCACGCAGTGAAAGGGTTATTTTACACGTCAACGTCTATGAAATTATGACGTATAAATAACACTTGCACTGCGTGGGCTATCAAAATCGCTGCAGAATTTTCTTGGTCTAAATCTAGTATTTGTTGTTATAGCGGAAACAGAAATACATCATCTGTGAAAATTTCAACTGTCTAGGTATCCCGGTTTATGAGATAGCCTGGTTGATATATTTGGTTTGGTTTCTGAGGGTTTAAATTCAAATTACCTATGTTGAACTCCAATGCTTTTCATTTAGTAGTCAGTATTGTTGTGCGTGTGTCCTAAAAACGCCTCTCAGACTAGTGTTTAGAACAGATCTGTAATTAGCCTAACTAATCTAATAACTATACGCGTGATTTGACAGTAGGTAAACAGTGGCGGATTTGTAGTCTTTGCCGCCCTAGGCCCCAGGTCCTATAGCCGCCCTTTTCGCAGCACCCATTATATTCGACTACATTTTTAGTTAGTTCTTGTTATCATCAGCGGATTTTTTGTCACAATTTACCGCCCCTAAATTTTTGCCGCCCTAGGCCCGGGCCTACTGGGCCTTAGGGCAAATCCGCCACTGGGTAAACATGTCGTCTATCTTTAATAATATCAGATCTAGGATATTGGCTAACATCAACGTCATTCTTTGTCTGAAGAACTTACTTTGTAGGTACCTACAGTGAATAACAATCGTCCATCAATATTCTCGTGTCAAAGGCTGGATGTAAGTAATCCTAACAAGCGGTTTCAGCCAGTGTTTAGAGCAGATCTCTAATGAGCGGAGCTTCACGCGACGCGTGCGCCGCGCTCCAGCGCGTGCCACGCTTTCTGCTCGCGCGCAGCATGCGATGCTGCTTTAATTCAACCAAAATACTGTAAATAAGTAATAGTGGCTAATGGGCTGTGACAATTACTATCTTAATTATAATAGTCTCTCCTTATCTCCGTGTTAACATTTTACTTAATACTACTTCTTTTAAGCCCTCCGCCTGGCAACTAAATTCCGAGATTTAGTACACAAGCAGCCGTTGCAGAAGCGACGGCCGTCTAAATCCAATTCTCCCTATATAATTCAAATAAATCACCCCTCGGAGAGTAGATCTTCTTTTGATTTGAAAAACTCATTTGCGTATTGTAACTTCATAATCCACGCGGGTTTTTAACTTTAAATAAGGTCCTTTCCAGCAGCAAATGTGACGTATTGGCATGCATATAGATTTAAAGGGTAGATAAAATTGTAAACAAGTCAAATGATCATTATTGGGTACCTTTATAGTTAGCCATTAGTCGGTCCAATCAAAGTATAGTATAGTAATATATGTAAGTAGTTCTAAGACTAGTACCTTCGATTTTTAAGAAGTAGAAGGCTTTAACATGCATTTAAGGATAAAGTAAGAAAATTAGGCGTTAAAGTCCTTTTACTTGTATTTTATGATAGGTACGAGTATCCACTGGAAATTTAAGACGCATAACCTTCACTCATAGTAAAAAAGTTTATGTTCCATTTCCATGTGGCATGTAGGCTAGGCACTGAGTTGTTATTAATCCAATGCGCATTTGGTTTTACTGCTACCAGAATAGAAGCTCTGGTCAAGTGGTCACTGGTGTAATATGTAATAACGGTTGCAGTTCAACTAATCACAGTCATTATGACACGTCATGTTAATGCTTTACTTACGGTAAAGCAATGTCTGTTTATTATGTTATTGCATCATAAAGTAAAGTAGGTATTGTCTTAGTGGTGTTATCTACTTAAATAAATAAAATAAGGCTCTGTTGTAACATCGGAGATAATTAGAATAGTGATCATAATCAATAATATCATTATGATCAGCTGTGAGTATATATGACTTTGATAAGATAGGATATATGAGATGTTAACGGTAAACGATAAATCTGGACGCCTAGTCAAGATGACAATGAAATCGTACATCGACACACGTTGATCGAAAAGAAAAAGTGTATCGGGATGACATATGCAACGAAAAGTCACGTGATCATTTCCATACATTATTTCACTTTCGATTGGCGTTTTCTATCAATGATTGTTGCTTGGCTAGGCCCCCTGGTATTTAAAGCCATAGAAAGCTAAAGTAGACGTTGATGTCATGAAACCTAATAATATGGTATATCAATTATATCATATCACAAAACCCCCACAAAATCGAACTCGAGGTCGCGGCAAACCACGACGGCGTTGGCGAGATGATCTCGACGCCTTTGACAAGAACTGGTGGGAGACGGGTCAAGACCGGGATACGTGGAAAGGGGGGAGGGAGGCCTTTCCCCAGCAGTGGGACACTCTAGGTTCATATAAAAAAAAACATATCACAAGATTTGATGAAATTACAAAGTGGGGTCCTTCAACAAGTTTACGTCTATTTAATCGCTGAAGTGTCGACTAAGCGTTAGGTCGTCAAATTTATTGTTGACGGGCTAAATGTTACGTGTGGTCGACATAGGCTATGTGGGTTACGAAGTCGGTTTCTTATTGAACGTACGCAATTGTAACTGTTGTAATAAATAATTAGAGAGGAATGCAAAAGAAATGCTTTATATAACCGGAAGTGGTCTATTTAAGTATAATATAAAATTTGACTAATTGCTCTAAGCATGTAGTATGGATGTTAATGATCTCGTTATCAAATAGCTATAATCAGGCATCGGAGTTTTTGTCGCATGAGACTAATAGCAAGCTATGGAGTCGACATTTGCCATAAATGTAAACTCTGCCTGATGCCTGGCTATAATAAAGCAGAGGCTGACCATAATGGAGAACGTTTTCTACGCGTTCTACGTTCTGCGAGGTAGGGGCGAGTTCTGTTCACGTAGCCTTTGCTCAACAATAGGATACTAAAATTATTTATATTTAATTTAACTATTTTAGCAAATGATAGTAATAAAACTATTAAATTAATTAAAATGGCTGGTGTCAGTTTTGGGGCTCTCAACGTCTACGATGCATTCAAGTTTGAAAATTATGTTATACCAACTATACCAAGACGCTATGCGGTCTAATGACAGTAATGGCTTCTTCTTTTCTTTGTCAGACTGTAGGTATTGCCATCTCATCAAGATGTAATAATAATTAGATTCTGGAAAAATCGAGAGAACTCATCGAATGTTAGTTTTAAGCGAACTTGTACCCTCTCATAAATGCGACATTTGATAAAGTAAAACTGCTTAAATATATATGAATAGGTAGGTACCGTAAAATGATGGCATACCTACAGTTTTGCGATGTCGCTTCTTATTCATATTTTGTTAAAGATTACGATGTGTTCCAATCTATTCGTTTGTGTTCCTATATTTAGAATCTAGTGCATCTAGCCAGTGAAATCTGTTACAGATAGCAAGCAGGCTAATAGGAGCAGGATCACACAAAGCGTTACATTAGCATCCGAGCAAAACAACTGTCAGATAATGCTCACAAAGGGGCATTGTTGCGTCTAGATTCGGAAATGTGGAACGATACGGTACCTAATACTTAATACGTAGTAGTTCGTAAGTCACACTAAACGACTACTAAGAAAAATGTAAATCTCAACTAAATATATTTACTAGACTATGGGAAGGGAGGTTATTGCAGACTATATGTTTAGTATCGTGTGTTTAACGGTAGCGTCAAAACTAGGCGTTTTTTCCGAGGCAACTTAGAAGATTTTTTTCACGAAATAACTTAGTTCGGTTAAAGTATATTATAAAGTTTTGCTTGGTTTTTGTTGCGATGCGATGTTCTTCGTTTTAAAATAATACCAACCGCATATTGTGTAAAATTGCCGCTATAATTTAATACTATTATAACTGACACTACTTGGGTATATGAACTTATTTTTGAAATCACTATTTTATACCTAGGTACTCTCCATTTAATCTCGGAAACCATCTCGGTCGTAATTTCTTACAGTTTGTCCTAACAGTAAAATAGATAAAAATGTCAAAGTATTGTTTAACGTTTACAGCGAGCAACTAAGCATATTTAACTGTCGACTTTTATGATCAAATTACTTAATGACTAACAGTGTCTTTTACTACCCCTAATAAGTCATAAACCTCCTGCTACATAATAACATTGGAATACCAAACACACATGTCATTCGCACGGCAGTATAGTCATTTAGAACACCAGACAGTTAAGTCCCATTATACCATATCGTTGTCATTTATCTAAACAGTATTGCCATTGCTTACCGAGCGAAAGCTTATGAGAACTATTTAAGTAAGTATTTAACCGTTAGCTTAAATACCTATCTGGAGTGAAATTCTAAATTCAGAAATATCAACTTAATTTGTCATATTTACTGTGCGTATCGCTCGTATTTATAAATCCATGGGGGCTACATGTAGCTGTACAACGCACAACTCACTGATAGAACAGGAAAATAGAACGAAACAAATTACATTATGGATCAATTCAGAAGTGCCTCTAATAGGTACATTACATTCGTTGTCAATGCGGTTTAAGCTGCCTATAACTAGAAGAAATGATTACTGGATCGATCCTAACGGTACAGGACTAGGTATTATAGATCTGCTTAATTGAGGTGGGTCGGGAGAAGTTATAGGCAAGGTACGGCCAACATTGTAACCACCGCGAGAAATAATCTCACACTTAATCTTCTCAGTTAAGTGGTAGGACTAGTTAGTAATATTATTTATTGACGGCCCTAATTTGTAACGTAACAATTGAACCTTTAAGCAGGTCAAAAGATGAGCTCGCTCGGCCGTTGATCTTAATTCACAAAACGAATCTATCAATCACGGCGCGTAACTGCCCAATCTTAGGCGTTCCTAACTTTTAATAGTCGTATCGACGATTTTAGCTTGGATTGCGCAAAGTTGTTACATGGCCGGTACTCGGGAAGTTGTGAGAAAAACGGAAATGGTTTGGTTAAGGTTTGTTATGGAACAGATATAAGGTATTTAAATGAACGACACGAACATGGCGATAACGATTGGTATAGTTTAAGTTTTTTTAAGCTGATCGTTTAGGACTATGAGAGCCGATGGTGACATTGCCACACTTTTTCTTTGCAAATGCCATGCAGAGTTAGGTTGGTCCGACTTTAGGTTAATGTGGCACCGACCGACTGCCGATGAATTAGTGCTTATTTTTAGCCAATAGTTTTGTTTATAAAATGTTTTCGTCGGTGAACATTATCCTAAAAAACAATACTAACTATAACTTTGCATCATGTATTTCGAACCATATTTGTTCACGTTAGTTCGACTTGTCAACATACGCTGTTGTCGCGTAGACAGTGAAATCATACGTTGTTTCGCCTTCCTAATATAGATGCAGTGGGAAGTGAGAATTGGCCAACAATAACACATCACAAAAGTAACAAACGCGCGCCATTTATTAACATTACATTACATTTATGGCTCTGTTATTATAAAAAGATTCATGTAAGTTTGACAGGACTAGTACCTACCGAAAAGTCTTTAAATAATAGAGAAGGGGTCAAATGTAATGTGAGAACTGCAGTGGTTGTGAATGACACCAAAATTAAGACACCAAAATTAAAGCAAGCTAAGGGAATACAAACATGGTTTAATAGATAGCGGACCTTCTGTAGACTTCGTCAATTTTCAGTTTATTTATTTAACTTTAAAAAATATTTGAGTGAAATGAAATTTTCTCTAGTGTGTAATACTAATCATATACATATTTACTTATATACGTAAATAGGTATATGGTCCGTGGTACGTCTACAAAACATGGCACCATCTAGTTCTGTTGTCAAACTTGGAGCACCATTTTTTGGTTAGACTTGTGGCGCACCGTAATGCTGGCTGCCCACAACCCGGCTGCATGTCTACGTCAACGAGTCAATGTCATTCACACAACTAAATTTTTTTTCGTACGATACGGAAGCTAAAATCTCATTTGCTAATCCAATTGTAAATTAATCATTGTAAATATTCTCTCATTATAATTATGTAAATATTCATCATCTCTATCTCCGCGTATTATTTCATAGAAATAGTGCTCTAGGCAAGAACACTAAAGACTTAATACCTCTTTATTCAGTCTCCACCTGTCATCTAATCTGTATAAAAGCAAGAGTACCAGGTTCGAGTATTTCTCACAGGGGAAAGCACGGCAAGGAATAGTCTAATAAGGAAGTGACGATTGTAGACGCTTGCGCAAGCGGGTCATCCAATTCAGTGCCCGTGACTTCGCTCCACTTATTATTGTATTCTTACAATCATAACTAAATCATTTTGCTATGACATTGGCTTAAGCCCTTAGATGTTTAGTAAATAAAAATAAAGGTAAATAGAACAATTATAATAATAATACACTCGCGTGCAAAAGTATTGCATCACTTTGCATTTTTTCGTCCGCACCCAATATCTTTGCAATTCTATACCCGATTCTGAAAATTTTGGTATCAACTGAAAGCTTATAATGTAACGCATTAGAAAAATGGTAAATTCAATTAAATTTCGAATCTGAAGACTAAAAAAAATCAGAAAACTGAAAGTAATCGCATAATGATCCAAAATTAAATCAGGAAACTTAAGAATAAAAGTCATTTTTTAATACAATATCAATTATTATTATTAAATTAATACTTGGTATTGCCACCCACAGCCCTCCTTTCACAAACCAAATGGTTTTTCATATACCTAATTAATTTTGTAATGTGATGATGAGGAATAGCGTCCCACTCCTCCAGCAAGGCTCCCTTCAGCTCCGCAACATTGACCAGGGCAGGATTCCGCTTCCGAACCCTCCTTTTTAGGTAGTCCCACACGTGTTCAATGGGGTTAAGGTCCGGCCTCATCGCCGGCCAGTCCATGGTGTCGATGCCCACTTCGAGAAGGTAGGTTGCGGTGGCCCTAGCGGTATGACACAGGACATTATCCTGCATTAGGATGAACCCCTCATCAAAATTACCGGCATAAGGAACAACATGTTCCTCCAGGATATCAGTGATGTACTTGGCAGCGGTCAATCCACTGTCACGGCCCCCGCCAGGCACGAAAACTAGCTCTGTCCGCCCGTCGTAGGACTCGTAGGAAATGCCGCCCCAGAACATTACGGATCCATTGCCATAGGCGACCCTTTCGGAGAAGTAACATTGCACAAACTGTTTTTCTGGCCTTCTGTAGACTTTTTCTCTTCGGTCACACCCATTCAACCACATTTGCACTCTTTCAAGAAGAGAACTGGGGTTCATTGCTCAATGGTCCAGTTCTTGTGATTTTCAGCAAACTCTTTTTAGGCTGTACGGTGTCGCACCAGCAATCTGGGCCCCGCTGCGGGCCTCCTGGGTGTCAAGTTCGCTTTCGCTCGCTTCGTTCGCTTTTAAGTCTTCTTCTTATTGTCTACTCACTGGCAGCCACTTCTCGTACCTCACGCAGACGCTGCTGGATGGCAATGCTTGTCTGGTGTCGATCTCGGAGAGATGTTGTGACAAAGAAGCGGTCGTCCCTCTCTGATGTACACTTTCTGCGGCCGCTTCTTGGTCTTGAAGTAAAGGATCCAGTCCCCTGGAACCTCTGGTAAACTCTGCAAACTGTAGATTGGCTTAAATTCAGCTTGGCAGCTACTGCACATTGGCTACGCCCCGCTTGCAGGGGCTGGACGATTTGGCGGACTTCAGCTTCAGTGGTTTCCATTTTTCCAGGTCTTCTTCATGGGAAAATACGCGGAAATATGTAACGATCGACTTCTGATAAGTGACTGATAACAACCCCTTCTCTAACCCCCGTTTTATAGGGGTCAAGGGTAGCGCAACTCGTGCGCGTGATAACGTGAAACCGCTCACAAATCAGGAAAATGCCGATAATTTGAAAAATACTGGGCCAATTTCCATGTTTTTTTACTTTTCGCAAAGCTAAAACTTCAAGGAACATGATTACATTAAAATAATTTAGCAAAATTAACCAGTTTACAAATATATTGGGTGCGGACGAAAAAATACAAAGTGATGCAATACTTTTGCATGCGAGTGTATATAGTCGTATAGTAGGTATTGTGAGTATTCAATGGGTACTCGTATAGTGGGTATTCAGTTGAAAGCCCGTGACTGCGCTCCACTGCATGCAATAGCATGTGTTTGTGTTTGATATGTGGTAGCAGAAGAGGTAGCCGAGGAGTTCAAGTGATAACTTAACTTAAGCGATAAAGAAATCTAAAACCGATGTTGTTGTTACAAACCGACCAATTGGCCTGTGTAACATATAGGTATATATGTAGTCCCAATTCATATTCATATTCATATATTCATATTCGTTTATTAATAATAATTCATATTACATGTCATTTTACAATGTTACATCAAAGTAGGTATAGTACAAAATAAATTTAAATTTGTGCAGGTACGTAGGTACCTACGCAGGTACTTTATTTTTGTCATCAAAATTCAACGTATGGTATTTGGACGATGGGACCCTAGGAGGTGACGTGGACTCTGTACTGGGCGATCTTTCGTTGATAAACGATAAATTCAGATCCATCGGCCTAACTTTAAATTTCGATAAATGCGAACTTTACATTCCAGATTCCTGCGTCCTCGATGTCAATAGTTTGATACAAAGGTTCAATCAGCTGGCCCCCAATATTAAAATTCTCGATAAACGTACACTTTGCCTCCTAGGATCCCCAATATTCGAGGAAAGTTATCCTGATTACATTCAAAATTCTGTATCAAAATTCCAGGATAATTCTCATCGTTTACTCGAAATTAGTCCCCATTATGCACTCTCTATTATCAAATTTTGTCTCTTCATTCCAAAGTTAACATACGTGCTCCGATGCTGTCCTTTGTGGAAGAATCAAGATCTTTTATCGCGAGTAGATGATTTAATTAAAAATAATTTAGAGAGAGTCCTTAACATTAAGTTTAGTGACCGGTCTTGGTGTCAAGGGTCCCTTCCCATCAGGCACGGTGGCTTAGGCATCCGTAGGATGTCTGGTGTAGCTTTGCCAGCTTTTTTGTCGTCTGTCCACAGTTCGTTGGGTCTCATAGGTAAAATCCTTCGCATAAACTATGAGGTCTCGGGCTTGGAAGTCGCAAAAAATGCGTGGCTGCGTGCGTGTCCCGGTCAAGACATCCCTGAACATCCAGAGTCACAAAAAAATTGGGACGATCCAGTATGTAAATTGGCTGTAGCTACCCTTCTCGACCAGTGCGGCGGCGCTGCGGAAAGAGCTAGACTTTTGGCAGTAGGCACTAGAGAGGCTGGGCACTGGCTCCGCGCGCATCCTTCTCCTAAAATCGGAACTTTTTTAGAGCCCAACACGCTCCGGCTCTCGATTTGCCTCCGTTTAGGTATCCCGGTGTGTGCCCCTCATCGTTGCCCCTGCGGTGCGGACGTAGACCAGTTAGGTCACCACGGTCTCTCCTGCCAGAGGAGCGCGGGCCGCTTCTCCAGGCATGCCGCCCTTAACGACATCATCCGTCGGTCTCTTGCATCGGTCAATGTGCCTGCTCTATTGGAGCCGACCGGCATATTGAGAAGTGACGGCAAGAGACCCGACGGGATGTCTTTGATTCCGTGGAGTATGGGGCGGGTGCTAGTGTGGGATGCAACCTGCGTAGACACGCTGGCCCCGTCACATCTCCACGGAACCTCTGCGAGGGCGGCAGCTGCTGCAGAGGCGGCCGAAAACGCAAAGGTTGGGAAGTATCGCGGTCTCGGCGCCGAATATTGTTTTGTTCCTTTCGGCGTCGAGACCCTGGGTCCGTGGGGTCCTGGCGCCCTGAGTCTCTTTGGAGACCTTTCAAAGAGACTCAGGGACGCAACTGGGGACCCAAGAGCTGGCAGTTACCTCGCTCAACGCTTCAGTCTGGCAGTTCAGCGGGGTAACGCAGCCAGCGTCTTGGGGACCTTGCCACAGGGGCCTTTTTTAGATTTAGTTTAGTTTAGTTTAATTTTATTTTAGAATAGTTTGTATTTAGTTTAATTGTAATTTTAAGTTATTTTATTTATTGTTTTTTGACTTGTTTTTGTACTTTATTTTTTGTGCATGTACGTAAAAAAATATTTTGTTACTGTTATGCAAACATTTTTTTTAGCGCCACTTGCACCATTCACTAACCGGGGGTTAATCGGTTAAACCTGGAGTTACCATGGTTACCAGTACAATATGACACAGGGTTAACGTACGGTTGAACCGCTTAACCCCGGGTTAGTGGGATGGTGCAAGTGGCCCTTAGTGAATAAGCAGGGAACATTCAACATATTGATAACATGATAACTCACTAGGAATAATACTTAGGTACTTTTGCAAAGGAAAACATGCTCACGAAACTTGCATACTCGTATATGAAAATCCAATCTTAGCGTTTTCCCGGTATAGGTTCGTTTTGGCAGCCTAATCCCAAGATGTGGCCAAGCTAGGAGTTTTTACGGAAGCATCGGTCTGCACACAGAACTAATAATAATATATAATATGGGATGTGACGACCCCATCGTCCGCTGGTTTTACCAGTGCAATCAGTCAACGCAGGGCAGCTTGTGGCGAGCTGTTGGGCATTAGCGACCTCACGTTCCCGAGTGCTCCTGGGGAGTTCTGTTACCCGCAAGGAGGGTGGGTGGCACAGGATTCTCTGCCTCTGGCTTGCCTTAGCCGGCCGGCCAGAGTGGAGTCGTTAGAGCTATAAGCTCCAGGGGTGGAAGTGAAATATGCATAAGACGCGAGTTGGCACAGTGGCTGTTAAGAGCCAACGGGAGTGGTCATTTCTCCATACAAACGTACTCCTCGTTTTCCTCCGTGGTTTTTGAAGCTAGAGCAATGATTTTTTCAACACAGATTAATATTGTCAATATCTGTGTCGGACCGTTTTGCTTTTTTTGATATTTTTGTTTTTTAAGGCGCTAGAGCCGTTCAAAAATGGCCAAAATGGCCTAATTGACTATGCCGCAATGAGAGGCGTGGCATTCAAAACTGATATCAATTAGCCAAAAAAGCAAAACGGTCCGACACAGATAATTTCATAATCATTTAGATTCCCAAATTTGGTTACGATTGGTTAAGTTTTGGAGGAGGAAACAGAGGAGTACGAAACCTCGATTTTTGAGATTTTTACGCAGAATTTTTCGCCTTGTCCTTATCGCACTACTTTTAGGTGCTGCTTCCGTTAGCGAGACGGGTATATTTACCTAAAATATTTAAAACTCAGCTCCTGTTTCGTCTTAACAGCCACTGGGTAGAAAGCGGCGCACACCTCTCGACACCCCTGAGCCGCTCACACCGGTGTTGCCCTTGAGCCATCCTAGATGTCGCTTTTTGTGGGGGCCCATCTTGTGAGGGCGAGTCACCGTCTGCCGGAAATAAACTTGCATACCGTTTTATTAGGCAGGCGTCCGGTTTTTTACCCCATAGCTCAGTACTTAGTCCATCGCTTTCACCCAATAACCTAGTTCATTTTAGATACCATCAACTCTCAATAGCCCTTGCACCCTGGCGGGTGCTGCCTCTGCGTGCGTCCCATGACACGGGTAAGGGCAGCATCCGCTCGGTGTACCCCTTACATTTCATTAAAATGTCAAAAGGGCCTCTACGTGTTGGCTTCGGCTCCGCGCACGCCTCCCAAAGGTCCGGAACACCATTGTTCCGCGTGATGGGAAAGACATATATAATATACCTCTTTAATATTTTCTGTGGGTCTGCATAAGAAAATTTGCGAGCATGAGTCAGTGGGGGATATAAACGAATACGTCTTATAACTGTGTGCCTGTTACAAATAAATATAATGAGCCATCTTTAAGCGCCATGCCTCGTTAATATCCCCAAAAATATATATTTTTCTATTGTTATCATTAGACACAGCTCTGTGCTTACAATAGACATCCCAAATAATGACTAGAAACCTGTACATAAATTGTCGTGACGTCACTAAACTTTAGTTGTGGCTTGGTTGCGAGGAAATTCTTTGCATTGTTATTGTTAGTTCCGGGGGACATATTTTGTGGTCATTACCGTACCTAGAACTCTCAATTTTTATCTTCTTTTACTTAACTAGCTTACCACCCAGCTATAGTACACAGATGTACATATATTTAACCGAATGTACCAAATCCAATTTTTTTCATCATTTTTTTTGTTTACTGTTACAAAATTCTATCATTTCTACCTTATATTAAAAATTGTAAGGATTGCCATGTTGTAAATCAGTAGGTACCTAGCTACTGAAACGCACGCGACAGGACCATGATAAGTAATTGTATTATTTGTATTACTATTACTGTTGTTGTGTCTGTCGCCTAAGACGCATTGAAGCTGTCTTGTATGTCTCTGTTAGGTCAAAGCCCTTTAATTCAGTTGCTGATCCTGAATTCACATGATAATATTTACTTAGTCTAAGAACTTCATTGGAATACATGATAGGAAATGAATATTTTCACAGAAAAATAACTAAAAGGTTATACGAGGTTATAGGTAAACCAGAAACGCATCTATTGGTAGGTAATTATTAGATCGTTTCGCCCTTTCTTCACGGGCTCTGATTATTGGAGCACCGAATTTGTGGTCTCGCTTATTTACCTGACGGGCGTGATAATGACAGCGTCTGTTTCTTTCAATCGCGCGGTGTTAAAAAGTGACGTTAATTTTTTATCACGTGGATGATGCCATCCATCGTACGCCTGCAGTACCGGCAAACCGCGGAAAGTTACGCTTTATTGAGATTTAATATTACTTTCCCTTGTTTGTTTAGATAAAAGTAGCGATAATATTTGGGCCATCGTCACGCTGATGTTTGAGAATTATTTCTTTGTTATAGGTAGGTCTACATATTTATATTATACCGCGGTGTTGTTCTTTGAAATTTATATGTGGTGAGACCGATTTTATTTAGTGAACTGGGTTTTTTTAATTACTTAGCCTAGTTGAAAGAGAAATTATTTGAATGAGCAGTTAAAGCTGCTTTTGTGTAAATCTAAAATATGTATTCAATACCTATAAACTTAATAAGGTGTTCTTTGAGGTCTAAGAGAAAATAAAGATTACAAACAAAAGAAAAGTGATAAGTTTAGATTAGTTTGGGAACTAAAAATATAAAAAAGATAAGTCATAAAGTCATAAATATAATTTAAATTGAATTATAATATTTTAAAGAACGAAAGAATGGTTGGTTCCAAAAAAAACATTCTTAGCAGTTTTAAAAACGCAATAGATCGTACACGCACAGTCAGCTGCAGAGTAAAAGGTACCCATCCCCCCTGCATAGAAATTTGTATGCAAAGGTGCTAATGTAATCGAATATCTAGTATTGCTGACGGAGTAGGTACCTATGTATTTTGTTTGTTTTCTATATACAAAACAGCCATCGGGATTATCCGGCATTTATTAGCCCTGATAAAATAAGTTACAATGTAAAAGAACTGATATTGAATCATCCGATTCAACAGAATGTGACGTAGAAAGTCTGGTGTAACGCGAGAGCTATCCGCCCCCGGCCATCTGACGGACGTCGCGATTACATTCCAACTAATTACGTGTTCACACTGAAGTGCCATAAGAAAGTTTCCAAAATTGCGAATTTCCAAATTTCCACGTGAAAAATTTCAGAAACTTCTCATATTTTTGTATGGAGATCGAAATTTTCCAGTTCTAAAATCGAAAATCCATTATTCATCATCACAGATTTACCTAAAATTTTCGACAACATTTTCAACTTTTTGGAAACATTCCGCTTAAGTAAATTGCTGCCGCTGGAGAGACGAAGTGCAGAAAGACCTTAGCGAACTCGGCATCGTCGACTGGACAGAAACGGTTTTGGACAGAGTAGCATGGCGGTCTTTGGTGTCGGAGGCCAAGATCCACTTAGGATCGTTGCGCCACAGCAGTAAGTAAGTAAGTAAATTGCGCTTATATTGAACAGAATAGGGTTAGGGGGTCTATGCATGTATCAAAATCGGGGTCCCTTTGTTTCCCATAAAGTTTTAAGCCATAATGTACTGTTTGTCATATTATCGTTAGTCATAAAACTGAAACCGTTAACTTTTCAGGATTTTCGTAAGGTTATTCTATTCTATAGATAGGTTAGGTTAGGTTTGTTTTACGGCAATCCTGAAAAGTTACGCGTTTCTGAGAAAAACCAATTATGACTAACGAAAATTCGGACAAACAATACATTATGACTTAAAACTATTTGGGAAACAATAGAGACCCATCAAAATCTCGGGTCAAAAATCGACTAGGTACCATTAAAAAAAATGGCTCATATACCTCCTCCGTACAGTCAACCAAAAAAGTGTCTACCACTTTTCGACTCTATCATCTGATTGATAGAGTCGAAAAGTATTAGACCACTTTCTTGGCTGACCGTACCTATCACTATTACTAGGTAGACCCGGAAGGAAGGAAAGCACACTTTTGAGTTCCAGAACAAAGAGTTCCATGACTTATGGGAATTTAGTTCAATCTCATTTGATAATATCCTTATCTGTGGGTTTCTGCCAAATATGCGATAGATTAGCCCTACCCAGCTCTCAATTGTCAACAAACAGCACAATCGATCGTCCCGTTTCTATATTAAAACATATTTTTACCCGGGTCTATCACGAATTTATTTTGTTACATTTATTTCTGACATCGTCGTCACAACAATCCTGTGTCGAAACGTCAGAAATAAAGGGAAACAAAATAAATTCGGGATAGACCCGGGTATAAATATGTTTAGATGTGTTCAAAACGCGAAAGTTTTATACGTTACCTGCCGTTTCTAGTCAAGTAATAAGAAAATAAAGTTTTCCAATTTCCGGACGAAACTTGTACGCGTCAGTTATCGGGAAAGAAACTATAGTATCTAACCTTCCAACCCAGAGGGGACTTACAAGCCTTCTTATGCGAGGAAATAGGTTTGCTATTATAGAGCAACGAAATCCCTCTAGTTAGTGTGCCATACTGTCATTATTAATTAATCCGGGCGCCTGGCAGCTGTTCAGCGGTGGGTGTGAGAGGTGTCAAATAAATTGAAGGTATACAATTTATAGAATCTCCGTCTAAATGTTTTCCTTCACCAGAGAGTTGATTTTTATACGTAAATTCTGAGAAATTCATTAGTATGAGCCTTTCGTACCTACGTCGTCGCTCGTAAACATTCGGCTACCGCTTCTTCCAATAATAATCAAATAATGAAAGAATTACATAATACATATACATAAACATTTACTACCTACGCTAATTAAAATTCTCCATCTATAAATTGTAAATACAGATGTCAATCACAATGAAAAAAATCAACGATCACACACAAATCACATTAACATTAATCATCACATTAAATAGTTAGACGAATTCAATTATAATGCAACTCCCTTCGAGTGTAGCCTTCACTTTCGCTAGATGTTTGAGCATCTTTTGGCCAACGAAAGTGAACATGATATCATAAGTAATTTGGAGGAACTGGACCGAATCTGACAACCCAAAAGGTGATATATACATTACACATAAAACGCGTATAGGCCTTTTAGAATGGCCGAATTTTAGACTATTTACATTCGCGATGTTATGAAATGAGTGGAAAAAAGGTTCTTTATTTGGTAAGCGCATAAACTCAGTCCGTCGAATAACTGCAGAATAACTTAAATTAATAAGAAAATATTTGTGTAAAAAAAAATATAAAAATACTTTAAGATCTTTCCACAGTCATTATGTGCCTAATTATAGCCCCAAAAAGTCAAAAGAATTCGTCATGGATGTTTATTTGTTTAAAGTTGTTGACGAAAACGCAATCGTTCCTGCGATGTTGCCATCCGCAAAAACATCAGAATTTCAACCTATTTCGTTCGGCCCAGCGGGAAACTTTTTAATTCACTCTCTGACCGTGGCGATGCACTGCAATGCCACCGAGATTGAAATGGGTTATTTATACCGGAGACGAGTAAAAAACATAGACTTGTAGTTTCCATACAACATTACAATATCGCGGATTACAGGTGCGTAGAAATAGAAACCCATCGGGACAACCACGGCGATTTATGAGTTGGGTATTGTGCATCAAAACTTATTATTTGAGCATTTGTTCCGAACCTTAATTAAGGATACATTTTTGTAGAGCCGGCAGTAGATTTTGATGGTGTTAGGTAATGTAAAAGAAGTACCAAATAAAATAACCGATAATGCCAAAAAATTCAATTTTGTTTCCATAACGTTTTAATTTGAACTATTGAAAAATTGTTTGAAACTGACTAGTTATGTATGTCCTGTCCAGTAACGTCTCGTCTGGACAAGGTGTAGATTCTTAGTTACCTTTCACATTAGGCACAAAAGAGGCTCGTGGAGCTCCATCCCCAGCAACTAGGTACTTACTACCACTCGTACTTCTATTACTAGGTACATACAATACAAATAGATACATAGTATTATAATCAGACATATAAGTTTTTGTGGCATAAACGAGTGTTTGAGAAAATGAAACATTGTTAAATCTGTTATCGATAAGTCATAGATTAATATTTAAAATATGTAACTTCTGCTTGCCGTAGGTAAGTTACCGAGAAATTTCAATAATGCAAATTAATACAAAGCGCTACATAATTTCTTTATTACATATATTTAGTAAGTATGTACTTCAAAATTAAAACGTAAACTGTAGTATACTGTGCCAAAAACATATCAAAAGAGAAGAAGATATCGAAGGTGTTGTGTATTTCGCGGTAGCTATCTTCCTATAAAATGTAATACATATCTAAGTACAGTCACCGGCAATAATATGTTACACAACGAAGGCCGCAAAAATATCTGACACGATCTTATTTGTAGAGCCATAAGAGCGTGTCACATATTTTTGCGGCCTTCGAAGAGTAACATATTATTGCAGGTGACTGTACATAACGTTAAGGTAACATCGATAACTGACATGTCGATATTTCATTTGGTCAGTCACTTTATTTTGCCACAAAAACTTCTATGTCTGTTTATAATTAACGGTCTATTTTTCACTGGTCCCTGTTTGTACGTTTGCACCACTATGGGTACCGTTGTCGAAGCATGTATCCATGACTGTGAAATTGCGATGTTCTGCTACGGGACAAACGTCAAATAACTGAAGTCATTTGTTTTTTTTTTCGGTTGATGACAATGGTACGGTTTGCTATTCGGCCAGTTATTGTTAAATAAAAACACGTAACTTTAGTTGTATGTTTATGTCATACTGACATAATTGTTTATAGAAAATAACCATGGTAACATGGTACATTGAATCCTACCTAATTCCAACACTCCCACTTAGGTAGGATATGGCAAAAATATAATAAAACAAAAAACAAGAGATGGCTTCTGCACCAGTGACTCCCACTGTAACATTCACGGTTGTTTCACTTTAAATAAAAATAATGGACATAATGACCCACTAATTGAAAATGTTCAGATCAGTATTTTGGTTTTAAATCTTATAAATTTGTCTTTCGGGAGGGGCTTGGTCAAACCGTCTGCAAGTTGGTCTTCTGTATTGACATATGTGACGGTTATGTCTCCAGCCTCGTACCGTTCACGTACGTAATGGTGTCGGACGTCTATATGTTTTGAGCGCTTGTGAAATTCTGGATTTTTAACCAGTTTTATAGCGCTCTGGTTGTCGACATATATGTTCAATGGTTTGCAGTTCAAACTCTCATCGATTTGGTTCAGGAATTGGCGAATCCACATAGCTTCCTTTGTTGCATCACACAAAGCCATATATTCTGATTCTGTCGTTGAGAGAGCCACTGAAGACTGTCGACGGCTGCTCCAAGTGATTGGTCCGCCATTCATTAAAAACAGATACCCTGTCGTCGACCTTCTAGACTCTGAATCTGTAGCATAATCAGCATCAGAAAATCCAATAAGATGTGGATCGCCACTGCCACTGTACAATAAACCAAGCTGTGAAGTGCCTGCAAGATAGCGCATGATTCTCTTTACAGGATGCCAGTGGGACGCAGTATAATTAGTTAAGTATCTACTCGCAACTCCCACTGCATAGGAAATGTCTGGTCTAGTTGTAGTTGCGAGATAAATCAGACACCCGACAACCTCTCTGTATGGTGCATTCTTGTCAATGTCATCGCATATAGCAACGGTGTTGGTTTCAATTGGAATGCTCACCGACTTGGCATCTATCATGTTAAACCTTCTTAACATATTCTTCACGTCGTTTGATTGATGAATAAGAATAGTGCCGTTGTCTTTATTCTTTTCCATTTCTAAACCAACAAAGTATCTCGGGTTTTCCTCGACTGTTATTTCAAACTGCTTTCTAAATAGATTAAGAAACATTGTAAGTGTAGATTTCTTCTTAGAGAACAAAAGTCCATCATCGACATAAATTATGAGTATCACTCTTTCATTATCTAGTAGTCCCACAGACAGACACACGTGTCTGCTTGTATGCTTTGAAAACCAATGCACCTTAGGAATTCATCGAGTTTTCTATTCCAGCACCGTGGAGCCTGCTTGAGTCCATAGAGAGAACGTTTCAATTTACATACTTTTTTCGTATCTACGTCAAGTCCTTGCGGTGGCAGCATGTATATTTCTTCATCTAGATTTCTGTACAAAATGCTGTCTTCACGTCAAATTGGGTCATTTCATACTTTTTATCGGCACAAACTGCAAGTAGAATTCTTATTGAATCGTACCTGGTTGTTGGAGAAAAAGTCTCAAAAAGTTTCTGATCAAATCCTCTTGCCACGAGTCGTGCTTTATAGCGTAAAACTGTGCCATCTGGATTTATTTTCTTTTTGAATACCCACTTAGATGTTATTGGTTTCTTTCCGTCTGGTAATTCAGTAATTTCCCAGGTTTTGTTTTCTTTTAAAGACTTTAGTTCCTCGCCTATGGCACCTTTCCATTCATCTACATCAGAGCTTTTCATTGCTTCTTCATAAGTGTTTGGTTCTCCAAAAATAATATTGGCCTCATATCGGCTTGGAGCTTTGAGATTTTCTCTCGGTCTCAACATTCTTGTCTCATTTAAGTCTTCTGCAGTTGATGTTTCATTAGTATCAAAGAAACTATCTATCAGGTTACGATTTTCCTCCATCGAAGCTTGACCAGTGCCAATAACGTCTTCTATTAGAACTGGGTTGCGGGGTTCAGTCAAAACATTCTGCTCAACGTTCTCTTCTATTACAATCTGCAGTGGTTGATCGTGGTCTCCTTGCTCACCAGAAAACGACGATTCATTAAAAAGTACATTATGTGAAATGTGTACCTTCTTTGTAATAGGATCATAAAGACGGTAATTGGTAGAGTTTCCGTCATAGCCAACGAAGACTAATTTTTTACCCTTCGAGTCAAGTTTTCGTCTCAATTGGTTTGGTATATGCATGTATGCGTCGCAGCCAAAGATTTTTGTATGATTTACATAGGCCTTTTGTCCAGTCCACTCCTGATAAGGGGTTGAGTTCGGCGTCTGTTTAGTAGGAGTTCTGTTCAGAACATATATGGCACAATTGACAGCTTCGGCCCAGAGAATTCTGCAGCATGGTTCGCGCTGATTCCATAATCGTGCGCATATCGCGTTCGGCACGCGGGTTTTGTTCAGGCGTGTACGGTGCTGTTGTTTCCAAAGTTATCCCAAAATTATTTAGAAATGCTTTAAATTCATTATTGCAGTATTCTCCGCCACAATCTGTATGTAGTACTCTAATAGGACGTCCAAATTTGTTTTGAATTAGCCGTAGAAACTCCTTGAAGTTTTCAAAGACATCACTCTTGTATTTTATGAAGAATGCGATTCTATAGCCGGTACATGCATCTTTAAATAGAACGAAATATTTAAAACCAGATATCGAAGGTGTTGATATAGGCCCGCATACATCTGAATAAATAATTTCGCCAGGGCGGCAGACCCTCTTCTCAGTGTCTGGTTTTGCAGGAAATGGAAGTCGGTGTTGCTTTCCATAAGCGCATGCCTCACAGAAAAAATCTTTAAAATCATTTTGAGAAATTCCTTGTAAAGTTCCATTGTTTATCAAAATTTTCAAATAGTTAATGTTTATATGGCAGAGCCTGTCATGCCAGATTTTTAAATTATTGTCAGCTGTCACAGCATTGACATCGCCACTCAGAGTTTCATGTAAAGCGGTTTTAAATAGTAATCGATACAGATTATTAGGTTGTTTGTGTGCATAAGCCACCAACCTTTTTTCGGCATCTGATATATGTACATGCCACTTTTCTTTGATAATTGTGTAGCCTTTTTCGGTTAAAACGCCTTCAGAGATTAGGTTTTTCTTAAGTTGTGGAATATACAGTACGTTATTAATTTCAGAGTCGTACCACTGGTTATTAAGCAACTTCTTAATATAGACTGTTCCTGCCCCTTCAACGTTCAGTTCAAAGTTGTCTCCAAGTTTCACTGTTTTTATTGGGCATTCGTCAATTTTAATAAAAAAATCTAATCTGCTGGTCATATGACCTGAAGCTCCACTGTCTAGATACCAGATGTCGTTGTCTCCAGCTTGTAAGTTTTCTGTACAGATTTTGACCATGAATGCCGAGTACGTCATATGTGCTCCTGAGTTCGATTTGTTAAGGCTTCGTTTTCGCGAATAGCAATCTTTAGCTATATGTCCTTGTTTTTGACAATAGTAACAAATGGGAGGCCTTACGAAAGATCTTCTCTCAGGATATGAGCTCTTAGTACCAGTAGCTAAGGCAATAGGATCGGCGATGTCATCATTGCCAAGGCTCGCTTCTTCATCCAGAAGCCTTGCAGTTAAGTTAGCTATTGTTTGTTTTGAAGCATCCATCGATAGCCATCCTTGTCTAACATTTCTGTATTTGGTTGGATGACTGCCAATAATTTTTGTGATAATTGCTGCGTCGCTTACGGTGTCGCCGGCCTCTTTTATTTGCTTTGCCAGTGATTCAACTTTTGCAATGTGTTGTGCAACACCATCTTTCTCTTTCATCTTATATGCGTAGAATCGTTCTTGAAGAGACATTTTATTGAATTCAGATATTTGAGCATAAACTGCGTCAAATTTTTCTATCATCTGCCTCGCTGATGTACAGTTTTCAATAATTACCGTCTGTTCATATGTCAGAGACGATGTGATTATGAACATTGCGCCCGCATCTTGCCGCTCTCGCAGGGCTCCGGCCGCCAGGGGCTCCCCAGTGCCGCCGGTGCTGGCACTCGTGCCAGTGGATTCACTTGCTTCACTTTCTATAAACTGCCCTAGACCTTTCGCTTTTAAAGCGCACCTTAACTGAAACTCCCATTGTAGGTAGTTTTCCGCACTGAATTTCTGCAGCATGCCCATGCCCGTTATTAATTCTTTATCCATCTTTAGTGTAAGCCCAAAACCGTTAAATAAAAACACGTAACTTTAGTTGTATGTTTATTTCATACTGACATAATTGTTTATAGAAAATAACCATGGTAACATGGTACATTGAATCCTACCTAATTCCAACAGTTATGATATTCATCTTTTAATAGGATTCTTTTATTATCAGGCACACCGTGTCAGTAGGAATAAGTTTTTGGCAAAAATTTCATTTTTGATACAAGCTTTTATCGCCGACTGTACTTTTTTTTCCACAGGCAACTAATACTCATCGAGACAATTCTAAAAACCCCTAACACAATTAAGTTTCGTTGTTTTATCACAGAGTTCCTATGGCCACCTCCGGTCTCCATCATCAGATCAGCTCGATGACACCATAATATTGCATTGTCACCCGACTTACGTATGTATGCAAAATTTCAGCTCAATCGGAAACCGGGAAGTGGATCAAATTTAACTTGCAAGATTTGGTTACACACAGACAGACAACGGTCAGGTGAAACTAAATAAAAGCTCGTAAAAGACGGCAAATTAAAAAAAACCCATAGAAAATTTTAATTTCGCGCCTTTTTCTACTGACAAGTTGGATGTCTTTCAGTATAGTACTTAACCATCGTCTTAATTAGGTATACAGGGTGTCCCTAGCCATTGGACAAAGCCGAAATGTACATATGCATTAGGGTATTTAGAACCAGTATACAAAATATCATAACAATCGGTGTAGCTGTTACGAAGAAATTAACAAATTACGATTTTTTTACTTTGGAGCAACCTGTATGTGTTAGTAGCTCCTGAGGTAATAATAATAGTATGAAACCTTCTTCGACCGTTTTGATTATCTTTTTATTTATGACATTACTAAGATTCTGACTTGTGACAAATGTCATCATTGCCGCACATTTTCAAACAAATTGTCAAAAGCACTGCCAATGATTAATACAGTATGTTTCTTTTTGTTGTCGATTATTGGAAGTAACTTTTGTTTGATATTTTTTTTTTAATCTTTTGTTCTAATTAAAAATATATTACCGTTAGAGCATTTCTGAGAAGTAACCCTACGTGGGATTTCAGGGTTTGTCCAATGGCTAAGGTCACGTTGTATAATGCGGTCATAAAAGAAGCAAAACTTTTTTTCTAATTAGTACATAGCTGTAACATCGTAATTCTAGCCACTTATTAACAAACATAACCCGATTACTGCCACTGCGGTTATATCATTAAATGGGAGGAAAAATAAGGACTAATTTTGATCAATGTTATAAATTACATAAGGGCATTTTATCAAGGAAATTGACAGTAACATCGGTTGTCAGTCCCAAAGACTAAATAAAGTAAGTACGGTAGAACAAGGTGACTTTCAAATGCAGGGGCGACTTTAAAATTCTAGTTCTTGAGCCATAATATATATTTGTGCGAGATTTTTTACAGTAGGTGAATATGAATATATAGTAATCTAACTAGTTCCAGGAACATTTTCAGTAAATAATGAATAATGGTAATTTTATTGCCGTTTTAAATCTATCAATGTAACCCCAAATTTTCCAAAGTCACCCCGGTCTACGGTACGAGTATATGTCGGTCCTATATCATAACATAACATATACACAGAATACTAGGTTAGCTTAACCTATACCGGATCTTATGGTAAGGTTAGCAAAGGCGTTGCATCAGCCTCGGTATAAGGGCATGTGTACAAACTGCGCGTGCGCCGCCGCCGTGCATAACACCACGAATTACATCGAAGTACACTCGCGCGCACTACTGTTCCGTCTATCTAAGCCAGCGGTCGGCAACCTTTTAGCAGCCAAGGGCCACATAGTAGTTACCAAAGTGGACGCGGGCCGCAATTTGTCAATATTTAAAATTTTATCAGACATTGTCTTTTGTCAATATTACATACAAAATAGTCAGGGAGGCTCGCGGGCCGCAAGTGAGATGTTCGCGGGCCACCTGTTGCCGACCGCTGATCTAAGCTGACTCTGCGCCAAATTTGACAGAACAAAGTGTGGAACTGATAATGTGAACATCATATTTTCATAAAACAAACAAAACCGGCCAAGTGCGAGTCGGACTCGCGTTCCAAGGGTTCCGTATATTACACAATTTTTAACAATCAGTGCCGGATTAAGATATGTTGATTCCCTAAGGATTTCTAGGTGCCCCCTCTCCCTCGGGTCATCAAGATTACATTGATTTTTTGGTAAATTGAGAGAAGTTCATTGCCGCGTTACAGCTGAAAATGGAAATCAGTCACATCATTTTATCACGAAAATTGACAGTGCCGCAGCAGTAATGTTGCAACAGAGTACCTAATGCTCTTGCAGTCGCCACCCGAATGTCACCTTTATCATAGCTTAGAAAGTAATAGAAACGCGAGCGAAGCGAGCGCGGAAATTTTTCGATATAAAAACGCAATATGATAGACAGTTGTAAATTTTTACTTTTAGTATGGAAATCAGTCACATCATTTTATCACGGAAGTTGACAGTACTGCAGCAGTAACGTTGCAACAGAGTAATGTTGCTGCAGTCGCCACCCGAATGTCACCTTTATCATACCTTATAAAGTTATTGAAAACGCGAGCGAAGCGAGCGCGAAAATTTTTCGATATACAAACGCAATTTTACTTTTAGTCCCAACCAGGCGCGAATCCAGGATTTCATACAGAGAAGGGATGGGACAGTTTTCTATCAGCCTAGCTTCGCATAGGGCTCGATATTTCTTAGGCTTCGATATTCGAGGTTGTTTTCGTGCATAAAATATGCAAGAAAGCAGAGCTTGGAATTGAATTGGCGAAGTGTGAGAAAGGCAGTAGGCCTAGCTGCGAAAGAGGAAAGCTTGGATTTGGATCCACGCCCAAGTGTAATTAAGGCAGAAGGCCTCGCATAAGACCTAACGCCGAACCGCAAAAGAGTGGGTTGAAATCGAATATATGCATGTAATCACGACTCTTCTACTGCTACCGATTGTTTCCCAAAGAATTACGCGCCATTATTTTTGCAAATTAGCTTTTGGACAGCTAAAAAAAATCGTGTGGTAAAAACGATGTGTCTGTCCCTAATTTTAAAATTTGTTCACCTTTTTCAACCTGGCATTTTGGTGCCCCTCCTGAACGTGGTGCCCTAAGCACGTGCTTGTTTTGCTTATTGGTTACAAAGTCTTTATTAATTCAACCATTAAAGTCGACGAGTACAAAAAACTTTAAGCTAGCTCTCAATTTAACATTTTTTTTAAACATTATTTTTAATTTGACCTTACAATTACTCGTAAGTAGGTAAGACCGTTAAATATTTAAAATGATTATCTTATCAGAAAATTATCACCAATTACTCTAAGAAAACTACTACTCTAAGTAATCCGGCACTGTTAACAATGTATTTTTTATGTGAAACGTGAGTGAAATCTCTTTAAAAAATCCGTAGGGGTCGGATTAAAAACTGTAATTAAGTCCGACTCACGCTTGACTGTACATTTCTAATAGGTTTTCCTGTCATCTATAGGTATAGACCTATTTTATGTATTTTTTTCAAAATTTTAGACCTAGTAGTTTCGGAGATAAGGGGGGGGAATGGTCATTTTTTGCCTATTTTCTTGAATAACTTCTAAACTGTTGGTTCGAAAATTATAAGTAAAAATTATTTGAAATCCTTACAATAAGCTCTTTCATTTGATATGTAACATGATATAGTTTGATTTTTTTTTTTTCATTTACCCCCCAAAAGTGGCCCCCATGTTTAAAATTCATTTGTTTACGTTACATGTCCGTATTCGGGTCACAAACTTACATATGTGTACCAAATTTCAACTTGATTGGTCCAGTAGTTCCGGAGAAAATCGGCTGTGACAGACGGACAGACAGACAGACAGACGCACGAGTGATCCTATAAGGGTTCCGTTTTTTCCTTTTGAGGTACGGAACCCTAAAAATGAATTTACAATAGATCAGGCTCCTGTTTCACGACGCTGACAATTATTGCCGGGGACCATTGTAGAGGTAATTTTAGTTAGGTACTTACAAAATATTTATTAATTGATTTATAATCTGACCTAGGTTAGATTGTAAACTAACAGGTGCACAATATAACGGTGTCATATACAAATTTATATAAATTTTACAAAGCTTTAGTCTGTGACATTACCAATGTAGTGAGCAATGGTAGAGTCGCTCGTTAAGATTCTAGTAGCGCGACGTGCCGCGTCGTATCTGCCTCAATTTAGCTTATTTCCACATCTGCTACAGTTTGATAGTATACCTAATTTCGTCAATCATAAGGTTTAATTTAGAGTTTCCATAAAATCTAAATAAGGCTTTTAAAAAGTAATTCTTCTGTTCTTGTAAAGGTCGCGTAGGGAATAGGAATTTAGACAGTACAAATGCTGCAATAAATGTATATTATTATTTATTTGAGACGGTAACTATTCAATATGTTTGATTTTTATTGACTTGACGTTGCGATTTAAGAGTAACAAACGGGGAATTTAATCCCTCAAAGCGCATTAAAATAGTCAAATTAGGTAAATAGTAAGTTCAAGCCACCACACTTTGAACTGGAAGGAGGGAGTGCTCCCGGTACCAGTTTTCTATACAAATACAGTACCGGAACTGGGAATTCCCGGTTCTCGCCATACAAACTCAGTACCGGGAGCATTCCCTAACTGGAAGAGATCACTTAAAGGGATAAGTTCGCATTTGTGTACATTAATTCCATTCCCTCTGTGTTATTTAGATACTAGTTTTGTGAAATAAAGTGTTTCACTACAACTTCTATTACAAACATAGATAGGAAGATTTACTTAGGATCTGTGCCTACCTTTTTAAAACTGGTAGATTTAAGGGGCCCACTGATTAACAGTCCGCCGGACGGTATCGGCCTGTCAGTTAGAACAAAATTTTGACAGTTCCGAACAACAGGACAGGCCAATACCGTCCGGCGGACTGTTAATCAGTGGGCCCCTTTAGGAGCAAATCCGTGACTATGATGATATTTCACATGACTACACTAAAGGGAACACAAGAGCACTGTCACGATCTTACCTCAGTAGTCTCAGTACCTTTAACATAACAAAACCATCATAACAATACTCTCGTCCTTCACCTCATATATTGCGTGGTTTGTACTAAAGTTCTAATTCGTATCAAAAGTTGAAACAGCAATGGATAACGAACATTGCGACGCTAGAGATAATAGTAGGTACTTTGGTAAAATGTTAACCAGTTCACGACTAAGTGGTCGGTAGGAACGTGTTCAGCAATTATGTATATATATATATATATCTTTAATCTTAATATTGATGGATGCGTTCTTCACGATTAATGCACAAGTGGTTAACTTTCGATGACTATATTTAGCTTAATGGGTGAACTAGTTGTATAAAGTATAAACATTTGTCACATGTCATATAGGTACTCAAGAAAAAGTTACTAAGACCTCAGGTGCCCGAGGCAATGGTTGATCCAACGTCTTCGGCCGCGAATAGGCAATGGGATTGTTTCCTACAGATAAATGAAGTTGTTTCATAGCGGTCATGAAATCAAAGTTACGGATATACCTAGCAAAAACCTAATAAGCCGTGTTTTTGCACTTTCAAGTGTTTGTGCTAAATCTTATTCACATTACTTAATATCCATAAAACAAGTCGCACTAGGTAGGTAGTACTTAACATATGATACGTCAAACAAAGGGATTCTCTTGAATCGGTCCTCTGACTGGTTTAGTATTCAAACAGTGACCGATGGGCCCGCGATGGTCATATCAACGTCAAGCTGATGTTTAATTTACTGTACACAATAGGTAGTCAATAATATTGTAACATACAATCTTTTGAGAGCAGTAATTCTGGTGTTATGTTAAAGAACTTATAATTAAAATATTTATTTTAAAGTAAAGCCGAGCCAATTGACCAAGACAAATCCGATAAAGGCCGATTATTTCTGCGATGGAACGGCAAATGACAGTTGATTTTAATTTAAAGTAGGCGAATAAGTCGGCTGCGTTAACTCTTGGATTTAGGCCCATTTGTGTCATAGGTAACATCTATGTATATGTTATAAACATTTGTCCCAAAAGTGGTGGCAAAAGGGTTCTATGACCGCTTTGTATCGGAAATTTTAATACAGTTTTTCCTCAACATGCAAGTATTCAGTAAGAGTAAGTAACGTACAAAGTAGGGCACCGTAGGCGTAATGAAGACGAGGCCGGGACCTCTGCGCGTACGCAACTGTACTGCTACTACGTTGTGTGACCGTGAATGTTCTGCTACGTTTAAGGTGTGATTTGCTCTGTTTTTGGTGCACCACGTGCACCACCACGTTGGACATACGGTACTGTTAATTTATTTCGTATCTGTTTCAGTGATAGCAAGAAAAAATTAAACACAATATTTGAGCGCCATAAGCTCAAACTTAAAAATGTTCGAGTGTCATTCGATTGGAAAATATATTTCTCCATAATCTATGTGAGATTCGTTTTTGAGGAAAAGTTAATACATAACATTGTGGCTTAAGTAATGTGGGGATTTGTGGCTGTATGGTCAATGATTCTCAAGGTCATTAAAGGGAACATTTGCCTTAATTACCTTAATAGAATTTAATATAACTTTAATATGAAATTTAATAAGAATTTAATATAAAAATTAAAACTAGTATATTGGTGAGTAATGTCCTACACGTGTAAAGGGGCCCACTGATTACCAGTCCGCCGGACGATATCGGCCTGTCAGTGAAACGCAAAATTTTACAGCTCCGAACAACCGACAGGCTGATATCGTCCGGCCAACTGGCAATCAGAGGGCCCCTTAAAAACAGTAAAATGTCAGGGGCCCGTTTCTCAAAAGCTTGTAACTTGTAATACAAGTGGAAGCCCCTTTCTAACAAAAGCTGTAAAGAGTGACATCCGCTTGTATTACAAGTTACAAGCAATTGAGAAACGGGCCCCAGATCTCTTTAGACGTGTTCATATGAAAAATATCTCTACATATAGAAATCGCCAATAGAAAATAACTTTCAATTTTATCTTTAACATTACAACTAGAAATTACCATTAAATAAGATTGAGCTATCGCTTTCGCCATTTCAATTTAATCTACTACGCTTATTTAGCTCGTATCTACAGTGCCTACGTCTAGAACTGGTTCTAGGCAACCTAATTTTGTCTAGAACGGTACCTAATCGAGATTTTAGTTGCACGGTTTCTGCTACTATGTCCTGCGGGCTCAGCACGGTTCCATTTTTATCGACTATCACTATGCACGTCCCTTTCGCACTTACATACTTGTTAGAACGTGACAGGCATGGTGACAAGGAATAAAAACGCGACCGTGCTAAGCCGCCTGGTCAAAGAAAGCCAACTAATAGTTTGTTTAATGCAAATTGCAAAGTCTCTTTATCAACTAGATTTAGTATGCTATTAGATTTAGATGGTTTTAACAATTGTATAATTCTATCCTAAAGTGGTCAAACGATTACTCAATGGTCTCAATGATTTAAAAGCTTAAAAATATACGGGTTTGTATTTAAAAGGTGACAAAAGTGAAGCGACATTTTAAAAGGCCGAGTATATGTAAGACACGATATAATCTAACCAGCAGAGTTCAATTCTGTCGTTACTATTACTTATATTTTACTCGAACCTATAGTCTTGTAGGCAAAGTGGCAGTATTATTTATTAGGTACTTTGTTTTAGGTTAATTTAAGAAGTTATGAAAAATATTGACAAAGTTTCTAGGTTAACATCTAAAGGATATCCTTTTGCCCCAGCTGTAACCTACTAGGCACACACATATTATCCTTCGATTACCCCAAATCGCACTACAATTTGTTTCTTCCTATTCATCCCAAGAAAAATGTATTGCAAATATATGAGTTATATGAAACTTAATGCATTTTTCTTTCGAAAGGTGGAACACGCCTTGTTCGCACCTCTAACTTTGATAATGACCCTCTGCCATGTACCTACACATCAAGTAGCAGTCAAGCGATAATGACCCTTAACATTTCGCACGAAGGTTCATCAATCGCAAATGTTACGATGGTAATGTAAGATTATGGTAATTTGGGTGCAAGCAGGTCACACTGAATCATAAAGTTGACATTAGGCGCGATGTTGTGAACTGAATTTGATAAATTGTTGGTTGTGATGCCTAGTTCGTATTTTGATGGATAAAGTAGCGACACGAAATTAACGTAAACAAGTGATTTATGTTACTTAGGGTCGGTCACCAAGCCGTCTGTCACCTGAGTCTGTCACCGTTAAAGAGTTCGTAAAATTTTATTGTACGGGAAGTTTCACAGTTCACTGCTGAGTGACGGTAGTCAGTCGGTCAACTGTGGTTGGTGCAAAACACGGGAAACATTTCTGAAAAATTAATTTGAGTCAAACTCTGCCCCCTTGGGTCAAAGACTTCTTAGGCAACTATTGAAAAATCGTGAGTTATTAAGATAGCGAAAAAAGAATCGTTAATTGTACCTACAAATAAAAAAAGGTGATGGTTACTGGTTAAAGACCCCCTTTTTTAACCAGCGATTTAAACGCAGCAACGATAAATTCATTTCAATATTTCCTTTACCATTTGATTAGGTGAAATGGTTAGTAACCAATTGATAAGGGTACGGAACCGTGTTTTACTTGATATGTATTTGATAAATAAGGAAAAAAAATACCAACTAGAGCAAGATAGGATGGTTTCACGGTATTATAAAGTGCTCAAAAGCATCTCATGACTCATGACCTGAGATATGACAAAGAAAATTTGACAACAATAACTTGAACAATCCAATCGGGAAAGTAGAACAAACTTTCCATTTAATATAATGCTCTGAAGGATTACAAACTACTTAGTATAAGCAAAGAGAATAGATAGTAGTATAAGTGATACTGTTGTAACAGTAGTTTAAAAACCGGTCAAGTGCGAGTCGGACTCGCCCACCGAGGGTTCCGTACTTTTTAGTATTTGTTGTTGTAGCGGCAACAGAAATACATCATCTGTGAAAATTTCAACTGCCTAGCTATCACGGTTCATGAGATACAGCCTGGTGACAGACGGACGGACGGACAGCGGAGTCTTAGTAATAGGGTCCCGTTTTTACCCTTTGGGTACGGAACCCTAAAAAGCATAATATATTGCTTTGTTTTGATCGATGCCCTTAGCGTACTATTATTTATTCGCTTGTCAGTTGCTATAGGGTATTTGACTACTAGTCAAATCAGTCTCTTTTTTCGAACTGTCAAAACGATTTGGCTATTATTGAATTTATATGAAACACTGGCCTGTGACGTCATGATCATATTACCAGAATATTACCTACCCTTTATAGTTTTATACGGGTTTTAAAATAGAAATTGTGTCTAAAAATAACTGCTGTCTACGTTTCTCTATTAATCGTCTGATGCTTTATTTCATGCATGGTGTAAAGTAATTTATTTTAAATACAGTCAAATACCCTATTAAATATTTTTTTACTTAATCGGATTGATGATATAGCCCGACTATACGAACATAAATAAAAGCCTTTATCTAATTGTAAGTATCTATTTAAATATCAAAATTCTGGAAGCATATAGGATAAACACTGTACTTCTTACAATCGAATTGTTTTCTACTGATATTAACTACCAGTTTAGAGGCAATATCGCTTACATGTAACAGCTGTACCGATGTCGTGCATAATTATTTTCAATCGTTTTTTCACGGAAACGTACGAACGTGTCTTGCTATTTCAGTCAGTTTCGGTACAAAAAGTACTGAGGTTGACTGAAGAAGCATGACAAATAGGTACGAACCTTTCTGAGAAAATACGCTGGAAAACAATTATGCATTACACCTGTAACCACATAGGCAACAAGCAACAGAAGCATGTCGTCACGCTAATCTGCCACAGTGTCAATAAAGTCATGGGAATCGCCGTCGACGCAACTGCACTGAGGGCCTACCGCAAACCGCGTTCGACGTGTTGCCTCCCTGTCATACTTACGTACGAATTTACAAGTGCGAGAGAGAGGCAATAACGTCTAACTCTGTAGCTGCTGCCGGTTGTCGATTAAACGCGTGTTGCAACACGGAACTAATCGAGCATGTTTTAATAGAATCGTGATTATTTTTTATCGAAGGTAAGATAATGGTGCAATTTTATCGTGTAGATAAGACTGACTTTTGTGTTCGTAATTAAATTAACATGTGTTTTATTTTATCTAACACTTATTTGATGATATCGTGCCGATGAGACTGAATTTTGTGTTCATAATTAAATTAACATGTATTTTATTTAACACCTTGATGTTGATTTAAAAGACAACGGAGAAAATTGTTGTAGAATGGCATACCCAAGCAGATCACAACCACGATCGACGTTAGAGGGTTTTGCTTAAGTAGTTACACTCCATGTTAATATAATAAAAAAACCGGGCAAGTGCGAGTCGGACTCGCCCACCGAGGGTTCCGTACTTTTTAGTACTTGTTGTTATAGCGGCAACAGAAATACAAAATTTCAACTGTGGAGTCTTAGTAATAGGGTCTCGTTTTTACCCTTTGGCTACGGAACCCTAAAAAGGAATAATTACTGAGGCTAGAGACTAACCCCCTTATTCATAAACGCGCTACAGATCTCCATTATCTATTAATCGTTTGTCTTTATCTGTCATTTTGACTTATGTGTTTGTAAAAAAGGGATAAAACATAATTTAACTAAATCACGCCCGTAAAATTTTATGAATAAGGGCTTGAGTACAAATCACGCGAGGTTCGAGAGGGGGGGTAGGGGTCACGAAAAAATCACGACTGATCACGTTGGGGGTGGGGTATAAGGAGACCTCACGTGTATTTTTGTACAGTGAACGAAACTAAGAAAAAATACCTATCACATGAGTAAATACTTTGTCTCGGATTCGTTAAACAGAAATCTCCACTCCGAACTTCAAAATAGCGAGTCTATTTTACGAAATTTTGGAGCGCGTGGCTTTGACCGGTCGGATAGAAAAATTTCAAAAAATACACGTGCGGTTATGTGGGGGAGGGGGGAGTAGCCAAAAACCTCACCAAATATCACCAAGGGGGAGGGGGGATCAAAAAGTAGCCGAAAACACATCGCGTGATTTGTGCACAACCCCTAACGGGGTAAATGACTATCTCACACTTAGATTAAGAACAAAGGATACCCGTCTCATAAAACAAGGAGTAAAATAAGCATTTTGTTTTTGCCTAATTACTCGTAGTAGTAGAATAAATGTTGTTTCTTATTGTTTCAGGATAATGATGGGACACAGGCTTCTGGCAAGTCATTGAGAATTTACGACACAAAGAACAAAATGAAGTTATAATGGAGTCCCCAGTAAGAATATCCTTAGGTGGGTGTTCATGGTTATTATTCCTAAATCTTCCACTTTAGCGTGAGAGGCTGACAGGCCAATTCGAACGTACACTAACATAATAATGATATCTGAGTTATCGTGCGTCTCGCTCATGCCAATACATGTACGGACATGTACAGTCAAAGTATTTAATTTCGGTACATTTTCGTTCCTTGTCAGGGTGACAGTTAATTTGAATGTCGCTAGGGACCACATACTATTGTCACTGTGAAAAGGTACTTAAACTACTGAAATTAAATTCCTTGACTGTACGAGTGAAAGACACGATAAGACAAGTGAATGACATAATAGGCTAGATGACAAATTTTCATTTACGATATCAATCGATCAGGTTTGTTTTTAGGATCAAATGTCTATATGGGACCCATTGCAATAAAGCAATACAAAAGTCAGAAATGATAGTCTAAGTCTGACAATCGTACTTCACTCGCGAAACGCTCCTAACAAAACGATAAGTGACCGTGACGTCAAGGTCACTGAGAGTCCATCTTGAAGTATGGACTGTATGGAAAAAAAAGATAATTGCGTTTTTGTCGGTGAAATATTGCGGAATATAAATGTATATAAATATATAATAAAAAAATATTAAGGAATCGAATGGTATCCTTACTTATTTCCTTCTTGAAAGTTAAAAAAAAACTAAAATTTTGGAACTTTCAGGTCCTGTATTTTTGTATTATTTCCATATATTATTTTAATATCCACATTATTCTGATAAATTGCTCATTTGCTATCTATTTTACTAGGTTTTGTTATAAAATTCAACATATGTCATCATCCCTATTTAGATGTCATTCTGAAGTCAGGGTACGTTTGACTTGGCCTGTTACTGTTACCCCCTTATTCATAAACACGCTACAAATCTCGATTAGCTAATAATCGTTTGTCTTTGTCTGTCATTTTGACTTATGTATTTGTAAGAAAGGGACAAAACATAATTTAACTATATCAGGCCCATAAAGTTTTATGAATAAGGGGGTGAACAATCTATTGTTAGATTATTTTTTCGTATAGTTTGTCTCTATATCTTTACAATCGAACAAGAAATATAAATTTTAATTTTTAACAAGCAGAAACGTCTGCGAACGATGCTATTAAGCTTAGAATAAATTTAAAAGTAGAATAAATTTAAAAGTGGAAAAATTACTGTCTTGGGTGAGACTTGAACTCCAGATCCAGAGGCCGTGAGTTCAAGTCTCACCCAAGACAGTAATTTTTCCACTTTTAAATTTATTCCAAGCTTAAGAAATATAAATATGTATTGAATTCACACTATCGTGATTAATACGTAGGTTGGTTTAAAACTTAACTACATAATCGCGTAAAATTAAGTTTTAAATTTACCTCTGAAGTTTCGAGGACGGCGTTGTCCCCGTGGTCTCGGAGTTTTTCGAACTACCCGCACTTGGTCTTGTTTATTGACTTGAACGTTTAATTTACGCTTGAGCGGTTAATTTTACGCGATTAAGTCGCGTCGTTGTAAATAATAATGAGTAAAAATCGTAAAAGTTTAAATCTGTGTTTAATTATTTAAATCAAATTATGTAATTCACTGGAAGCGATGCTCAACTTAGACATGTTAGATGCAAAAATGCAATATCACTAACGCGTAACGCATAATGTTTCCAGGTGCAGCATTAGTAGCATACCTGCTACTATTGAGCAGCACCCCAGCCGGCGGCAACGCGCTCCCGCTCGAAACGACCCCGGCCACCGTCCCCGACGACCGGCCCCGGCCCGCCCGGCTCAATGCCACCTGGCCGCGCAGCCGGCCCCGGGGCCTCGACCCTGTCCTCAACGAACTACCCAAGGGCTCAGTCTCCGAAGAACACACCGAGAAAAATGCCAAGTACAAACACAGAGGAAGGACTCGTTATAACTCGCGCTCCACCACAGTAAGCCCTCTGAGAAGGGTCAGAACCACAACCGAAGAGACGGTCCCGGGAGTGATCATAGTGACTCCGACTGCGGAAGTAAAGAAGCCAGAGCAGATCATGGATAGCATGAGAAACTATAAGAGAACGAAAATGCCAGTAAGCACAAGTACCACTACGGAAGATAGTAAAAGCGAGGAAGATGATGATGATGACGACTCATTCGAGAAATTTACTAGTAAATTTGATGACAACAATTTCTTTACTATACCTGGTTTTGATGATGATCATGGAAAAGATTCTATAAAAAGTCCAAGTGATAAGTACAGTGATTATACAAGTACAGTACTGAGCTCCTTTTCTAGTTTCCTGCCTAAAGATGATGCCGATTCGCCCTACAAATCGAATTTCTTCGATTTTGATACTGACTTGACCACGCCTAAACATGACTTCTTCGATAGAAAATATCAAGAAGTATCTTCAAGTATTATTAAAAATTTGGATGCTATCAAGGCAAGATCGCCACGACCTAACGTAACAAATGTACATATAAGTGAAAAAGTAGGTTTAAGCCCAAATTTCACTAAGCCAGGTAATAGGTCTACTATAATTATCAAGAATACCAAAGAAACCCGCCTTATTGACAATGATGGAGCTGGAACTAACAACAAGGAACTTTCTGATGTGCACGGCACAAGCGTTTATTATGAAATGTCCGTACTCTCCACCGAAACATACGCAATAAATAATTCAAATGAAGATGATTGTGACAATGACACATTACCTTCGGAACCTACAGTTCAGACCCCTGCTGAAGATGAGTTGGCATCAATACAAGGAACTCCGTCAAATCTTTTTCCTGTTTCCACAAAACCACTATTTCCTGATCCTGAATTGGGATCTACCGTATCCAACTTTTTACAATCTTCTAGTTCATTGCCACCTTTCTTTAATCCTTCAAGTTCAATACCCTATTCCACCATAAATTCTATATCATCTACCGAGAAGACAACGAGGCCGTTCCCTAACAGCTTCCCCAGCAGAAATAGAGGGTATTCTAAAAGACTAAACGGCTTTACTGGGACTAAGGATTCTCCTAACAACGTCACACCGACTGCCGATAATATACAGACTCATAATGTCAGGAACTCCACAAGAAAATTCCATTACACGACGCCAAAAGCCAAACCAACGTGGATGACTCCAAGGCGGAATATTACCAAAACTTATCCAAAACCTACTTATCCTACAACAATATATGCGGAGCATTTCAGTATTAAAGATAGAAAGACCACAACCGTCCGTCCAAAACAGTCTAATAAAACCGTTCTAACCACTGTATCATCGGATATAGATCCAGTTTTGCAAAGCGATGTGAGCGGTGTAAAGAAGCTGGTGCAGTCTCAGACGATTTCCGACAACAGTATTCCATCGCTGTCTAAGAGGGGGTCGATGAAGTTCGGGACTACAACAGCCACATCCGCGGAGGAGGAGGCGACGACCACCAGCGAGCTGGAAATTCCGCCTACATTGACAGCGTGGGCACTGGCCAGCTTAAGAAGCCCTCCTGGACCGGCAAATATAACGAGCTCGACGCAAAAAAGCGTCGAAGAAAACGAGGTGCAAAAAATTAATGAAATTGCAGGTGAGTTTTTTGTAATATGCATGTTTCAAATTGATATTTTTAATAGATTGTACTTATATGTAAAAATTTATAAGAGATCTGTAGCAACAACAAAAGAACCGTCTGTACTGACTGTACTAGGTACACAGTTCAAAACAGTTCAAAATTATATCATTCTAAGGTCTGCATCAGCAGTTTTACATGAATAAATGGTGCCTTCTGTGTCTTCTGAGAGTAAAGGCACGAGTTACTAACTACTTATACAGTATAAATAATATCCATTTAACTACACCCATATAAACTGGTCTAAAATTTGAAAAATATTTACAGAGTTCCCTCGATTTCTCACACACATTATCAGATCCTGACCTGATGACTATTTAAAAATTTGTAAGATGTATAATTGTGACGTCCCATGGGTAAAGGTACCTTATGGTGGTTGGCGCTTACGCTATTATTAACGCCGCGCCAATACTATTGCGGTGCCATGCGACGTAAGCGCCAGCCGCTATAAGGTACCTTTTCCCGTGGAACGTCACAATTAATTAATTACATAACATTTAATTCTTGTTGTTTTGTTTTTCAGACAAAAACGAAATTACTACGAGTTCGACCAGTACAACTCAAACTCCAGAAATGAATAACTTAGCTACCAAAAAGATTACAGATATTGACCAAAACAAGTTGCCTTGGCGACCAGTGTTTCCTCACGCGTCACCTGACCCTGATATGAACACGGAGGTTATTCCAACAGAGAACAAATCTGAACGCCTACCAGCTGAGAGCAATATCTCCGTGCAGAATAGTTCTCAGCCAATCACGTCCACGGCCACTGAAGGAGTAAAAACCGAGACAGAAGTTACAGAGGATAATACCAAAGCAAAAGAAACAGTTACTTCTTGGGTACCATTCACTAAGAGTGAAGTAAATTCAGGTGGAACTTTTGCTTCTATTACTAAATTCCCTAAAGGAGTAACGACGCCACTCGACGAGACTCCTAAGCAAAATAATGAAATCGTTACTGAGGCAATTGCTGAAGAATCGGCCACCACTGACTATGAAATAACGACTAAAAGATTTTCCTACGTTCCTACAGAAGCTGTGACTGACAAAGTAGAATCATCTACGCCCAGTGAATGGCATCCAGTGGCTCCGACTAGAACAAGAGCAACTACAATAGAGGATAGGCCTATTACAACATACAGACCTAAATATTATACCACGACGGATAATGCTGAAGAATTCACTACGAATATTCCGGAAACAACACCATTGATTGAGGTATCGTCACTATCAGTAACTAATGTAACTAATTTACAATCGGAATCACCTGCACCAACTACTCAAGTTGTGGATACCACATCAAAACAGCCAGCAACGCACGCTGCCATTACAGAAATAGATTTGCCTACTGAAACCACAACTGAGATTGTACAAGCTACGTTTGCACAAACTGAAGCTACCACTGAAGTAGTAACTGATAAATCGATACAAACAGAGAGTTCTGAGGCTGGTGTAAGTACAGAGGTCTCTGAAACACCACCAAGCGCAATGAAAGAAAATATTTCTGAGGATAGCAGCGGCAGTAACGAAGTCATAACTATGGAGACGACAAAAATGGTTCCATCTTCATCGACCACGTCTAGTACTAGCACTACAACAACAAAAACAACTACCACGACAAGTACTACTACTACAACTCCTGCTCCAACTACAGAAGAGAGAAAAGAAACAACAACAGAAGAAGAAACAACAACATCTCAAGTATCAACTGTGCCTGTAGAGAAAATTGCGGAAACAGAAGTTGACGTAGAAACAACGACAGAGTTGGGGACGAAGCCGATCGGCGAGTTGGAGGACGTGTCGAGCTACGGCGACGTGACGACGGAGCGACTCACGCCGATGGAGGAGGCGGGTTCAGGCGCCGCGGTGGCTATCGCCGTCAGCACCATCGGAGTTATAGCCTTGATCCTGCTTATTGGATTATTGGTAAGCATTTTATACATACCGTTTTCTTCAACTATCTATCTATTCTGCTTGAAACTTTAAATACAATGTTTTAAATGTTGTATAGCTCTATAGGTCAGGCTGTCTGTCGCTATCTAAGTCATTCATTGTGAATGAGTTGTGAGTCATCCTTGAATAATGCTACCTATAACATTTCGATAGACTAAACAATAGGCATAAATGAATAACGAGCTTCAAGCACGGACAGATTAGGAATGTAATTCGTTCACAAAGTGGCCATGCACTTTTGCAGCTGGGTTTACCTACTGGGGGCCGATTTTTGAATTTCGACCGCTCGATTTCGTGTATTTCGTTCAATAATATCTCCAGCACCCGGCATTTAAATTCTACTAATAGAATTGAAAACGAGTGGTCAATACTACTCGATTCCCAATTTCTAAGGCTCGTATTTCAAAAATTAGCATTTCGCTGTTATCCACCGATTTTCGAGTGACGAAATCGAACGCTCGAAATTCAAAAATCGGCCCCCTGATCCCTTCAAACATTATCAAATCGACTTTAACTAGTGCCACTCAGTCTTTGTAGTAGGTAGTTGTCAAAATCACGTAAAAATTAAAAAGTAGAACAGGGTGCGATTTTTAAATTTCGAGCGATAGAAATTGGGAATCTAGTGGTATTCACTATCTGGACTCGTTCTCAATTGTATTAGCAGAATTTAAATGCCTATATTACGTATAAAGCCGTCGTTTTTTTAAAGTGTTATTCTATGGAACTTGCTAACTATGTAAACAAAAGTTACTAGTAAATTCATCATTCAGAGACAATTTCAATATGGCGGTTTGTTTACATAGTTAGCAAGTTCCATAGAATGACAGTTTACACGCGACCACTTCATAAGTTTTAGAGCTATAGCTTCGATGTGCAAAAAAAACTAAGTAATTGAAATCATGAGTCCATTCAGTCGAAGTGAGTATAGTACAATAACGATAAGGTCGATAAGTACCATAGAGGAAGGATCCGAAGGTACCATGCATACATACCTACATAAAAAAAGCATAATTTATTATTTAAATCGGAATTTAAAACCTTCAGATTACGTACCTAAAAATAAAATCTAATTAATTTTTGTAAGTAGCTATATTGTAGGTGTAAAGTGTAAAGTAGGTGAGCATATCATTGGGCACGGGCAGTGACGTTGACAATCATAAAACATTAAGGCAAAATTTTGAGCGTTTTTGATATTTCGCTAATACCTGTAAAATATTTTGCTTAGCGCGTTTAAAGATGTGTTCAACGAAACAAACTGCAATTGGTTTCAACATAATTAACAATTAAAAACTCTTTTTTTTATCTTCTGTCATTACTTTTAGAACCGACCGAAATTAATGAAAATTCAAACAAAACATAAGCTACTCTATGAGTTATGACTCTTGTTTATGATAAAATGTTGCCAATGTGTTTAAAAACTGATGTTAATTACCGTAGAGTTTCGTATCTTTGCCTGCGCTACCTATGTTCGCCTAGTTTGACATAAGTTGCCATAAACAAAATGTTTCTAATGTAAGCCTTACATAAAACTGCTAAATACAAAGTAGTTTTTACGGGTGTCAACATTCTTCGAACAATCTGCGGCTAACTTCACACAGTTGACTTTTAGTGAGGTTTTTTCGTGACACCGACCACACGTTTTTCTTTACCAGTGTTTTAACTTCAGTTTTAAACGGTGATACGGACCCGGTAATGTTAAACTTTTTAGATGAATATATCCTATAACTATTTCTTTTTCATATGAAACTATTATTTAATGGCTAGCTTACGTTTAGAATTCACAATTGGATAAAACATTGGTGAGGGTACTTTGCGTCCATCTTGTTGCCAAATTTCGCCTACCCCTAGGGTTGACAAATTTTTTGTACCACATTAATTGGTGGATGAGATTACTTGTTTCCAAATTTAAATATTTTCTTATATTTGGTTATTTTAGTTTACGCTATATGCAAATGTTTATTTCTACTCTTACCGATGTTAAGTAGGTACCAAATAGGTATTTTTATGTCTCACTTTGTGTAAATAAGGTTGATTTGATGTCAATTACGTAATAACAACAATTTTGCAACCATTAAACAATTTTGTTACAAAAATTATTTTTTTTTACTTAGAAACCATTACTCCTCTTTATTTGGCATGTTGGTTAATTTTTGGCAGCCCTAGCTTCATTATAGAAAATGTATGAAAACAACTTCAGACTGTTACCAAATTTCGCCTACTACCCAAATATATGCCTAGTCTGGTGTAGTTAAGGTTCACAGTATATTAGCACATTCCAAGGAGATACGGCTTAACATGTGTAAGTCACAGAAAAGTAGGTATTAGCGGCAGGGCATGCCATAGGCGAAGATTGGGAAAAATACCCAAACATCGCCTATTGCCTTTGGGGCCATTTTTACCAACTTAACCGATGAAATTCAAAGTTTTAGTGGTGTATACTAATAGTTAAGAGTACTAAAAAACGTTTTTTTGCCTTAACGGATTAAAATGCTTTCAAGTTTGAGAGATTTTTTGGGAAAAGTGTCAAAACCCAGGCGAAGATACGAAACTCTACGGTATCTATTTTGCAGATTAAGTGGTTTACGTTTCATAATTAATTTAATTGCTATTGCTATATATCCATTATAGGGTATTCTATTATACGTTTAGCAAGTTTGTGAAATTGCAAGCATATTATTGGTCAAATGGTCATGTATATCCCTGAAAACATTACAATAAATAACACAAGAAACAGTATAAACAATCGCACACAACACACAAATTCAAATATACCTGTTTTAATCCACCTTCGTTCTTCTTTCTTTCCCGGGGCCAGCTTTCTTCTTTTATAATTTTCTCGTTTTCTGCGGCTATTTTCTCTTTTCATTTTCTCGTTTTCTGTATCTCTTTTCATGTTATCTTCATCCTTTTGGTTTCGGTGTATATTCGTACAAGATATCCAAAGTAATGAGCATAATATCTATAGGTCTGCCTCACGATAAATTACGTTCACTACTTTGGAGACCATTGCAGACTAGGTTCAAATCTTCTGCCAAAAACTGAAATAGTATAACATTTTATTAAACACTATCTGATCTTCTGCTCGCGACTTCATTTGCATAAAACAAAAGATATCCGTGACATTCATATTCCTTTTCGGCGGTTTAAGCGAGAAAAGGTTACGGACGACAACAATTAAATTTTAAAACCCCCCCTATCAAAATCCCGACATTTATTGTGATAAATTGTTCACTAATCTATTTAACCAGAATTAGTAATACAAATTTATTGAAACATTAAGCAAATATATATAAATATTGTATAAACACTTATAAACTAAAAGTAACTAAGTTATATCCTAAATTAATAAAAATATAACATCCCTAAACCTAATTTAGTTACTTTTAGTTTATAAGTTTTTATACAATATTTATATTTATTTGTTATAAAAATTATCATCCCAATACTAGTACAGATATTTGTAGGGCTTAGAAGGGATTTTATTTTTATGTTTATCATTTATCATTATTACTTACATTGTCTCTTGACATTGAATCAGGTCTCTGCTCTGCTTGTTGACTAGTCCTGAAAATATATTAGGAAAAAATATTAGTATTAGTTTGGCGCTAAAAACACATTTCGTTAGTTTGATATACCTATTGTTTAACAAATATAACGAAAAAGAACACAACAACCCCTGTTACACTTGAAAACTTATTCGAAACTTCGCTTGAAAAAGGTAATCCTCGGTATATAATTAAATGAGTTTCCTATATATTTATTATGTGAGGTGAAGTAGTAATCTTAATTTAAATTTAATTTCCCAAAAACAAAGGGTATTCCTAATTTCCTATACATTTAAATGAGTTTCCTGTATAGTTAATTTAACAAGATTTAGCCTTACTACTTAAAAGAATAAGATATAATAATTTAAATTAAATGGATTAAGATTACTAACCAACCTCACATAACAATCACATAATTAATAATTATGTTATTAATTATTAATTATGTAATTAATTATTAATTATGTAATTATGTTATTTGTAATTGTGATTATGTGATTGTTATGTGAGGTAAGAGAGTAAGGCTAAATCTTGTAAACATTAGCATCCTATTATCTAGTAAGTTTTTTATAGAGCTTGGTACCTGATCTTTTTTATATTATAATGACTTACTCAAATAAACGATACTTAACAGTTAAAAACGACATGTTGGCTTGAATGCCGCTATAATCAGAAGTAACTCAATCTGCACAAGGGCATTCTGCTGAAAGCTCGTTAGATAAAGAATGACATAACCAGGGTGTCTAGCCAACGTGCCAACCGTTGACGCTCCGTGGCGTAGCGTAGTCATCTCTCTTTATCACTCGTCCATATTAGTGCGACAGAGCCAGTTGCGTTTCATTCGCTGCTGAGCATAAACGACTGTCACGTTGGCTAAGCACCCTGGACGCACCTGGACGGACCCTGGGCGCAGTTCAACGCAAACGAACATAAACTCTAATACCGAACGGTAAAATACAAAATAACTTACTTGTCATGAAGGTAATAAGACGGTCGCAAGCAAATTTGAGTTCTGTCGCGCAGGAATTAAAGATGAGACTGTCGGTGTGATGTTGAATGCAGTTTATCAGTCGATAAAAATTCCGCGGCTACCCGAAGCTGTAAGTGAAGACATTTGACACGTCAGATAAGTTTATGATTAGTCGGAACCGGTGGGCGATCGCGAATGTCGGTCATGAGGTACGTAACGACTTCGATAATATTAGTGTTTGAACCAACCCATCTAGAGCTAGGGTCATTAGACACTATTCTGTCTGGTGGCATAGGAGGCGAAGAGAAATAGATAATGGTTGTTCGAAAATCTTGGACGGCAGCAAAGGTCTTTGTATTATATTATGTTGCCTAAGCACCTAACAGTAAATTACGATACAAGTGCCAAAAGTAAATAGGAAATTCACAACGAGTGGCGATAAATTAAGACACGACCGTAGGGAGCCAGACTGAGTTAAGTAGGTAATTTTATTAAATAGTTACTTAATTATAAGTGGCGTTCCTTTGAGTAAAATGTTATTAATAAAAACTACACCTACTAATAGGTATATCTAGGAAATGAATCAAACCGTATGTTATGACTAATTGGTCTGTCAACAGCGCATTAGAATCTGACTAGCTTTTGATCGTGGATATTATGGTAAAACAGTTTTTTCCTTACTAAAATGATTCGTATGCTCTACGTGATAGATAGGTTAATTGTTAAGAGGGTAAACTTTAGAAAAACCGGCCAAGACCGATACAGACTCACACACTGAGGTTTAAGGACCTATAACTATTGAAATTCATAAATTGGATTGCGTTCAGTCGGATTACTTGTCAAATTAATAATAGGTATATCACTACACCTTCTCAAACAAAGTCCCCCCCGCCGCGTCTGTCTGTTTGTATGTTTGTTCGCGATAAACTCGAAAACTACTGAACGGATTTTCATGCGGTTTTCACTATCAATAAAATGATTCTTGAGGAAGGTTTAGGTGTATAATTTGTTAACCCGTGCGAAGCAGGATCGGGTCGCTCTCTCTCTATACGTAGGATAATTCGACTGTATGGGATATTTTTCATCGCGAACTGTAGAGATTTATCTCTATTTGGAAAAGTACGTATTCCAGGGTGGCAGATACTTTTGGCGAATAATTTCATCCGCACCTATTTGAATGGATGCTGACTGTAGTAACTGAACTTTTTTGTAGACAAACTGCTGTCGTTTTTTGTAGGCAAATTACGGTTGTGTCTCATATAGGTACTCTTATTTAGGTCCCCTGCTATATCGTGACAGTAAAACACAGGTTTTTAGATTTAGAAGTATGTTTTTTTACAGCTTCAAGGGTCAGCAGACCTGATAGTTCGATATTTAATTTATTTCAACTTGATTCCTCCACAACTTTTTGAGAAAGAGGGCCAATAGACGGACGGACGGAGACGGATGGTCAACAAAGTAATCCTTCTAGGCTCGTTATTAGTTACGGAAACTTAAAAACAAATTCGCAGTAATGAATGAGATAAAATCTTGTTTATAAATACAAATATGTGTTCTATATTGTTCGCACGCTAATTTTTAAATAATTATTGAGCTCTTCATAAGTAATAAATACTTGTAGCCTAAATGTTTTTTTTCGGCACGTATTTAACCGGTCAACTAATTAATCGAATTTGGGTAGTTTAAAATAATAGAAATGGGTACTAAAATTAATAGTTTGGCAACTAAAACGGAGCCTTAAAATATATCAATATGAGTTGCATTTTAATGCCGTTACAGCTTTTGTTTATTTTTAGGCAGGTACCAAATATTTATTTGGCAACTGAATTATTATATTGGAGACTATTTATGAAGCACATTTAAACGGCTATCTATTAATTTAAAAATGAAGTTCTTTTAAATTTTTTTGTTTTGTCACTACACGGTCAACCTAACACGCTCCTCCTCGCTTCGTTCGTCGTCGCACCTATCTTTTGACTCTGGCAGAACGTGGTAACTATTGAAGTATTTAGTAATTAAAAATTTAAAGACCTAATGGTATAATGGTCATTAGGTGTTTCATGATTAGGAATTTCAACTATAAGTATAGTAGGGTATTATACGTAAATAAATTTGTGGTGTTTTGTGGATTAGGAAATTTGTCAATTTAAAGTTTGTCAAATTAAATGTTTAAATTTAAATTATTTAAAAATGGAGTATTTAAAGCTTATGTATATAGGTATCTTAGGTATTCTGTTTATGTACAAAATATAGGCCTTATAGTAATAAGGTAAAATCGTTTATTATTAAGATCATCACTTATAAACTATTATTAAAATTAAGTATAAACTAAGTATAAAATAAATTAAAACTAATAAAATAAATAAATAAAACTTACCCACCTATCTTAGGTCCCCCAGATCTGTCCCCTGCGGAAGGGTGCCCATAAGGCTGCCTACATTCCCACGTTGAATAGCTATTCTTTGGCCTAGGAATGAGCCAGCCCTAGGGTCACCCGTCGTTTCAAAAAGTCTTTTTTTTAGGCCCTTAAAAAGATTGTGAGCGTCACGACACCATGCACGGCCCCAGGGTCTCTACCGCGAACGCCGCAAATATGTGGTTGTTTGTAAGACCAGCATATTTGCGGCGTTTTAGGGTTTCAGCCGCTGCCGCCGCCCCGCCAGCTCTCTGGGACGTGGCGACTAGATGGGAATATATATGAGGAGCGTGTTAGGTTGACCGTGTAGTGACAAAACAAAAATTTTTAAAAGAACTTCATTTTTAAATTAATAGATAGACGTTTTCTTTTTAAAATGTGCTTCATAAATAGTCTCCAATATAATAACCACAAATATATAAACAACCAAATTTTATGATCGCTTTACAATATTAGTTGCCAACTTATTATTTTAGACGCCAACCTATCAATTCAAGTTCCCTATATTTTTTTTGGGTGGTTTGATTTTGCTGCCAGTTTTTTTATAATATGATGCTTAAATTTGAGGCTAATATAAATTTATTGGTGCTAAAATATTAATGCACGGCCAAATTATATTATTATATGCCCAGTGAAAGTTCCTGTTTCATATTTTAGTTGCCCGGTTAATAATAAGCCATTTTTTTCTAGTGGTATGTTGTCCAAATTTTGTATTATAATAAGAACTAGAGTATTATGTAATTTTGAAATAATACTGTTAAAGTATAATAAAAATATTTTTAGTATTATGAAAACGAGAATTCAAAACTGTAATAAGTACAATATGTACAAGTAGCAGGAAAACTTAACAAATTTATTAAAAAAATATATAATAAATATGAGTTAATATGTGTTCAAAACGCGAAAGTTTTAAATATTATAAATTAATTAACGATAAAGAAACTTACCGCAAACCCATCTTCTATGACGCACGAAGCACTGATATTAACAAAACGGAACAAATTATAGCTAAATTTAACTAATCAATGTTATCAGGCTCCCAAAACAATATTTTAAAAATAATTAACACTTGAGAAAAAAAAATAGTAAAAGTTACAATGAACACCGACCGTCAGATTTCACAAAGGAAATGCAAAACAATTCAGAATAACCAAGCTTTTAAAATTTACTAAAAACTAAAAATGACTTAAATGGTCAAAAATAATAAAGGAACTATGCAAATGAATTCAGAATTATAAAAATTAAAAGAAGGGACCAAGTTTTTCAAATTTACCAGAAAATGAAAATATGTAAAAGTGTCCAAATTATTCGGAAATATAAAAATTGGTATTGTATTGGGAGCGGTCCTCGCGACGCGATATGCTACGTGGATGTGGGCATGGGCACTATGCGCAACGCGCAGAGCGCTGGGCGGTGCCAGCTAGGGCAGCGCACGCGCAGGCATGGCTGCACGAAAGTGCTGCCGCGAGCTTTTGACAGGGATGGAAGCGATGAAAGGAAAACTTGTGGGTGGTTTTGTAAGCCCAATTATTTTAAGTGTATCGATTTGATTGTGTGTGTAAAGGATTTCTGATACCAGCGATGGTTATTAAGCGGATATATTATTATAATTTTGTCATGGGTACTAAAATGTTAGAATTTACCTTATATATTTACCGGATTAAGAGCTATTTAGCAAAGGCGCTGATATAGGTACCTATAGGTAAATATAAATAATAATAAGTTCAATCAGTAGGTAGGACTACATAAAAAATACTTTAACAAGCGGCCTAGATATTTGATTTGAAGTCAAAATAGATATTGTATGAAACTTTCATTGATAAAGCTCTAATTCATAGAAACTAAATTTTAAAACAGGTATTTTATGATTTTAAATTGAAATAGCAATTTTTTTGACTAAATAAAACATTTATATGGCCTTAAAAAAGGTAAAGTAGGGATCTTGCATCTAAGGAGCAGCACTAGAGCCAGGGGGTTAACATGAACAGGGGTTTATTGGTGGGTAGCAGTGGCGGCGCGTCCATAAAAGCCGATCCCCACCGGCTTGCCTGTTTTTGGACATTTGGGCAGAGTTGTAAAGGAAACATGTAAGCCAAATTAGCCCCGGCTTGCCTATGGATATGTTTGACGCGCCGCCACTGGTGGGTAGTGTATAATTTTTTAAGCTGACCGTTTAGAAATGCGAGCTCTCATAGTCCTACAGCTTAAAAAATTTCAACTATATCTATATGTCCAGTTTAACTTATTAACACTAGTTACAACTCGCGCTATCCCCTAGACTATAGGTACTTAAAATGTTTTCGGTCAGTTTGTGTGAGTCGTGTTCGACTGATGTTTATTATGTAAATATGCCTATGAGATTTTTATTATTATTTATATCTAGTTGCAGTTACATTATTAGACGCTGGTAATTAAATTTATTAGGTATACGCACCACAAAAATAATTATTGAGCGTATACGGACTTTATTTTGCACATCCCTAACTGTCCTGTAATTTCTTCGGTCTGTACCTATTATTTCGCTAAGCCTAAGTGTCGCCGTATCGCTCGGAGGATGTTTTTACAACGCGAATTATAAACAAAACCCGATGACGGACCGGCGGCGCGTTTCCATTGCGACATATGTAGGTACGAGTGGTCGAGAAATTTTAATTTTACATTGTCAGTTTACGCCAATATGGAGATGCTGCCCCTTGAGTGCTCTATTGTGCCAGGGGACACTCCTCTTTTCGGGTATTCTCGGCTCCGTTCGGCTCAGCATTGCTCCGAGCCATTATTAGGGTTGGTACAACTTGACGTCCCTTTGCGTGCACGGCCAGAGAAAAGATAATGACTTGAATTTTGACAACCCTAAAGACAAAAAGAAAGATAAAATACTTATAAAATAAAATATTCCTCAATTTTATACAAATTAATATTTCGGAATTAAAGTATAATAACTTTTTAACAATTAATTAAATATTGTCCTAAAACCTGCTGTTATAAATAAAATGTCTGACCAGATTAAAATAGACATTTTAAATAACCCATATAATACTCAGCTATTTGGACAACTCCTTATCTTCCAAGAACTAATACGATATTTCGTATCGTATCCAACAATGGACAACGGCCCATACTAGGGCACTTCATAAATTAGTTCTAAGTGGTACCTACTAAGCGCTGAGTCTCCGATGGCTTCTCACGGCACACTCAGACGTTCGTAAGCATTTTTAAGAATTTGTTGACAGCTCTAATAATTAACGATTAGACCAAGAATGTAATCATGCCTTCACGAGCTTTGAAACACTTCTTTGTAGCAAGGTCTACACAAAGCTATAATCTATGTTTGTGAATTCACCACCAGATATATCGGAACGGCCAACGTGCTCAAAACATACACTTTAACGCATTGATAATAGAGGCGTGTTTAACGTGTTTTTTTTTTTTTTTTTTTTATCCTTTTTTTTTTTAAGGGTTTTGTCACGCAGTGACAATGTCACCCCCGTAATGAGATCTAATAGTAATAGTAGTGGTAACGTGTTTTTGCCGCTCCGATGTATGCGTACAGTCAGCATCAAAGTAGCGGATCAGATTATACGCCAAAAGTACTATCTACCATTCTCTACCTTTTGAACGTGAACTGTAATGATTTATCCATTTCTTTATATTGATTTATATAGCCCGTTATTCTGAACATGTTTGTTGATTTCAGTAAGTAATTTAGTTATGAATGTTTATATGAAGTCTTTTAGTTCAGTGTGCCTTTCGGTAAAGGCCTCCTCCAACTCCTTCCGGTATTTCCATTCTCTTGCCACCCTTGTCCAGAGTGGTCCCACTGTGAGTATAATTTCGTCATCCCATCGTTGGAAATCCATATTTGGATGATTTATCCATATTTGGAAAAATATTCCAGGTTGGCTCGTTATTTCAACTGCTACTTTTGATGACTGCATTTATCAACAGTTTTTTACTCAAGAGGCGGCGCAATTTCAAATGTTAAAAACATATTTTTTTACGCCCTTGACTATGAGCTACGAGTATGTCCAAAGTTACAAACCGTATTACTACTCTGACCAAAGTTATCATAATTGTTCATTTTTTTTTTAAACCCACCTACTTATAAAACGCCACGTTGCGATAATCTATCAGCTAAATAGTTTATAGCATCCGCTTCGACAAAACCATAACGGTTCGTTGTTCTCTGTTTATTTATCTCGAGTTGAAATTCGGTTCCAAAACATTGCAACAAAGTCGGCACCTATTTCATTGTTCATAGTTACACTAACTATTATGTGGTAAGCACTATGCGGTATGAACTTTGTACTTACCTCAAAACGAGGTTAAAAGAGGTACCTAACCCCAAAAACAAAATAAAAAAACTCCTCATTAAATTTTTCCAAGTTCTCGTTAAGTGACTTACCTCTCTATAATAATAATAATAAATAAATAATTTCTTTATTCAGACAAAATACAGTCCACATTTGTTAGTCTGTTACTTATAAACTAGGTTAATTTGTACTTACATATGTAAATATATTACATTTATACAGGTATTATTTTTAACCCTTTACCGCATACGAAGCCATTTATGGCGGATATAATATTCAACTCTATTGACAGCTAGTAATGATCAAATTTAAAACAAACTTTCAAAAAAAATTTTTTTTATGTGCAGTACGGGGTTAGTTGATATAATAAACATCCCCACTACGGGGGTTTATTAGTGCGGACATCCAGTGTCTTTGCAAAAGACTGTCTGGCCTATCCGCTAACATATTTAGAATGCTGTTGGGACTACCCTGGATTCTGCTTCTAATAGACACCATCTTTTTGCGCGTTACGGCGTGGAAATCCTCTACGTGGGCGTCAGCGAACATTCCAGATGCGCTGCAGAATCTAGGGAGTCCCATCAGGACCCTATGTCTTCATCTTGACTTCTTCAAGTATTTGGGCTAGATATGTCATTCTCTTCTTTTCCTGGTGTTTGGTAATTCCAGTGCTTGTACAGTTGCCATCAAACATCCAACAATAAAAACAAACTTTATAATATCAGTGCGTACCGCCAAGTGGGGTTACTGGGGACGGATAGGGTAACAGAAGACAATATTTTTTGACTATCAACATCAACTAATCTAGCTATAAACTGAAATAGATACTATACTTACACTAAAGAAAAAGTGGCCAAGCTCACTGGTGGCCGAGGCGGGAATGGTTAACCCGCGGTTTCAACTTAGGTGGCTAACGTCCTGACCACTAGACCACCCGGCCACGGCGGTACCCGTCCCAAATTCTCAGGTCAAAATCTAGCTAGTTGCAAAATTAAGCCTAAGATTGGTAAATCCTGATTGTAAAACAAAAAGTACACTGCTGTCAGCAACGTTCAGCAATTGGGGAATATTTCCTTTGTCTAATGTTACCCGTCCTGTCTCCAGTTATCCGAGTCAAGCATGAGCAAGTTCAGCCTTTGCCTTCTATTGTGCCATTTGATGGCATCTGTACAATGAATTTATAATGAAGCATAATATCAGGTTCCCTATTTTCAGCTGGTGGTACGCCGACGCGGCCGCCGGGGGGTGTACGCGCAGCGTTGTACCCCGGTGTCTTTGGACGCGTATAGCCTGGACAGCGTCAGCGTCGGACATCGCAAGGGCAACCAGAGGCTACGGGCTAGCAAAAGGAGCTATGGGAATCCGGCGTATGATGATGAGGTGAGGAATTCTGACTTCAGATGTCTACAAATTGAAGAGCGCCTGTTTTTCATCCCGCAAGGGCGAACCATCAGCTACGTAAAAGGCGTTACGACAATAAGGGCCACTTGCAACATTCGACTAACCCGGGGTTAACCGGTTAAACATTGAGTTACTATGGTTACCAGTACAATTTGACACTGGGTTAACGGATTAACCGCTTAACCCCAGGTTAGTGGGGTGGTGCATGTTACCCTAAGAGTTCTGGTTTAATGATACTCCAGTTTTGTATTTGTAGACGTAAAGCTTGAATAGCATTTTAGCGACTTCAGCGTAGGAAAGGCATGATTATGGTGTGGAGATTTATTCTACCTCCAGTACAGCCGTCTATTGACCCGTTAGCGTTGTGCACCCAACGCTAACAGTTAGGAAACGAAACTATGGAACACTTGTATGGTGACGAGATTAATTAGGTATATTGTATACAAATATTATTTCAATAGCATAGCGAGTTTACTGTATTGATAAATTTAAAAGATCTAACTGATCTTTTTTCCTTAATTCTAGGTTACTTCCCACCCTATGAACTATGCGGCGCTGGCTAATTTCGCTCTGGACATGGAATCCATGAGCACCGAATTCGCGGAGATTCCCTCCATCACCGTCCGACCTGATGAAGTTCCTCCAGGATGCGAAGACAAGAACAGATACTCTAATGTTCTGCCGCTGCCAGAGACCAGGGTGCCTCTCAAGAGGGTCGGGAATGATCCCACATCGGAGTATATTAATGCTAATTATATAACGGTGAGTAAAAAAGGTGTATCTTAACTTTTGATAGATACAGTACCGTCTTTACCATAAGGGCACACGGGGCCCGTGCCCAGGGCCCCCATCCTCAGGGGGCCCCGAAGGACAGACAGTAACAGTATATTTGATTACTCATAATAAATAGAAGATCATAGTAGAAAAAAAAATAGTTTAATTCGCTTTCTTTACTTTACAAAAAGGCCCCAAATTCGTATGTGCCCTAGGGCCCCAGTATAGCTTAAGACGGCTCTGGATAGATACTATCTTCTTCTGTCAGCTTCTGACCGGTGAGAAAATCTTTACCAAAAGCGTGTGATATTTTCAATTTCTTCCTTTTGTTTACACGCTTTAGAAGCGCTTAGCGACATCTACCGTAAGAAGAAGAGTTTTGCCCAAAGTGGTGAATGTTTCCATGTTTCCTTTAATTAAAAAAAAAGTAGTATCGCTAGCATGATAAAAAAATATAGTACCTACTCCGATGTATGTACCAGACGTACCAGTAGGTAGACAGGTACATGTTTTCTGATAAGTTTGCAATATGATTTGTGTATAAATTCTATATTCTATCAACTATTACAGGGCCCGGGCAACATCAAGAACTACTACATCGCGTGCCAGGCGCCGCTGCCCAACACCGTGGCGGACTTCTGGCGCATGGTGTGGGAGCAGAACTCGCGCGTCATCGTCATGCTGACAGAGTACATGGAGAACGGCGTTGTGAGTATCATTCAAAGGAGTTATCATTAGTTTTGAATAAAGTCGTAGGTTGTGAATTAAAGCTGAGTATAGGCGTTCTAAATGAATCGTTAGCTATTCCTCCATTTCCTCATGCCGAAATAGGTGCGAGTCTAATAGGTGATGGGTTCGTGACCACGTGGGTGGAAGGGAGCATTCTAACAGAGAATTAGAGAGACTTTAACAACTAACAATTACGGCGTGATCAGAATGCTCCCTTCCAGAGCTGCATGGTTACTTTAGAGTAGATAAGTAATTCAGAAAGAGACTCTTTCTCGAGGAGGTCATATATGAACCGTCATACTTGCATTATTACGAGTATCGGGGCCTAGCCAAAATGACAATCGATTGCAGAAAACAAAACGAAACGCTATTGTCCCTCTATCACTCTTTCATATTAGTGCGATAGAGACAAACAGCGTTTCGGTTTGTTTCTCTGCGAGTGTTATCTAGGCTAGTAGGCCTCTAATAATCCATTAATTGGACCAAGACTTGGCATAATACTAATACCTAGCTATCAAGCACATGAAAAGCGACATCCCACCGCTCATTTCGATAACTTATGTATACGCTCTGATTTTATCGATCTGGCATAATAACGAATTGCTCTTATGTCATTCCAGGAAAAATGCTATGAATACCTTCCCCCATCAGAAGTGTCAGACAACAAGCGGACCTTCGGCGAGTTCCAGATCATGCTCAAGAAACGCGAACAGCGCGACAAATACGCTGTCTCCAGCGTCCAGGTCATCAACCTGACGACCAGGACGTGGAGGGAGGTCACGCACCTCTGGTACTTCTGGCCGGCGAAGGGAGTCCCTGATGATTATGACTCGGTGCTGGATTTCCTGTCGGAAATGAGGAGTTACATGAAAGTATCACAGTCAGCCAAAGAATATGATGAAGAAGGTAAGTTTTGAGACGATTTATGTCTCTTTTCTAGCAAAGTAACAACCAAACGATAGAAAACTGGGAACTTGATCGAAGATTTTTTTGTTTTTGCTTCTAAAATATAAAGAATATAGGTATCTGTGTCTGAGATGACGAGTCTAGTAGCATAAATTTAAATAAGTGTAGATACCTTATATAAATCTTCACATTTCTCTAATAATTTGTATCTTGTGTGCTAACATAGTTTTTAAGAATTACCTAATGGTAATATTAATATTTAATTATACTTTAGTTAATTTTAATTTTATTGTAGTTATTTTATTGTAAATTGGTAAATTTATATGGAATTTCATTCTAAAATAAATTATTTGATTGATTGATTGATAACCTAAAGACAAGTATATCCGTCAAAATTACATTATGCGCACGGGAATTCCTGTTGCTTTTGGCGTTCAATGAGTAAGGAAATTAATTCCTGATTTAACATTTCAGGTGTAGAAGTAATTTACGGCGACGGCAGCCGTTCCTCCTACGGAAACCTGTCCAAGCTGCGAGAAGAGGGCAGCCCCGGCAACGGCGTGAACGTATACTCGCCGGCCAAGGCCGAGGAGATGATGCGACGAGGCCAAGCTACCAACGGCACGCTCAGCAGGATGAAGGCTGCGGCTGAAGTGGAAGGTAAGGTCCAGCCAACAGATAAATAGATTTTGCTTCTCGGGCCACGGTAGAGATGACGCAATGAAGTGAGCCACTAATGGGGCCCACATATTACCAGTTCGCCGGACGATATCGGCCTGTCAGTTAAACGCAAAAGGTGTCAGTTACGAAAAACTGACAGGCTGATATCGTCCGGCGACCTGGTAATCTGTGGACCCCTTAACGGCAGGCTCAGCCGGACGAATGCTGCATATGAGGTGAAAAGTAAGGTTCATATGGTAGAAAGGGTTAGAAGTATTGCTGGCCAGACTATTAGATGACGCGGTGAGACGAGGTACTGATGGTACGTTCAGTAGGATGAAGGCTGCGTCTGTGGCGAAAGGTAAGGATCAGCAACCAGTAGCAACTGAAGCACGCAGTCTAACGGCGTGAATGTGTATTCTCCGGCCAAGGCCGAGGAGATGATGAGTCGCGTATTTTGTAATCAACACTTCAGAAGACCCATCTTTTAACGACATTTAAAATGAAAAGTGTGTTAAACATTAAAAGTGAATGCCAAGTTATAGATATTATGTAAATGTCATTAAAATATACATTATGACTTTGTCCAGGAGTCCGACCGTGTACGGTGGTATGCGCAAGCGGCGCGGGGCGCTCGTGCGCGCTGATCGCGCTGGATGTGTGCGCGCGCGCGCTCACCGCGCACGCGGCCGACGTGCCGCGCGTCGTGCGCGAGCTGCGCGCGCAGCGCCCGCACTCGCTCTCCAACCGACACCACTATATCTTCCTGTATAAGGTTAGTAGTACCATTAGTAAAGCGCTATTAATAGTAGAAGAGGTGTAAAAACCGGCCAAGTGCGAGTCGGACTCGCACACGAAGGGTTGGGTTCCGTACCATTTTCTATAAAAACGGTCACCCATCCAAGTACTGACCCCGCCCGACGTTGCTTAACTTCGGTCAAAAATCACGTTTGTTGTATGGGAGCCCCACTTAAATCTTTATTTTATTCTGTTTTTAGTATTTGTTGTTATAGCGGCAACAGAAATACATCATCTGTGAAAATTTCAACTGTCTAGCTATCACAGATCACGAGATACAGCCTGGTGACAGACGGACGGACGGACGGACGGATGGACGGACGGACGGACGGACGGACGGACAGCGGAGTCTTAGTAATAGGGTCCCGTTTTACCCTTTGGGTACGGAACCCTAAAAACCGCGAAAAAATCGTGCCAAAGTTGGCGTTCGACAATTTCGTTGCGACGTTTTTTCATAGAACTCCAAGTAAATGGGAACTGGTCTAGCAGGAAGAAGAAGAGTTTTTCCTTAGAACAAGCAATAAATCTCTTGTAGCCAGATTGCTTTTGGGTTTGTAAAATTTAAAATTGTATACCAACCTTACATCTGACAAACAATACTTGAGTGACTAGAAAATCACGTTTAAACGATTTTTATCCAAGACCTGAAGGCAGACAGCCTGAAAGCAGAGACAGAGAGAGAGCAAGAGAGAGAGAGAGGGAGGGAGGGAGAGCGCGCAGAAGGTATACAGATATCTTGATTTCTCATGCCATAGAGGCCAATAGTATTAAAAAAAAATTATAGTTCAGTTAAGGTATTGTTTAGCAAACATATTTAAAATACCTATTCATTCGTTGCATATCTCGTCGTTTTATTCGTTCCGACAGTATCAACGCAGTCATTAACATTTTTTGTAATTTTCAGGTGCTAAGCGAGTACGGCAACAAGCTGAACGGCGGGGGTGTCGACACCATATAAGCCCGCCACTGCCGATTTCCCTCCATGACATTCAATACTAATTAGATAAGTAACGACTTGTGCCAATAACCTACTGTACCCGAGAATACCAATACCCGAGAAAAAACATGCTGACGTCAATGACGCCATAAGGCGGATCCTATTGTAGGATAAGACTTGGTTCGCATTCTGGATTAGTTTACAAAAATGCAACATTTTGAAGACTTTTTCAGACTTCCCTTGTATGTCAGATTTTCACTAAGTCTTATTTTTGAAAGTATAATATATCGTTTGGAAATGTATTTGTTAGGACATAGGTCATACAGTTGATAATTTTTGTTGGACATAGCTCATTCGTTGGGCGAGACGAGTATGCACGCTGAGTTTTGTGGTCTAAACAGTGTGAAAGATGTTTTTTTTTAATGTTGCAGATATTTAGAGATTTGTATCGAATGTTAACTAAATAATTTATTGCATAAGTACAGGTTAGGTTATTGGCATAAATCAAAAGTGAGAAAACTATTGGGAATATACCAAAGTGTAAGTTACGAGATCTCTATAAAATTTGATCGCTCAAATATACTGATGTTTACCTTTTCATGTTTAAATACCAGAATTTAAGACCATTCTATAGGTATGATTATTATGTTTGTTAAACTTTTTATTTACATTGCTAGGATGTAAATATATCTTCATGATGTTAAGCGTCAATAATATGTGACCGGATAAACTGGATATAAACTAAATTATTAATAAGCAGTTATTTAATGTTGGGATTTTCTTTTTGACGCTATGAGCCTAATATGATGTATGTAGTAGACTACAATTACTATTACCTAAGTAAATGGATTTTCGGTGCTGTTGGTGAAAATGAACTGACATTTCCACCTAAGTGCGTTGGGGTTAGATTGAAGGGGTTTTTCATGTGGGGTGAGATGAAAAATCGCCCGTAATGCTTAGGCATACGGACGATTTTTTGTCTTACCCCTTGTGAGGGACCCTTTCAATCTTATCCCAACCCACCATACTAATTATTAATAATAGGTATGCTATTGGATACTTATTACTTATGCCTAATATGAGCTGATCATATCGACACTACTTTTATGTTATAATTATTCGAACAATTTATTTTTACTTAGAAGTTCTTTCCACTAGTCTAATTTATTTTTTAAGTTACATATTTGCCAAAAATGTCAATAATAATCAATTTATTTTCGAAACGCATAATTAAATCACAAAAATGATAAACGTCATAATAATTTTCAATGCGTAGTGATTAGGTATTGAAATCTGCTGTGATTTCTGTTAATTTCTAAGATAATCTTTGCTTTGTTAAAAAATCTAGCTTTACAGTATTCCTGTAATAAAATATACCTACCTATTTTGTAAGTTATAAGCGCCTTGTAAGTATGTCCTGTGACGCAATTTAATACTCTATGATAAATATCTTGAAATCCATGAAAATAATTGGAGTGTTTTCAAAAATATACGTACCTTGGTGTATGAATATTAACTATCTCAGTGCGGTTATCTTTTGTGTATAGTTTTCCTCTACTTCTTTGATTTTATGCGTAATTGTTAAAATTTGTTGTTAATTTGATATTTTTAAGTTTGTTATAAATCGCAGCTGAATAAAATATCCATGAGATTTATTTATGGTATTTATCAAGGCATTTATTTTATTTTAATATATGTATAATATGTGAAAGCACTGTTTGTCCAACACACGTAGAATATAAGAAATATGTATAGTATTCGGATAAGTTTTATGAAAATTATGAATTACAATAATGACCAAAAACATAAAAAATATCATTGATTAAACTGTCCTTCATTAGTTGTAACAGCTGTCTTATAAAGAACGTAAATAATAAAAGTATAAAGGATAACATAACATTTTTACTTTTCTTACCTCACACGTTCACATACGTTAAGGCACAGTGACATAACATAAACTTTGAATCATATAATCGTAGCTTTTATATTGTGTTTTTTGATTAGATTAAATTAAAATACTAGGTATTCTAGACTAGGAAGTTCTCATTTTCTTCTACGGCGAATTCTACTGCAACATCATCTGGAAGAGTATCAGTAACTCCTGTCATGTCTTTTGGCATCTCAGCACTTTTTGCGGGATCGTCTGAATCATCATTAACTCTTCTAAAATTATCTTCTGTTGTCGGTGCAATATCATCATAATCATCCCAATTTTCGGGATTTTTGTCCATCTCATCCAGTTGAGCTTCGTCTACGTCATCTTCGATCCAGCTCTCGCTTGACTCCGTTTCATCTCCCTTTAGTTCACTAACAGCTGTGTTCTCAAGTGTTGAACCATTATCGTTATCATTCGGTAACTCTTGACATATGTCATCAACATAATCTTCATCGGCAAGTTGTTCGTTAAACACATCTTCAGCATCTTCAGAGTCGTAATCTGCTTCGTCCGCTTCATCTGATACTTCATTATAATCAAGCTCCACCACGCGAGCCAAATTGTGGAAACTGATTGTCTTTTTCCCTTTGTTATTTTCAAGTTCTTTTTTGGATTTGTTGCTTTCGAGTTCCTTTTTGTCGTTGTTTTTTTCGGGTTCCTGTCAAGCAAAAAGAAAAATCCTGTTTTTGAAAGTTAGAATTTTTTTTTGATAATGAATGTGGTAGATTCTTATATAATGAGCTGACGCGAGATTTGTACTGAACTGTCAATTTAATCATACCAAAAAACTCGCCAGCTTTCGCGGATCAACCTATAATGCTCGGAAAGGTAAATTATTTCGTTTTATGAACTTTTTCACGAACATCAATAATCATCTTAGTACCGTCAACTGTAAAAATATAGGTGTACAAATCATCTTAAAAATATGTCCCATAACTCTTATGTCAGTGAATTAAGAACTATGGGACATATTTTTGAGTAAGTTGTCTACACCCATATTTTTACAGTTGACTGTACCATCGGTATCATTTGTGCCACATTTAGATCTGTTCTGTAAGTTTAGTCACATGCACAGATCGCAAGTGATCGAAAACTTCCTTAACAATTAGTTAGTCACAAATAAAATTATTCTAACAGGCTTTTAAGCATTTATTTGCACGATGATTTCTGCCACAATATATTATCAATATAAATATAAAAGTTCGCGTAAAAAATATCAAAAAGTCTATCAAAATATAATCATCCAAAATTCAATACAAACCATTTATCAAATTGCATCGTCATTGATTGCCTCATGAATAGTGACTGCTCGTAAATAATAGAGGCTATTAGTTAATTCTCGTATGTTTAAATTTGGAGGCACTTCTATCTATTATGTCTCTGTTAGGTACCCCTAATCAGGCTTTCTGGGGAAAATTCCATAGCTACCATTAATCATGAGAATTCATGAGTCAGCATGGTTTTGAATTACATGTAAATTCAACTGGCGTAGATTCTTTAAAAATAATGCAATTTTTCCTTTAACATTGAAAATAAATAGCTAGGGAAATGAAGCTTACGAAACGCCTAAATAAAACTAATGGACCAGCCTAATCATTTACAAGATGGCCAAAGGGATCAAAGAAAATATTCCGAATCAAGCGTTTGTTTGGACATGGGACATTCTTCTGCTATCCCTATATTAAAATAATCCCTTACACACGACTGGATCTTATTTGGATTGCCAAGGGCGTTCGTGAGGTAATCGAAATTGGCGTTTTCCGTCTCTTTCTCGCAGACCTCGTCGACCTCCTTGATGTCCGAGGGCTGCCCGATGGAGTACGGCTTGTACAGGGGGAGTGAGAGGAACGAACCAGCCAGGGACATGGATGAGCATTTGCTTGCACCTGCATAGAATTCTCAATGTGAACAGTCGATTGTTTCTAATGATTTGCAAAAACCTTTTTTACACAGCAAGACTTAGGGCTGATTTAGACAAACTCGCATGCGATTTTAGTTACATTGCGGACTGTTGATTACGTCCAATTCAACCGACCGATCAAAAACCGCAATGTAATGAAACTCGCATGCGAGTTCTCGCATCGTCTAAATGAGCCCTTATACTGCTAACATACCTCTGCTTTCGAAAATATCAATCCCATATACCATATTAAACGGTAAATCCATACTAATATTATAAATGCGAAAGTGTCTGTCTGTTACCTCTTCACGCTTAAACCGCTCAACCAATTTGGACAAAATTTGGTATGGGGATAGTTTGGGCTCCGAGAAAAGACATAGGGTAGTTTTTATCAAACATCATTATCACCATCATTCCACGCAGACAAAGTCGCGGGGAGAAGCTAATATTAATATAAAAGCAAGTAGGTAAGTTCCCGAATCACCCACGGTTTAATGGTCATATTGACACAGAATTTTTTTATTAACAATATTTTGAAATCATTGTATTAGCAAAGCTAATTCTATGCAATGATAACGAAAAAGTTTGCTTACATCTCTTTGTTGGATGAACCAAATCTGCCATAAGCTGCTCCGACTGTTGATGAAATTTAACTTGTTATCGTTTGCCGCTTATTCGTTTTCAAATATTAATGCCAATTATAACTTCACTTTCGCTTACCTCACGTGCTGCTGTACCACCCTGGGAAAAATATAAGGAAAACAACTTGTAAATAGGGAATATTACGCGAAACTATGAGTAGGGGGCGCCACTACCACAATCCATCACAATCTGGGGGTCTACCGCGAAGTGTGGGCGATGGTACCTAGGTAGTTTTACAGAAATATATCAGGGAAATGTCATTCCGGTTTTTATCCCTAATCACCCCAGTTGACGGCATTTACTCGTAACGAACTAATTATGGGCGGATTATGTTCATGTTAGTCCATGTGACCTATTTTACTGGAAAATGATTTTTTCCTACTACCATGTTGTAAACGTACCTTGACTTGAAATCGAACTTTCTCGCCTGTCTCTTCCTTCGTATCCTCCTTCTTTTTGGTGTGAGGCTTGTTGCCAGCTTTACGTAAACGACGAACGTTGTACGCGCGATATGCTGCCTGTAACAGATTTCAGGATAAATTATTGGTAGGTACAATAGGCTTAGCGTGGGCCTAGCACAGGAAGGGCGAGATACTGTCGCGCCAATCATGTGATAGCCCGGCAGGGACTGTAGCCTACATGACAATCGTTCGTCGACAAACGCCAATCGAAATGTAAAATGTAAAGGAAAAGACACGTGATCGTTTCTATCATTATTTAAGATTCGATTGGTTTCTTTTTCTATAAAAGAATTGTTGTCATGTTGCTCTTTTAAAAAGTTAAGATTATAGACGTAAGCGATTATTATATTAAGGGTACTTATTTGCTTATTAATATTGGATTGGCCTGAATTATATTGATAGGATATTCTACACTTATTCTGGTTAAATACATGAATTATTATTTAGCTGTCTGAGATTAGCTATTTTCGGTGCACCATTTTACCAAAAGAGTCCAATTGTGAAAATATGACATGTCTATCTTCTGATATTTTAGTTTATCACCTGTATTTTGGAAGCGACGCAATCGTAGTTGATGTCTGGGCTTTCCGTGACTTTCTTGTATATTTTAAGCGTGTGTTTTGCCGCACGTGATGTCTCATCCATCTCGCTGTCTGTCGACGATGACTGTGGACAAGAAACCTTATAACTGTTACAGAGTCCTCATAGCTTTGCCGTTTCAGAAACATTCAGAGAAAGTATCGTTGTTTATCTTGGCCCACTAAGATCGGCTCTTCACTCACTATTGTGCATAGATTCTCCCTAAGTACTACTAGTAGTAGTATACTGGAAAAGTGTTAAGATTTAATCCTGCAATGAAATATGTCTTTCCATAAATCAACCATCAACAGAGTTGAGTGGCGAATTGTCTTTAAAAAATTGGCAAGCGGAGATGGAGACAAAAATATAAGAAACCTATTATTCTAGCCTTCGGACAGAAGGCATGCAGCGCCAGCGACAACGTCTCAAATCTTGTCATTGGGAAAGCATACGTAACAATGCGCTCCTCATTCTCTACTAAATATCTGACTGAAGATATTAGTATTTTGACACTTTGTATATTCGCTACAGGCAGGCACCTACAATCGGACAGAAAATAGTTCAGGGCGGTGAAATCGAGAATGCCCCAGATCGCAGGTGTTTGTGGTACGAACCGAAGGTGAAGGCTATAAATATGCGATCTGGGGCTTTACGAATTACCGCTCGTGGTTTGTCTAAAGTTTTACGTCTTGCCTTGGCCAGGAAATGAGATTTTCTCCTCGCGTAGCGGGCAGAAAATCCCACTTACGGCCTAGGGTGACGTAAATATTTGAACATGCACTTTAACCCCTTGTTCAGATATTTCTAAAGCACCTGTAGATGTTCATGTTACCTCGACTTGAGTGGATTTGTTCAGTTGGTGGCGCAGAAAAGCACGCCGCACCGCATCCTGGAGGGCGGGAAGAGCCTTTGGATCTATGCCGGTTTCTCGCACCAAGTTCTGTAGCAAGTTGCCCTCTTTCACTGAAAATAGCAATTCGCGTAGGTATTTTTTAAAGTTTAATGATGTTAAGTTAAAGCATTCTTTTTAAATGTGACCACTCTTCGTTTAGCAAGACGGAGGAGAGTGGCCGAATGAAAAGGCAAGTTTGAGAGATAGATAGGAGTCCTTCATGCATTGATTCCAACCTAATATTAAACGAAAATTCCTTCTAGAATACAGACCGTATGGAGACAGACGAGCAGACAAATGCAGCACGTGTTGCATTTGTCTGTTTGTCTGTCTCCATACGGTCTGTATTCTAGAAGGAATTTTAAATGGTTATGCATAGGTTGTGCATGGCCCCAAAGACTGAATTACCTACTAACGCGAGCCAATCATACATAGACACATTTAAGAAGCTCTCAACACATACACTCACAAAATTGTAAATTCTACAAACCTTCACCACTTGAAAAGTACCCTGAGATAATTTCCAAACTCTTCTGAACGTCTTCTTCACTCAGCGACAACGCGCGCAGTTCGTCTCCCAAGTCCGCGCAGTAAGTGTTCGTGCAGACGTCGTCGCATACGCGCGCCGCAATGAACAGGTGCTCACGCGCAACTAGCAGTGAGGAAAGGTAGTCGGCGATGAATTGGTAGAGGTTTTCAGGTTGAGCGCGTAGTACCTTGCAAATATCAGAGGAAGATTAATCAAGAAGATAAAGCAAACTTAACAATTAATATGTACAAATAGCGGCAAAAGGATTTAATAGGTTCCTCCTACAGAGTGGTGTAGGCATAATGGGTGTATAAACCAACTTAAAACCGTAAAAAAATTTGTTACATTGTTCAACATCTTAACTGGTATTCACAACTTGACCAAGTCATGAGTAGAGTGAGGAAACTAGTCTGGATTTTTAGGACACTAAGGCACATTGTACCAGGGAAAAACAACCAATCAAACTCGCGTAATATATTAAATGAAATATATATATCCCTGGTCCAATCTGTCCTAGTATATTGTATCTCTGTCTGGGGTGGATCGGCAAAGAGTCGTTTTATTGACCTTGAACGTGCCCAACGTGCATTAATTAAGATTATGTATTTTAAAAGAATTAGGTTTCCTACTGACCAACTCTATTTAATTAGTAACTTGCTAACAGTCAGAAAATTATATATTCTAAATATCACATTAAAAAAACATAAAATATTACCCTATAATACAAATCACAAAAACAAAAGAAAAAAAGCAGTCGTAGCGGAAATTGTAAAAACAAGGACCTCATTTGCTCGCAGACAGTTCTGCCCAAAATCCTCACATGTTTACAATAAATTGAACAAACAACTTGAAATTTACTCGAAACATTATTATGACTGCAAGAGAGAAGTTACAAATTGGCTGAAGACCTTAACCTATGATGAGACAGAGACTTTACTACATTGATCTTGATTGAAAAAACGCACAAACAGACAAGCACACACACACACACACACACACACACACACATACACACACACACACACAGACACACACACAGATAGAGAGGGATACATATACATTTCTTTTTCTTTTATTTTATTCATGTATCATAATTCTAGATTAAGTGTAAATAGTAACTATAAACTAGAATTTTAGCCAGTAAATTAGAGTTAATTAGAGTTAATTAGCTTAGCATATGTTATATAATAGTTATGTCTAAAGGAAGAGCGGCGTCACCCAACACAGGCATTTTTGCTTACCGGGTGGCTCCATCACTTTACATTATAAACAAAGTGTGTCTTATGTAATAAAGAATTTTTGATTTTTTTTTGAATTTTTTTGAAAAAAGGTTAAACGGCAGTTGAACTACAAGTAGGGCCGCCTAAACTATGCTGGGGCCCCTGGGCACATAAGAATTTGGGGCCCTTTTAAAAAGTAAAGAAAGCTAATTAAACTAACATTTTTCTACTATGATCTTCTATTTATTATGGGTAATCAAATATACTGTTTGTTACTGTCTGTCCTTCGGCCCCCCCTGAGGATGGGGGCCCTGGGCACGGGCCCCCTGTGCCCTTATGGTAAAGACGGTACTGACTACAAGACAAGTGGGTAAAATAGGAAATTCTTACTTCTCGAGAAATATCAGCCATCAAATCCTTCAGTCCCTCAGGTAGGGCGAGCCTACAGCTCTCTCGTATTTGGGGTTGCAATAAGTCCTCCATTATTTATCAAATATTTATTTATTGTGCAAAAAAATGTTGACATCAAATAAGGGCGAGAAATCAAGTAAGCCGTGGTTGCGATTAACATACATGTAGGATACATTTAAACTAAAAATAACACTTCTGAACACCGTGTGCAAAGTCTAAAATAATAAGAAATAAAAGATTCATTAACTTAGCCCGATATTAAACAGATTTTAAGAATAAGTTAAGTTAGTTAGTTAGGTTAGTTAGTTCTTTCTTTATATTGACAAAAAACAATCTCTATTGGTAATTCCAAAATGTTAAAATAACGCCTATTCCCAAAAATTTACTCTAATACGATGGAATGGAGTTGGCTGGTCTAAGTATTTAGCAGATGGCGCCAGCATAGCTTGCCCTGTCAATCCCTACATAGAATGGTCAAATTCGTGTGGTACTATACAGCACGTCCACGGATGATTTTATTATTTCTTTTGCGGTACATATTCATGAAAAGAAATGTACTTTTATGTACTTATGTTTTAAAAAAATGTAATGAAAGTCGCATGCGAGTTCGCGCGCCGTCTAAATCAGCCCTTAGGTTCACCTTTTTTAATCATGACAGCGATTTTTGCAGTATGACTGTCACATTTTGATGTGCTTGTAGATAGTACAATTTGAGTACATTTGTTTTGTATTCATTTGACATTAAATTAACCATAAATATAGTGTGGTCGTGCCAGGCAGTATCTACCCAGCACGACCACGACCTGTATGTCGCTATGCCAAAACCGTGCGAGTTCATTTTTTAAAAACATAAGTAAAGCCTGACAACAGTTTATTTGACCCTCGCCATTTTGCGGATTTTCAATGGTACTAATTTCTTTTACTGGCAACAAGTACTCTTTGACAACGAACGTTGGATGTCATCGAATGTCATGTGTGTAAACAAACGGAAAATATCTACGAATATATTCAAATATAAACGGTTTTATTACAAAAATGCTAAAAAAAATTACCAAAGATGCGAAAAAAATTGTAGTGAATGCAATCAAATACTTACAGCTTAAAAAAGACGAAGGATTACATAGTATTCCAATAAACAATGTTTTAAAGTTGGTTGTTGACATGACCGGTATTGACATTATATAGTGCGGTTTAATTGAACTGGTTAGTTGTTTGGTTTAAACTTTAATATTTCATTTAAGGTTTATGTAGATCGACGATAAAAATCCTATAATCGAATTGGAGACTGAACGGTTTATAATCGAGGTTGGTGGTCCTGAAAGCGACACAACATCTGATGAAAATCAGACTTCGTCAGAGTCAGAAAACGAAGAATATATAAATATTGAATATTTAGAATCAGATTTTGACGAATAGATAAATTGAAAGAACCGAATTCTATGTAAGCAATGTTTTGACATTATACGAGTATCAACATGAAGCCAATGCCCACTACCCCGACTATACATGACGTACGCACATTATTGCCATACGTAAGCTGTTTCCAGCGACACTATCTCAGGGTTAAATAAACTGTTGTCAGGCTTTACATAAAAGTACATTTCTTTTCAAGAATATGTACCGCAAAAAAAAAAAAAATCATCCGTGGACGTGCTGTATAGTACCACACGAATTTGACCATTCTATGTAGGGATTGACAGGGCAAGCTATGCTGGCGCCATCTGCTAAATACTTAGACCAGCCAACTCCATTCCATCGTATTAGAGTAAATTTTTGGGAATTAGGCGTTATTTTAACATTTTGGAATTACCTAATAGAGATTGTTTTTTGTCAATATAAAGAAAGAACTAACTAACCTAACTAACTAACTTAATTTTTAATGGAATATTATGCCCTGAATGCCAGCCCTTTAAGCCAAATCTCATAGAACCACATAGAACTCAACTAGAGAAAGAGGCAAGTTATGATGGCGCCATCTATGCAAACCTTTGACATTTGCCAACCCCATTAGCCAACATTTTGAAGTAGTTTTTTAGTTCTTATAGTCGGAATTACCTGAATAGGTACACCTTAAGTTTTAGCCAGTGGCGTAGCGTGAACAAATCTATAACCGTGGTCGAAGTCGCATCTGCGAGGACCTTTTGTTTTACTGTAACCAAAGGGGCCTCGCGCGAAGCCCCCCCTTAGGGCGCGAGGCCGTGGGCGACGGCCCACTTCGCCCACGCCTAGCTACGCCACTGGTTTTAGCCACGGCTCATGAGAGCCAGGGGTCCGCTCGGCAACTAATCTCTCTACATGATATAAATACACAGACATACCTATGTGCTAAAAATATGTTTTTGGACGTGGCGTACGTCTCTTTCATTATAGGTACATAATTACGAACTAAATAAACTTTACTCTGCTAACCTTAGAAAATAAAATATAACTTATTAAAACAGAAATATAACTTGGATCGATGCTAATACACGACTAGGAATCACTGTGGTGAGTTTATTCATCTTCGCCCTATTGTTCGTCTTTCTTGGTGGTATCCATGGCCGTGGCGTCGGGCACGGTTATGGCATCCGAATCCGACACGAATCTCTTCCTCTCTTTCCGAGCATTTTGCATCTTCTGTAGTATTCCGTGAAAAACTAATTTTATAAATCGTCATATGACAACCAAAACTCACTAATTACTAAAATATAATTAAACAAAAATCAACCTTATTTAAATGCTATTAAGTTGTGGTATAAATTGTGAGTTTTGGTTGTCACCTGACGAAGTAAGGGGTGCTAGTAATCAATGATATTGATTTTATTCTTCTTCGCCCTCTTACGCGTCTTCGTCGGTGACGTCCGTGGCCGTGGTGGCGTCAGGGACGGTGGTGACGTCCGTGGCCGTGGTGGCGTCAGGGACGGTGGTCACATCCGACACGTAGCTCTCGTTGCCTTCCGTTCGTGTTGCATCTTCTGTTGAATTCAATCAGAATAACCTTTACTAGAACCAAAGTGTAAAGATCTTCCCTCTAGTTATAAATGGATGGCGCTTTTTGTTTTCACTAAATTGTCAAGTGTCAACTTTTGATAACCACAGTTACCGTATACCGCGTTTCCACCAGAGATGTGCGCGGTTGCGTAGCGAGGGATGTGTTGTTAAAAACCAATAGCAGACTAGAGCTGCGCTGAGCGAGGATAGGCCCCACAAGGCCCAACTTGGGGGCTCAAGGAGGTTTGTGTTGTATCTACTCAGAAAACGATATCATCTGACATCGATATCGATATATCTATCTGACTCATATGACTCAGGAACAAATCCTGTTCCTGTCTGTGCTAATAATCGTACAAATGAATGCCGGTAGGGCCAGGATTCGAACCCAGAACCTCCGGCTTCATAGGCAGGGTCACTAATAGTCACTACTGACTAGGCCAGACCGGTCAGAAGTAATTCTATTGGTTCTTAACAAACCAATATTCCTTACTACGCTACGCATCCTAATGGTTAAAAGCGGTTCAAATATCTTGGCCATATACTGACGGATGACATGAGAGACGACAGTGACATGGAACGCGAGAGAAGGGCTCTGGCTGTTCGTGGCAACATGATAGCCCGTAGGTTTGCCAGGTGTAGCAGGGGAGTCAAATGTACATTAATTAATGCTTATTGTCTCTCCTACTACACTTGTCAACTGTGGGTTGGGTACAGCAGGAAATCGTACAGCGCCATCCGTGTGCAGTAAAATAACATATTCCGGACACTGATGGGGCTGCCGCGTTCCTGCAGTTCGCGGCACCTCCACCTCCACCATGTTCGCGGAAGCCAGAATCCCTGACTTCTTCGCAGTGGTACGCGCGTGTAGCTTCTTTTTGGGAGGGAATGCGCCGCTCGCAAAACACCATTCTCATGTCGGTGTATCGCAACATTAGTTGTAATATGTTTAGGCACTGGCTTTCCGTGCACCAAAACGGGAACAAAAAATAGTGTAATACTATTTTAATTGTTCAACTTTTATTTTGTTTCTATTTAAGTATTTCTTTGGCTTTGTAACTTTAAAACTGTATTTTGATATGGGTGTACAACTGTACGTGTTGCCTGAAATAAAACTTTATTTATTTTATTTTATTTTCAACGCAGCCCAGTACGGGGCCGTCCAGCTTCATTGTATACTAATTAGTGTCCGACCGAAACATGTTTTTTCGCCGAAACCGAAATCGAAACCGAATGTTCGGCTTTGGCTCTAGTTTCGGCCGAAACCGAAACCGAAACCGAAACTTTTGTAGACTTGTTAAAATCGTTGAAAAAATGTCATAAAACCGCTTTTACACACATATTATGGCGCTGTCAACACCCAATGTCCTTGAAATTGATGTTACTTAAGCAGTTTTTTAAGAAAATTACTAGAGTTAAACCAAGATAATTCTGCAACGATTTTGATAACACACGCAGTGCAAGTGTTATTTTAAACGTCAAAACTTCTATGAAATTATGACGTATAAATAACATTTGCACTAATAGTTGCACTGCGTATGCTATCAAAATCATGGAAGAATTTTCTTGGTCTAACTCTATTCATTCACCAGTCAAGCTAACATGTAGATACATGGTCAACAAAAAAACGCGAGCGCAGCGAGCGCGAAATTTTTTGTTAACAATATCGCAAGGCCGGGTACCGATCTTCACCTGGGCATAAAAGTCCGAAGTGCCCCAGTGAGGCGAACTTTCATGCGAAGTCAAAGCCGTGCTTCAGGCTTCAGGATAAGTAGTTGAGCACAGACTCCAAACATTGTCCATTGTATTAAAAAGCGAGACCACTGGCCGAGCATGGCGCAGCGAGGCCAAAGGCTAAGCTGAAGTATAGGACATGTGGAACACAAACCAATGGTAATATGAGGTAAAAAGTGAGGCTAACGTCGAGCATTTTTCTTCGTTTTAATCAATAGTCAACTGTTCAGCCTCGCAAAATATTAACTATTGAGAAAATCAACTTTGCGGCACTAGTTGAGCGTAGCCTTTAGCCTCGCTTAAAATTTGCCATTAGAGGTAGATAAGAAAATGACTGAATAAGTGAGTGAATAAGAGCGAAAAAGACATCGTTCGACTCGGGCCGAACTGATACTCTGACAACGGCTACGTGCGACAGTGCTATCTCATTCACTCCGATACAATTAGACAGTGTGCGCGTTATAGGTGTTGACAGTCTCTTAAAACTGCGTCGACCGTCCAATGGCGCCCTCATTAGCGTGTTTTATAATAAACCAATTAATTTCTGTACCTATACATGAATCAGTATATGCAGGTATTAATATTGTTGTCCTACTTATTCCCTAACTTTTGGTCTTTGTCCGAAGTACTATTTCGTAAGTTTCGGCCCGGCCGAAAGATTCGGCCGTTTTTTGGCCGAAACCGAAACTACAGCCGAAACATGATTTTTTGGCCGAAACTGGCCGAAACCGAAACCGAAACCGAACCTTCGGTCGGACACTAATACTAATTTGCTATTGGTACACTAAAATACACTAATAGTTATTTGTTTTACAAGGGGGCAAAGTTGTTGTTTAACCGCTCGTGTTAATATTGATACCCGAGTAAGCGAAAGATTCCAAAATTGGATTCGAGAAATGGAATCTTGAGCGTTGCGAGGGTTTCAAAGCACGAGGGTTAAACAAAATTTGCCCCCGAGTGAAACATAAAATTTTTGACCACACCAACCCGAAGCAAATATTAAATGTAAAATATCATTTAAACAAAATCAAATCCAAATGAATGTTATTAAATATTTATCATCATTTAAAAGTTAATTCTACCAGCAAACATAAGAAAACAACTAAAAATTTGCATTTGATTACTTTGCCTCACATGTGAATAAAATGCAACTTTGCTATCAGTTTTTGAAGTGCAAAGTAAGCCTTTCCGAGCTGGTGTGGTGAAAATTGCTTTTTTTTACTTGGACTGCTATACTTTTATAACTAACACGGGACTTAATCGCGTAATACTTACGTTTATTTATGGCCTGACGTTTCGAACGTGACGTTACGCGATTAAGTCCCGTGTTATTTATAAAAGTATGAGTGAAAATCATGTTAGTTTTAATCAATGTATGGATTGCTATTACATTTCTGCGGCAAAGACGATAGGTTACTGATGATATATTGTGGTGTGGGACGTAAAGACAAACACTTATCTTTCGAGTATAAGTTTATTCTGGTAGGTACATGTTGCCTATGATCACACACACGTACACGTGAGAGAGTGTGTGTGTGTCATATATGGTGCACACTACACTTCCCTTCCAAAAGAAATAAAAAAGATAAGTTTAGAAAAATATCTTTTTTTTCATCATATATATCTATAGATGCTATAGCAAGAGTATAATAATAGTAAATAGTTACACGGTTTTACAATTTATCACTAAAATACGCAAAAAATAAGATAAATATCTAAGAAATATCAATATTGAATGTACCTAACCTTTTTACGTTTAAGTTTTTAGATTGGTTTTAGTAAGAAAAATTATTAGGCAAAAAAAACCTTATAATATTTTTCAAACTCGAAGCTAGGGTAGGGATGTCAGGTGTCATCTCCATATAATGTATAACCTAAAAACGCCAAATCTCGCAAAATTATATTGAAATGACAGATGTCATCCTACCCTTCGAGTTTGAAAAATATTTTTAGTCGTAAAACAAAGTAGAATATTAATACATATATGAAATTCTTGACAAATAATAATAGTTATTTTTTTTACAAGGGGGCAAAGTTGTTGTTTAACCGCTCGTGCTAATATTGATACCCGAGCAAGCGAAAGATTCCAAAATTGGAATCTTGAGCGTTGCGAGGGTTTCAGAGTACGAGGGTTAAACAAAATTTTACACCACACCAACCCGAAGCAAATATTAAATGTAAAATATCAAACAAAATCAATCAAATCAAAACCAAATGAATGTTATTAAATATTTATCATCCAAAATCCTCATTTAAAAGTCAATTCTACCAGCAAACATAAGAAAACAACTAAAAATTTGCATTTGATTACTTTGCCTCACATGTGAATAAAATGCAACTTTGCAATCAGTTTTTTAAGTGCAAAGTAAGCCTTTCCGAGCTGGTGTGGTGAAAACACATTTGCAGCACGCTTTGGTGACCAAACGAAATTACAAAGTAGGTACAAAACACAGTTATATACTAGTTATAAGAAAAATAAAAATAAATTATAGTATAAGTACCTACCTAATAAAATTAATAAAGTGCGTAAAAATATTCCCCGGAGAGTGAAATATAGAATACAATTACGAAAATCAAACAAGTGACTGTAAATGTGACATAAAAATGGACTTTAAAAAATAAGAAAAAAACTGATGCTCTTAGCCAAGGCACGAGGTCCAGTCCAGTATATCACAGTGGCCGTGAAAAAAGTGATAAACAGATATTAATTATATTTTAAGTTACTTTCTGTTTTTAAAGGTATTAATCTTACTTTTTATTTTCTAGTTGTGTGTGACAACGGTTTAAATGTAGATACCTAAGTATTGATAGAATTTCGCTAGATGCCGCTAGATGACGAAACACAATTTTATCATATAGGGTACACACAACAGATGTGCGGTTGAGCTAACCGGTGATTTCCTCGGCGACTTCCTCGTCTTCGTCGGAGTCCAGCGCTGGGACCAGAGCGGGCTCCTCGGGCACTTGGGGCGCCTCGGGCACTTTGCGCGCCTCAGCCACTATGTGCTCTTCGCCAAATTTCTCGTAAAAGATCTCCGGCGGCGCCTGCAGCATTTCATTATGTCAAAGATAATCTCAAGCAATTCATGTATTATAACCAGAGATCGGACAGATTGGCGTCATTGCTCGCAATAATGTGGATATGACTCCAAATTTGATTAAATAATTAATCATTTAATTATTTTAAATTTTTTTTCCTGAGATTTAATTTTGTTCCCTATAGTCAATAAATAGGACTTAAATATATTTTTGATATAAAAAAATGAGTACCTACAGAAAATTTGGAAAACGTACTGATTATTTTCTTTAATAAATTTACATTATAAGAAATCTTTGTGTTATTTATTGATTAGGAATCAAAATTAAGCCTCAGGTAAGAAATTAATTAAATGATTAATTATTTAATCAATTTTGGAGTTATGTCCACATTATTGCGAGTAATGACGCAAATTTGTCCGATCTCTGATAATAACAATAACTCAGCCAATACCACAGAATAAATAATAGTACCGTACAGAAATAACACTTCCTACAAAACCGAAGTTTGACAGCGATTCAGAGACGAATCATGCTATCCCTTCCTAATGTATGGCACTATCCCTTTAGGGTTGTCAAAATTCAAGTCATTATCTTATCTGTGGTCGTGCACGCAAAAAGAAGTCAAGTGGTGCCAACCCTAATAATTGCTCGGAGTAATGCTGAGCCGAATGGAGCCGAGTTTGGAGTCGAAGTCAAGAGTGTCTCCCCTCCACTCCCCTCCACTGCCAATATATATATATTATATATATGCCCCAACGCTTGCCACAGGCTCAGATTCAAGGGCGAGAGGGATTGGATTATAGTCCTACCCCAAAGCGAGTTGTCACATAAACCTTTGAATTTCTTCCTCATGAACAAATAGCCTTCGCTACATAGAAATTTACGACTGCACTGGCTTTATTTAGTAATCGTGTTTACCTACACCCTGGAACACAAAGGCTAACCTTTGTACTCCTTTGGATATGCGATTATTGATTAACAATGTACATAGGATACATACCCTTGCAAAGGAGATTCTGGGAACGTTAGTAATCGACGGAATACTATCATCAGTTTCATCTTTATCTGAGCGTAAGGAATCTACCATGCCACTTGAATACGGTGTTCGTGGCACACCACGGCGACCTACAAACGAACATTTTGAAATAATGAATTAATAGGTAGCGATGTTTTTAAGTCCACACTACACGGCTAGCAATCAAGCTGCGGATTGTCCCAGGTCACGCTGATATTGGACAGGGTGCAATATAATTTGCTTGCCATACAGCCATGTTGTCTCGTTGCCGGCTGTGTTGTAGGGTCAAACAGATCACTGTGTTATGTCTTTCCTGTAGACATACACAAGAGTTAAGGGCTGTAAAGGTTAATTTTCTTATTTAACCCTTATCCACGTGAAAAGGTCCTCCTTTTATTTAGAGAACTATGATAAAATCATTACTTACATGCCCACAAGCTGTTAACTATTGCCCACAGGAGAGAAAACTAGTGTGTTATCGCGAACAGCACATTTTTCTCTCCTGTGGGCTATAGTTAACAGCTTGTGGGCATGTAAGCAATGATTTTATCATAGTTCTCTAAATAAAAGGAGGACCTTTTCACGTGGATAAGGGTTAAATAAGAAAATTAACCTTTATAGCCCTTAACTCTTGTGTATGTCTACAGGAAAGACATAACACAGTGATCTGTTTGACCCTGTAAGGGATTTACTTGTATATTAAGACTTAAGATACTTAAGAAGAGGGAAAGTTAGAAACTTAAGATCGTGAAGATTCTCATCGCATAGCAGAACTTACACACAATTTCAGATCACTCAAATAACGCGCTCAAACACTTGAGAAGTGAACTGAGTCGCATGAGCATTCCTTCGGGTCTGCTAGTTACTGACGTCCACTTCTTACTACATCCCACGCTCTTAGATTCAACAGTCTCAGCACCCTACTAAAAAGCTGTGGAAGCACTCGGTCTGTTCGTCATAGTTTTTACGAAAGCGACGTCCTGCCATCTGACCTTCCAACCCAGAGGGGAGACTAGGCCTCATTGGGATTAGTCCGGTTTTCTCACGATGTTTTCTTTCACCGAAACGCAACTGGTAAATATCAAATGATATTTCGTACATAAGTTCTGAAAAACTCATTGGTACGAGCGGGGGTTTGAACCCGCGACCTCCGGATTGGAAGTCGCACGCTCTTACCGCTAGGCCACCAGCGCTGCATACATACCATGCACATACACATTAGGCGACATAAGCATGCATGTGGCATCAGAACTTCATAAGGCAAACCAAGGTTGGAGACGTTGGAGTCCACTTTTAACATCTTGCTTACGTCATTCATGGTTCTCTTTACACAACTTACCAGTAAAGTCAATGGCATCGCAGGAACACTCTTTCGCATTTAGATCTTCGCTAGGGATGTGCGTGAGCATGCGAGTGGTGTCAAACGGCAGACCCAGCTGGTTCCTGACGTCCACCTCGAACATCTTGCTTACGTCGTCGTGGGCTACTTTTAAACTCTGCAAATATGCAAGAACATCGTTTATTTGAAGTCGTGTTAAATGTTGCAGATAAACGGTATTTTCCAAAGTCGCAAAACTCTTTAAGAGTATTTAAGCAAAGAATTTTCAAAAAAGATTTAGGAAGTTTTTGATTCTGGCGCTGTCGGGAACTCGAAAGAAATAACAAAAAGGTCGTAAATTAATATATCAAAAAATCTATCTCTCTCGAGCTAGCAACGTCGATCGAAGGTCCAGGCAGCTCTCTCACCAGCTCTCTTTGGCGATTCACCAGGCTCTTCGTGTACGTTCCTGTGGACTTGATATCCCTTGTACGTTGTCTGGAAACAAAGTAGTCCCTTACGATAACGCGTCCCAAGCCGACTTCCCTGGAACGTGACCGTCAATCTGCGGGCCGGGAACGGGTCAAGTTTCTTCCTTGAGTGAGAGCAAGCTCTGTGAATATAGTAGCAGAAGATGTCCCTTTATAGGCTGTCTGTAAACAGAGTAGTCCCTTACGATAACTCGTCCCAGGTCGACCACCCTGGAGCCTGCGACGTCAATCGGCGGGCCAGGTAGCTTCTTCTTCGGCCCAGGCTTTTCCTTGAGTGTGAGCAAGTTCCTGCGGACATGGTAGCCCCTGTACGCTGCCTGCAAATAGAGGAGTTGTTTGTACGTTACGGTTAATGTAAAAAATTAACTGGCTTCCCCCTTAGTCATAAAACTTTAAATTATGGCTCTTTCTAATAAACAGAAATGCCAAATGACGGATAGGGACAAACGATTATCAACGGTTTGTTAGATTTGATAAATATTTATAAGTAAGGCCATCGCCATAAGACTTCAGTAGGTAGTTTTGTAAAATACATGTACTTACCGTTGAAGATCTGTAGGTATTTGGATAATGGCGTTAAGGGTTCATTATATCCTTAAGATTGTGGCGATCTTAAAGATCGGATATTTACTTAAGTAGGTACCTAATGACGATGCTGTTGATGTGATGGTGAGGTATAGTATAAAACCTGTATCTTTTCCGTGGCTCTGTTGAGTTCGCTGAAGGTTGGGTTGGTCCTTTTGTAGATCTCGAGGGTATGTGCCGCGGCTACCTCCCACGGCTCTTCAGGCTTTTTCGATAAAGTCTGATAGCAAAAAACTTAATTTTAAAAATATTTCTTTTCAAATTAACTTAAAAACACACGACCAATCAGAATAAGGGGGAGGCCTATGTTCAGCAGTGGACGTCTTATGGCTGAGATGATGATGATGATGAATCAGAATAAGGGTCGGTTGCACCAAACCGTACGTCACTGTTAAAACGTTCTCTATTTTTTGTATGGGAAATTGCATAGTTATTTTTTGAGGGACGTTGATTTATCTATCACAAACGGGTGGTTGGTGCCACTGGGTCTTGCCGTGGTCTATGTCTATAAAAATATTTGATTACTACAGTTTCGTCATATGAGGCTGAATGCTCCTAATCTTACAGTTTTCTGTCAATTTTATTCTTTATTCAGATATACCTAATGTATCTACAAACAAACCTTTGCTAACAATTCCTTCCTATACCAATAGTCGCGGTAAGCGTTTCTTGCAATCTGGCAAACTTTGGCGGTCATATCCTCGTCTATAGGAATCTTGTGCAGGATCTTTTTCAGGATCTGAGTCTCTTTCACATGCTCTGAAAGAAAAATGCATTTGTTTTAAATTGTCATGGTTGTGGGTTTCGGTGTGGGTAGTTGGCCTTAATACCCGTTTGATGGTTAATACTACGAGGGTAAACCGGTGGCAATTCACATCAGATATGTTGGTATTATCAACTTTATCGATCAAACATTTTTAATCAATACACATTTTCTGCCGGTCCCTTATTACATAACCTTAAAGTTTGTTTATAAACAACCATAAAACAACAAATACGTTTTAAGAAAGAAGTCTAAACGCAGCCGGTTTGAATTTGCTACCTACTCCACCTCGACTCGAGAAACACATTAAAGTATCAATTCTACGACTGACTACAATTTATTTTGGACACAAATTGAGATTCAATAAATTTGGACTTGTACTTGCACTTAATGCACTTCAGTTTTAGAGTTTCTATGCTTACTTCTCGTATATTTATCCATATCCGTATAATATCCCAGTCGTGCTGTTATTTACAATAACACTTAGCTACCGCCACAGGGGAACCAGTGTAAGGCTGACCTTCGATTATGTTACTAATCTTGGGATCGCAAGGTACAAGTTTATAATTGACTGATATATCGACAAGTTTTTGAGAATAGAAATGCTGTAGGCAGTGCAGTGTAGGCAAAGTGCGTTGAGTCATATCGAAATAAAACAGCAAAAGAAAAGGTCGAGGCCAAGAATGTCGCTCGGTGCACGCAAGTGCGCGGCGCATGCGCTCGGAGCAAATGTAAATGTGATGAACGAGCAAAACTAAAGATTCACTTTCTAGGTTGTATAAATATGTATTAGTAAAGCAATTCAATAATAACATTTGTACGACTTTCAATCATTTTGACAACCGATAAAATAGTGATTTGGGAGTGAAAATAAAGCAGCTAGTTCGAATAGCTCGGTACTGGAGGCTTTGGTCACGTTCTTTCGTATATGCATTCTAGATATTTCAGTTTATATTTTTATTGTTTTATGGTTATTAACGTTTCTTTTTGATTCTTTGAAACATTTTTTATCATTTTTCCTCAGTCAATAATAGGACATGGTTTTTTGGGTTGGTAGTTGATAGAGCAATGAACCACTGTGTATCGCTGTGCATCAGAACAGACGTTTCTACGGAAATCAGATTATTCTGCTTTTTATACTAACTGTTACGTGTTAGGGGGTGTTGTATGGTACAGCTCTTCTCATAGGTTTGATTTGGTAAATCAACTCAGCACTTAGTTTTACACTAAAAAAAAGAGAAACCTGCTTAAATCTTACCATTTCCCTCATCCGGCTCAGTCTTCTCAATCTCCTCATGTATAATAGCAGCTATATCAGAAGCCTCCGCCAGCGGAAAGCCCAAGGCCTCCAAATGCTCCGTCACCGAGGGTCGGCAGTCACACAGGTCGTCCAGTATCTTCACCGCCATGATACCGTGCTCGCGCGTGATGATGAGCGCGGAGAGGTAGTTAGCTATGAAGTCGAATATTTTGTCTGGTTGCGCGCGGAGGACCTGTAACGCGGAGTTATAAGTTACCTAAGCAGTCAAGGTCCAAGCTGACTAGTCCTTGCATGGTATAGATATAAAGTATGTATGTTATAATCCCCATATTGACCCACTTCTGAGCTAGACAAAACTTCAGAGCTAGACAAGAAATTGAAAATGGCACTGATCACTTGTGCAAACATCAATTTTAAAAACATTTTTGGGAAATAGGGAAGACCTTCCAGCTTACTCATCGCTTATTTCTCAGCCAGCTTGAAAGTCAAAGCCATATATTATATACTTTACTAGTAGATACCTCACGAGTTATATCAGCCATGAGTTCTTTGAGGCCTTCTGGAACAGTAAATACGTTAGCACAACCATGTTTCTGCAGTAATTCGTCCATATCATTAGTTTTCTTCTAAATATTGGCCTAGAACATGAAAAGTAACACTTTTGTTTGAGACACCGTGTCAGAAATTTTATGACAATATGTCAAGAAAGAAAGTGTGTGTGATATGTGAAGTGAAAGAGGTAAGAGGATTTAGTAAATTAATTGAACCTAGAGTCTGGCTACTGGAATTTTACTCAATTGTTTGGCGGGAAATTCAAAAAATCTTGGGCTGGCCACACTTTGTGTAGTAGGAATTATAGTTTTGATACTAGAAAATATTTTTGATTTTCTATGCACACGTAAGGTACCTAAGGATATAAGTTAAATATACGTTAACGTGCACTCAAAGTCAGCTCACATAATTTCTACCGCTATGTAAAGTACAGTCAACGATAAACACATATGTTAACACTTTCTCACCATATACCATTGTAACAAGGCGAAAAATGAAATGTAGTGTAAATAAGATCTAGCTCGATAATACCGTAATATTAATCCATCACCAAAAAATACATAAGTACTATGCCAAATATGCTAAATGCTAAGTATCAAAAAATGTATAGAGCACCAACCTCCTAATTTGTTTACATTTGTTTAGGAGTTGTAAACATTGCAGTTTTTCGTTATACAACGCTACACGTCGACTTCGCACATTGTCGTAATTATTTACGAGCTTAAATAATAGTTTGCGAACCTCACTCAGTATATACATTATTACTTCGAGCAACACCGGCTTCCGACACATCGGAAGGGAGGGGCCCAAGCGATATCTCACCGTACAAATCTTTCTGCCATTTTTCGCGGGGGGAAAGGTGCACACAGTCGCACTTCTCACACACTTACATACAAAATACAATCTGTAATGACGACACAAATACATAGAAAATGACACACGTCAAAGACAAATCTTGCAAACCTCGATCTCTTTTTGTGTACGGACGAGTGACAAGTGTCACAACACGCACACTAACACATTCTCGTTGAAGTATGTTATTGTATTCTGAGAGATGAGAAGTCGGATTTGTCGCTCGACCGATCCGCAATTTGTACTGAGCGAGCAAAATCGATAAATCCAACAATTACATGAGACTAAAATATAATAATTGTGTTTGAATGTAATTAAACGTATGATATGTAAAAAAAATATTACATGTGAAATGTAACACTTTCTTTTTGTAAATTTGATGTCCCCGACCTCTTTTTATAACAAAAAACCGAGCAAACAGGCATTTTTGTGCAGCAGTGTTCACGCGCGCGTCTGGACTCGGTCTAGTGAAAAATCCAAGTGCAACTAGTTTTATTACCCGCGCTAGATTAGATTGACGCGCTAATCTTGTACCTCGGCAGAGGGGAAATAGTGCAAATGCCGCCTCCCTTCCGTGTTGCTCGAAGCATTATTAATATTAATTAAAATATATCCCTTATAAACCGCAAACAATTTGAATGAATGACATAAATTGACAACTGACTTTTAGCTTTTTTTTTAAATCATAGACAATTGGTGATACAACAACGAAATATCTGTCAACAATTTCTGGCTAGCCGGACTCTATTTATGTAGATCATAATTGTTTTCCACCGTATTTTCTCGGAAACGTTCGTATTTGTCATCCTACTTCAGTCAACCTCAGTACTTTTTGTACCGAGATTGACTGAAATAACAAGACACGTTCGTAAGTTTTCGTGAAAATACGATGGAACATAATTATGCACTACAACTGTAGCAATTAAAACTTCCTATCATCTTTCCACAGCCAAAACAACTAGATAGAGTCTGTGTGGAAAGAGAAGAGTCGTGGAATGTATAGGGCCCAATACATTCCACGACTCTTCTCATTCTGAACCGACAATGAAGACAAAATTGCTTTAAGGCCGGCGTGAGAGAGAACGGCGAGGCAAATGATAAGGCGAAAAGCAAACCAGAAGGTGTGAACGCAGAATAAACGGACATCTGACATGCGTACTTATTAACCGACTTCAATTTCATAGAGGAGGTTCTGTATTAGGTTGTGGCTATTTTTATTATTATTCTGTTATCGTCCCATTATGTAGCTTCGAGTAAATATTATGTTAAATGCTACTCTATAGTCCATAAAGTCAATTTAATAGCGCAGACTTGAAAATTACCTATTAAGTCCTTGATTCATAACAATCATGACAATAGGTTTGTAAGTATGGGCCATTTGAGAATGAAACGACGTGGAATCAAGTAATCAGTTATAGAACGTAAGTATTGGGTTTAGATACACACGGTCGTTCGTGATGTGAACGACCTTGTCTGGATATTTTAGACAATAGAAAGAGAGCGGTAGTGACGGATGGAGAGACAAGCCTTCGATCGCAGAAAATAAAGACGAAAGATGGATGGAGCCTTAGGTTACGTAGGTATGTATAGTCTATACATACCTATAGGTACCTCAGGGAAGTTTAATTACTTATATAGACATGCAAGAGATAAATAATCTTCGAGCGATAGAAACAACTAAAAAATAATTTCGATTTTCAATGTTCACTCCCAATTTTTATCACTGTTGTCAGCGTTGTTAAACATCACTACTTCTCCGCATAAAAGTTGGACGCCACTATAACAGTCAACATACTTAGTAAATAAGTACACATAATATTTTGTTTCGTTTAATGTCTAAAGTTACACTAAACCGCAAAAATTTCACCACCTAACCGCAACACATTGATGATCGTGACATACTATCACCAGACGATCACCTGGCTAATCTCAAGTAGGTAAGTATATATGAGTCGCTTAACTTCAAACTCGGGTAAATCCATCTGTCAGATTATGCGACTTTGGTATTAAGAAATGGTAATAGGGTAGATATTTGCTGAGAGGGTCGAATGGATTTACCCGAGTTTGAAGTTCAGCGACACATATGCTGTTTAGATGACATGGTCGAGGTTCATTCAGTCTGATAGTCTGGTGATTCTCTTGATAATTTCCAGCCTTGACGATCGCAATAGTACGTTTTATTTTAGGTATATTTCTGCTTGCCAGGCAACAATTTTATATTTGGCAGGTATCTCCCTAAAGTTGTTTTTTCCTCATGGTGACAGTTGGACCTTTCTTGTGCGCGTGCGACTAAAATAACCATAAGGAAAATTAGGAGATATTTTTATTCGGATTCCAATCTGAACGTCATAACGAGTTATTCGCAATGGGCATGTCCTTACGTCATAGATAGATAGTGACGTTCATGTGGGTGGGTACTTGGATAGTCATATAATATTTTAATGATCATTGATCACCAGTGATCGTACATTTTCCAGCATTTTTGGTATAGATAATTTCAACTGAAGTGGTAAATTAAGGTTAATATTAACGTAATTAACGCTAATTAATCATTAGGGTTGAAATTATTTATACCAATTCCGTTAACACCACTCCGCTGCACATAAAATGCTGGAAAATGTACGACCACTGTTGATCACACATTGATCACTGAGCTAACTGTTAGTTGGGTCGCCTAACATCAAACTCTGGTAAATCCAGATTAATTATGCGATTTTGGTATTAAGAAAAGGTAATATTTGCTGTGAGGGTTGAATGGATTTACCCGAGATTGAAGTTAAAGGACACAGTTGTGGTATTTTATTTGCGGTTAAGAAAAGCCCGATTGTCCCTGGTAAGTACTTGTTAATGTTAATGCGGACAGTGTACCCAGTTTATTAACACCACTTTCTTTAGAAACGTTTATGTACTAACGAGGGCATGATGAGGTGTGAACTGGAATTTTGAAGAATGCCGGATTTTAAATACAAGTTGACTGATGTTTAGGTTAATTGAATACATGTCTTGACTTAATGTCTTACTCCTAGGTCCCCTAAATCTGGCAGAGGGCATCTGGATTCTGGATTGGTTTTGAGCTTCGTGCTTGAGTTCGCTCCAAGTTTTCCCTATAGTATGAAAGGAAGAAAGATAATACATTTATTTAACACCACAACATAGTACATAAAAAAGGCATGCAGTACATTTGGACGCTAAAATAGGATCCCCCTCAGCATAATGCATAATCAAAATCAAATCAAGTCAAATATAATTTATTATCAGGCAACTAAGGCCCATAGATATAGTTCGTTTTTTTTAGCATTAGAAATAAGGCAAACAATCTTGATGCGTCTTTTAATTGAAAAACACATTTTAAAAATAAGTTACGGCAAATATGTAACAATTATGAATCTAATACGATCATTTATATTCTTCTGCTTTCATAAGTAATAGTTATTGATTTTTAAAAAGCGTTTTTCAATTAAAAGACATTTCAAGATCGCTTACCTTCTTTCGAGTTCTTTCTAATGCTAATAAAAACGAACTATACATACCTTACAAACTAATATATGTCGGGAATTGTGGGCGTATCATACTATCGGCAGCACATCAGAACCTTCAATCGCGGATGACGAGGGCCTTCAATGAAATACGATGTTCAACTCACAATCTTTACTGCACAAGACTCATTAAAAATCACAGCACGCGTTACGTTTCTTATCTTAAGCAAACCAGTGGATTAGACCCAGGAGCCGCCACAGACGTCATCTTCTCCCGTTCGTTCTCATCGTGCTCCTTCTGAAGATTGATTGACAGCATAACTTCAATTGTTCTGGACTTCAATTGTTTTAAGAGCGCACTCTATGACGTCTTGGCGGAACTGCGTCGAACGCCACTCAAGTGTACGTAACACCCTAGTTTGCACCTCTATTTGTCAAGGTCTGCATGACAAAACGCCTCTTGAAGGCGATAGATGGCACATTTCAGCCATTCTCCGACATATACATACAATAGTAAAATCTTACAAGCTAAAAATTCTTTCGGCGACACGGCGGTTTTCAGTTGTGACGCATGTTCCGGTGTAGGATTTGGCAGATTCCCACGGAACCGCCGAAACACCACACCCTTCGGCCAGAAGTCCGCGCTCGCGATGGTTTCCAGCAGCGGCCGCGGCACGCGCACCACGAAAGAGCTGAAGAATGAATGCCGCGGCAAGTCGTGGCGCTGGTTTTCTGTGGGGACCTGACTAACACATAATATTATAAACCAAAAATATATTACTAAGACCCCATTAAAAGTGATGAGTGTGATGACCTGCCAGGGACTTTTTGTAAGTTACGGTATATTTACGACTGAAATAAATTGCAAAATTATATACAATAATTTACAACATTATAAATGCGTTGAAACGATTATTAATGCCTATTGCCTAGGTAGGTACCTACGAGTATATTCATTGTGTATTTGTATTTTGTCAACCTCTTCCTTGTAGAAGTATTAGAAGTAGCTACTTGAAACAGATTCAATTGAAGTGACTCATGGTGTGAATCAACAATACTATGAAGTATTTGAACAAATTAAATTATTTTTCAGAAAATATTTTAATAGCATATAATTTTTTGATAGCAGAGGACGCTGGTTCGATTCCAGCCTGGGGCACTGGAGGCCTTGGTCACTTTTTCTTAGTATATGACATTTATTTCAGTGAATCAACAATGTTTATAAGTGCTGCAGTCGACAGCTCCTTCTATTGGGACTCTCCAAAATTACTGGACCAATTAAGGTGAAATTTAGTACACATATGTAAATTCCTGACCCAAAGACGGACATCTTACGTAAACAAATTAATTTTAAACACGTAGGCCACTTTTGGGGGGTAAATGAGAAAATAAAAAAATAATGTTTTTTAAACTATATCGTGTTACATAATATCAAATGGAAGAGCTTATTTTGAGAATCTGAAATATACTTTAATTTAAAATTTTAAAATAAATAGTTAGAAGTAATTTAAGAAAATAGCCAAAAAAAGACCATTCCCCTCCCCCTTTATCTCCGAAATTACTTACTGGGTCTAAAATTTTGAAAAAAATATACATAATAGACGTGTGCGCCGATTAAAAAATGATCGGCGGCGGCGTTTGCCAAAAAATCGGCGGCGGCGGCGTGTTTTCGGCGTGAAATCGGCGTGACCTTGCGGCGGTTTTCTTAAGAAAAATCATAAATTTGTTGTTTTTCTTGAAAATTTTATCAATGCAGGTTACTGGTCAGTTAACTACGTATAGTTTGAATATGCTGTGAGTAAAATATGGTTTGTAAATGAATATAGGATAGGTACAATAACTTATTTTCCCTAGTAACTGGCTTGCATTAAGAGGTTACCTGGTCCCAATGACCTTCGATCCGATCTGGAACTCTCCGTTTTCTCAAGCTTTCCTTGGCTTATCCTATTAACAATGACGTACTTTAACAAAACAGAACTCCACATATCCTAGACATTTGCTAGACTATAGTGGACTACTATGGCTTCTTTTTAATGGTTTTCTTGTCGTACAACCACCAGGCGGCTTAGCACGGTCGCGTTTTTATCCCTTGTCACCATGCCTGTCACGTTCTAACAAGTATGTAAGTGCGAAAGGGACGCGTATAGTGATAGTCGATAAAAATGGAACCGTGCTGAGCCCGCTGGCTTACTGAGACGTATCTTCTTTCTCGTTTTCTCATTGCTGAGGCTCGCGACCACATGTAATCTGTCTCCATTTCGTGCGGTCATAAGCCGTATGGACTGCACGGTGCAGACTGCTGCAAGCCGACCTCTTCATAGCGTTCGACCATCTCACACATGCTCCAACTCGAGCACGTTTACCATTCATTCGGCTTAAATTCATGTGTTTCTTCACATCATGCGTTGGATAATATGTCCGAAGAATCTAAGGGCTCACGCATGGCATGTTGGGAAGAGATGAGTGGCGATATAGAGCTCTTTGAGAATGGAGGCGTTTGTTCTTCTAGCTGTCCAAGGTATAAGCAGCACTGGCAGCAGTCTTCGTTCGTTCGTTAACATTTGACGGTGAATACTTAGGATTACTCAGTTACTTTAATTGGTGTGTAGTTAGTAATAGTTTCTGCAACTGGCTATTCAGTTTCATTTAATTAATAATTGATGTACTTATTTAGTTGGTTTAGTTGATTTAGTTACGCTTCCGGCCTGACCGAGGCACCTGTGAAGCTATATTCTCTGTGCGTCAACTAGAAGAGAAAAGCAGAGAGCAAGGTCGTCAACTGTCTCTCTGCTTTGTTGACCTCGAGAAGGCGTTTGCCAGCGTGCCTCGTGAAGCCCTCTGGATAGTTCTGAGCAAGCTTGGATGCACGGAGAAGTTTGTAAGGCTAGGGAGACTCCTACACGACGACATGGAGTGCTGCGTTGCTACTGACGACGAACAATCGGACTTCTTCAGCGTTACGTGCGGGGTGAAGCAAGGTTGCGTCCTAGCACCCACTCTGTTAGCGTTGTATTTTTCGGTCGTAGTCCAAGAAGTCTTACTCACATGCTCTGAAGGTGTTCGCGTCCGCTATCGCACTGACGGCAACATTTTCAACCTGGCCAGGTTTAAAGCACTCACAAGTCTCATACTCAGTGATCACAGAGATCATGTATGCAGATGACTTGTGCTTTGTGACTGAGTCCCAGGAAGGCATGCAACAGCTCAGGTCCAGCTTCGACGAGGCCTGTCGCAGATTTGGGCTCAAGATCAGTGTCAAGAAGACTGAGGTGATGTCGCTGGACGTTGTCAGTCAACAGGCACTGATCGTTAGACACGGCGAGGACCAGCTGAAGCAGGTGGACAAGTTCCGTTACCTGGGGAGCACCTTAACATCCAAGTGCGACCTTGATGCTGAAATTAACGGCTGCAGCTTTTGGCAAGTTAGACCACAAGGTCCTCAGCTCGCACGATTAAAACTGGCCACTAAGATATCCGTTTATATGGCAGTCGTGCTGCCCAACCTTCTATACTCCGCTGAGACGTGGACCGTTTATCGCCGCCATATCTGCACGCTGGATCGATTCCACCTCAGATGCCTACGCAAGATACTGAAGATCCGATGGTCTGATCGTGTTCGGAATACCGAAGTGCTGCGTGGAGCAAATGTGGGTGGTATCGAGGTATACCTCATGCGACGTCAGCTTCGGTGGTGCGGTCACGTTTCGCGGATGAACGACCAGCGTGTGGCTAAGCGCATCTTTTATTCCGAGCTTGAGGAGGGCAAGCGGAAACAGGGCGGCCAATTCCTCAGGTACAAAGATGTGCTTAAGCGGCACATGAAAAAGTGTCGTATAGAACCCTCGCGATGGGAGCAGCAGGCAGCCATACGGACGGAATGGCGGGCAGCAATAAATGCCAACGTAACTGATTTTGAATCGCGACGGCGCTTAGAGCTGGATGCCAAGCGCGATGAAGTAAACGCCAGACCAGCTGCGGCAATACATTATAATTACTCAAATGGTGTGCTCACATGCCCGCAATGTTCGCGAACTTTTATATTTGTGTGCGATGTATATTTGACAACTGTAACATAAATAATACAAAAAATACATTTTGTAATGCAAAAATCAACTTGGAATAGCTAATTAACAACATTCAAGGTCACGCCGATTTCACGCCGATCATTTATCGGCGGCGGCGGCGTGGTCAAAAAGCCTGGCGGCGGCGGCGCGCCGGCGCGGCGCACACGTCTAATACATAATAAGTTCTTTACAAAGCGAAGTATGCAGTCAAGCGTGAGTCGGACTAATTACTTAGTTTTTGATGCGACCCCTACGGGTTTTTTAAAGGCAAGTCACTCGCGTTTCACATAAAAAAAATACATTGTTAAAAATTGGGTAATGTATACGAAACCCTTGGAACGCGAGTCCGACTCGCACTTGGCCGGTTTTTTTATACAAACATATTATGTTTAATTTATCTATACATATAATAAAGCTGAAGACGGTCGAAAGTCTGTACATGGAAGATATTTGAAAAAAAGTTGGCTGAGGATACTTAGAATCGATAACAGAACACGTTCCAAAAGTTTTTAGAATTTTTGTCTGTTTGTCTGTTTATCTGTTTATCTGTTTGTCTGTTTATTTGAACGCGCATCACGTGAAAACGGCTGAACAGATTTTGATGAAAACTTTACTAATCCGTCGAGAAAATCCCCGGCCAGGTTATAGGCTATAAAAATTCAACCCCTAAAAGGGGGGGTAGCCACAACACTCGATTGACTTAAGTTTGCCCCTGAATCGTATGGCGCTACTTAGGAAGGAGAGGCGAACTTTTTTCAAATATGTGCACCCTGGTAAACTAACAGATGGCGCTGAATTTAATACGATGTGACCTAAATAAGTCACCGAGGAAGAATTTTGCCAAATTAACTCTAAGTTTAGAAGACCCCTTTTCTAAAATTTCAATCAATCGTATGGATATCAACAAAATTAATTGAATAATTGTGTTGATTTAATAATACAACAAAATTAAACGACAGTAAATTAATTGCCCCTCATTGCACAAATGCACAGTGCCATCTTTTGGGGAGCTGAGTAAACATTAAGTAACCAAGAAAACTAAAAATGGGTTTACACAGTTACGAAGTGGTAAAAAAAACACACATATCAACACGCGTATAATTGCATAAAATTATTTATTTTCTCCGTGGTGAATTATACCTAATCGTAATTATATAGCATCCAGGATATCAAATCCATATTCATACGTATCGCCTCCTTAAGCACTTAATAATGGCCACGAAGGTGGGTACTTTGAAAAAAAAAACATTGACCTCTGTCATTTGCAGTGCCGGATTAACCCTTTTAAGCAAAATAAGCACTTGCTTAGGGCACCATGTCTAGGGGGCACCAAAAATTATCGAAAAATTTTCGCGCTCGCTTCGCTCGCGTTTTCAATAACATTCTAAGATGTTAATGATAAAGGTGACATTCGGGTGGCGCCTGCAGCAGCATTAGGTACTCTGTTGCAACGTTACTGCTGCAGCACTGTCAATTTTCGTGATAAAATGATTTCTACCGTAAAGTAAAAATATACAACTGTCTATCAAATTGCGTTTTTTTATATCGAAAAATTGTCGCGCTCGCTTCCCTTGCGTTTTCAATAACTTTCTAAGTTATGATAAAGGTGACATTCGGTTGGCGCTGGCAGCAGCATTAGGTACCTACACTGTTGCAACGTTACTGCTGCGGCACTGTCTATTTTCGTGATAAAATGATGTGACTGATTTCCATACTAAAAGTAAAAATGTACAACTGTCTATCGAATTGCGTTTTTTTATATCGAAAAATTGTCGCGCTCGCTTCGCTCGCGTTTTAAATAACTTTCTAACATATGATAAAGGTGACATTCAATTTTCGTGATATAATGATGTGACTGATTTCCATACTAAAAGTAAAAATGTACAACTGTCTATCGAATTGCGTTTTTTTATATCGAAAAATTGTCGCGCTCGCTTCGCTCGCGTTTTAAATAACTTTCTAAGATATGATAAAGGTGACATTCGGGTAGCGACTGCAGCAGCATTAGGTACTCTGTTGCAACGTTACTGCTGCAGCACTGTCAATTTTCGTGATAAAATGATGTGACTGATTTCCACACTAAAAGTAAAAATATACAACTGTCTATCAAAATGCGTTTATTATATCGAAAAATTTTCGCGCTCGCTTCGCTCGCGTTTTCAATTACTTTCTAACATATGATAAAGGTGACATTCAATTTTCGTGATATAATGATGTGACTGATTTCCATACTAAAACTAAAAATGTACTACTGTCTATCGAAGTGCGTTTTTATATATCGAAAAATTGTCGCGCTCGCTTCGCTCGCGTTTTCAATAACTTTCTAAGATATGATAAAGGTGACATTCGGGTGGGGACTGCAGCAGCATTACTCTGTTGCAACGTTACTGCTGCAGCACTGTAAATTTTCGTGATAAAATGATGTGACTGATTTCCATACTAAAAGTAAAAATGTACAACTGTCTATCAAATTGCGTTTTTATATCGAAAAAATTTCGCGCTCGCTTCGCTCGCGTTTAATTAACATTCTAAGATATTATAAAGGTGACATTCGGGTGGCGACTGCAGCACCATTACTCTGTTGCAACGTTACTGCTGCAGCACTGACAATTTTCGTAATAAACTAATTTCCATTCTCAGCTGTAATGCGACAATGAACGTCACTCAACTTACCAAAAAAATTCAATGTAATCTCGATGACCCTAGGGAGAGTGGGCACCATGGTCTAGAAATGCTTAGGGCATCAAAATATCTTAATCCGGCACTGGTCGTTTGCGGAGTCAAACGATTTGGGACTCGCATTTAATATTCATTACCATGCCTTCCAGAAAAAAATCCAATCATTCGCGAAAGTCTCGCGAAATTAGGATTAGAAATTAGCCGCTTACTGACACAGACCAAATTCCACGCGGGCGGAGCCGCGGGCACAGCTAGTATTTACATAAATAACGAAGGATAACATAAAGGACGAAGGTATTGTCCAACCGATTGCACAATTGTTTTATTGTTGTATTGTTTTATTTTTAGGTAGTTTAGGCTTCGGAGCCTTAAATTAAAAAAAGCATTTAAAAAACAATGGTACCTATGTTACCCTTTTACACAGACACAGTGTACGATTGAATAAAGCGAATATGTAACTAAATAATTTAAAACAGAAATGTTTACGTAAGGTGCTAAGCACACTGAATAAGATTCGCACGTCGTTCCGATGTGCGAGCGGGATGTCCCTATAATACGTGCATAGCATTGTCTCGCTCAAACAGCGACGTGCGAATCGTGACGTGACCTATAGTGACGTTCAATAGAAATTGCGAATAATGTATTCAAACCAATTTACCTTCATTGAATCAATTACTTTGAATTCCAGTTTATATCGTTAGGTACCTTTGTGATATGCTCGTGTCCCAATAGCTGAAAATGATGTAACAGTACATAACGATATCATTAGCTTAACAAGCTAACAATTGGTCAAAAAGTCGTTACATTGAGTAAATTACGTAGCACAACAATAAGATAAATCTCATGAAAATTAATTTATTTTTGCCAGCAGTACCCCCACAATAAAGAGCGTGTATTACGTATTTCCTCTTTGTCCACGAACCAATCCTACTTGACCTCTGCACGTTCATTAAGCACCAGTTCTTCCTAAACATTATTTGAGCTGAGCAAAACTGAAGGGCTCAAGTGTAACTGGATGTGTCTGATGATTCTCTTGATTCAACGCGTAAGAATTATGCGAATATGAATCTTATTGTTTACGCACAAGAACGCATTACCTATTGTTTTTAGTAAATTTTTGCTAGCGTATGTTTTGGATAATTTCGCTCCATTCCGAATCGGCCGCGCCGGCGGTTGGACATGGAATATGTTATAGTGCCATATCATTTAATAAATATACATGTGCGCACGTGAGAACATTCGTGTTTTGATTGTGATAACGGTGTGTACAAATAGTACAGATAGGGCTCTGTTGAAACGGCAGGCACGTTTATACGACGTAACGGAAGATATGTTTAGAACCTTTACAATTATTTAGATTTTGATTTAAGTGTGGACGTGTTTAACAAGAAAATAACACAAAAGCATTATCAAAGTGTGTCTCATAAATAAATTAAATAACGGCGGCGTTAAGTGTCCTAAATTATTAGTTAAAATGGAGATAACAACGGCCAAAATAATCGCCTGCTTGGCGTTGGGCATTGGGTCCTTCTTCACAGGAATGATACCAGCTGGAATATCGGAAAGTACAAGACAAAGACATCCTTTGACCATCTCATGCCTACTCTGCTTCGGTGCAGGCGTTCTTCTAGCGACATCTCTAGTGCACATGCTACCAGAAGCGAGGGAGGATCTTCCGCAGTTTTCGGAAATTCTCCTTTGTGTTGGATTCTTCATGGTTTACTGTGTAGATGAAATAGTGCATATTTTCTACGGGAATGGAGATAGGCCTGGACACCAAAGACAGAGTTATGGGACTGAGCAGACAAGTTTATTGCGGCATCATGACGATTTGAGGGGGGCCGATGGGGAGATGGACCCTAGGAGGTGTTGTGGTGACACGGAGAACCCCCGGATGTGTCATGTCAGTCACACCGAACCCTGTAATAAGACTTCTTCTGGATTTGTTGGGCTGTTGTGCGCGTTGTTTGTGCATAGTTTGCTAGAAGGACTAGCAATAGGGTTGCAGAAAAGTTCAGCACAGGTAAGACTTTGTTTATTGTTTATCTTTTTTCTTCGGCGCAATCTGATTTATTTTAATGGGTACATATGGTAACCTATTTTATAATAAATGCTGGCGATCTGGCGATGTCATCTAAACACAAATGTCACGTCACGAGGAGTAACAAAACCATAGGAAACAAAATGGGGTAGGCTCACGTTGTCAAATGTATCTAAGTTAATATTGAAGTAACCGAAATTGTCTGCAATGCTATATATGTACCTACAGATTAACCTCTTGTTTGCGTAACCGAATTTTTAGTCATCTTTTTGCATTTTTATCAAGCACGATTTTTTCTGTCATTTGTTTATCATCCGTCCGTTACGTTCGTGCCAATACATGTAGGGACAAGTCCGGATGTCATTCTGATATCAGTATACATTCGAAGTTCGAATTGGCCTGGGATTCAAAAAGATGTCGTAATTCCAGATCTAAGAATGTTTAAAAAGAAACAAAGGAAATATAGGTACCTAACTAACACTTGATCAAATAGACCTTGCGTTACACTACACTTCTCAGTAATTGAAACAATTAAAAATGAAACGTGATTTATTGGTGTTTGACGGAGTAGATATCAAGTCATTGTTCTAATAGGTATTTAAACGCGCAAGTGTGTTGTATATTTCACAATGACTATTATCTGTCCTAAAAGCAAATTCAGATTTGTTAAAGTGACATAAATACTACACTGATTTCGTGGGGCCATATGTATACTCTGTATCTTTAAGTATTTAAATAAAAGTAAACAAATCATTTGTACATGTTCGGGTAGTAATTTGTACATTTATTGGTGAACCACCCAAATGCAAAACCGCCTGGGTCTGTCACTGAACGACCTGACTTTAGCCTACATTATTTGATCATGTAATGTTTTCATCTACCCTCAACTGACTTAAGGAGGCATTTGAGGGTAGGTAGGTAGATTTTGTTTACTTTTAATTAAATACCTAAAGATACAGACTATAGGTACTGTAAATACGTACAAATTCGACTGCTTATTAGTAATTCTGATGACTATCTAGAATTTGATGATAAATGTGACCTACTTATTTAAAACAGTGACGTAAAGGTATCAATTATTAATCTTATTACAATACAATGGCTACTAATAAAGCACTTGAAGTGACATGGATAGATTGCAATTAATATGCACTTCAAACTAGAACTACATATATGACTACTGATACTGATGATATATGTAGTTATAGTAGGTATGTAGTGATATATGTACCTGCACCAATTTTATTCCAATTCATGCAAAAACAAAAAAAGAATAATTATAAAATTTTGTATTTTTCTAATTAGAAATTACCAACGTACGAACGAATTGTAAGGACCTAAGGTATTTTTATCATGACGATGATGATGATACTCCTGACCGATTTCGGCCACAGCGACTGTGTGCTCTGGAGTAGACATTTTAACTGTTCCACTCCCTGATGATGCGTCTTTAGATGGCTCTTGCTGCTAAATTTCCGAGAGCATTTTGGGCACATCAGCACACCTATATAATTGTAGGGAATTGAGGTTGGCGGCCAAGCCTTTTCTGTCGAGTTTACTGCGACTGCGAGTGGAGGGTCACAAATCAATTAATCTTAAAAAAAGACTTGAAATGAATGGGGACTTAGCAGTAGAGGTAGTCAGTCAGTACTCAGTAACTACCAACATACAATAGTGACTACATTAATTTAGTGACTAAGTATTGTATCATTAATCATTACATATGCTATCATGTCCCATATAGGCCAAACGCAAAGCCGCAGTGATAGCGGAAGGTACCTAATGCACTCGTTGCGAAGGTCACAAGACATTCGTTAGTTATTTTGTTATTTTATCTTACGGGCCAATTCGAACAAAGGTACGCTGACATCAGAATGACTTACGTTATTTAGTTATCGTGTGTCTCGCCCGCGCCATTACATGCACGGACAAGTAGGTACGAGCGGGGTGAATCAACTGTTCTTGTCACTAGTTACCATGGTTACGGTCTCCTGGGTCACTCTAAATATATTAGTTTTTTCGTACTTAAGAGCCAACGGGAGTGGTCATTTCTCCATACAAACGTACTCCTCGTTTTCCTCCGTGGTTTTTGAAGCTAGAGCAATGATTTTTTCAACACAGATTAATATTATCAATATCTGTGTCGGACACGGTTTTGCTTTTTTTGATATTTTTGTTTTTTAAGGCGCTAGAGCCCTTTAAAAATGGGCAAAATGGCCTAATTGACTATGCCGCAATGAGAGGCGTGGCATTCAAAACTGATATCAATTAGCCAAAAAAGCAAAACGGTCCGACACAGATAATTTCATAATCATTTAGATTTCCAAATTTGGTTACGATTGGTTAAGTTTTGGAGGAGGAAACAGAGGAGTACGAAACCTAGATTTTTGAGATTTTTACGCAAGATTTTTCGCCTTGTCCTTATCGCACTACATTTAGGTGCCGCTTCCGTTAGCGAGACGGGTATATTTACCTAAAATATTTAAAACTCAGCTCCTGTTTCGTCTTAAATGAACCAAACTTGATTTTTTTGGTAGAAATAAGGCCTTTCCGTAATGGGACATCTACTAAGCACGTTTCAGATCATGTATGTAAAGCCCGCTCCACACTCGTGCGCGAATCGCGGCGCGAAGCCGCGAACGCGAGTCTGGAGTCGATTTCGCATATCAGCGAACTAGACTCCACACTCGCGTTCGCGGCTTCGCCCGCGATTCACGCGCATAGTCTGGAGGGGGCTTAATGTACAGCAGTTCTTCTAACAAACTATGCTACTATTGTCTCCTGGCTGATGGGCCAGAACACACGTATGAATATACAGCGTTTCCTTATCGTGGCGCAAGCGATTATCACCTTGGCTAGGCACCATGATATTAATTAGATTTAAATCAACTGCCACAATTAGATTTGGGGCTGGTATGTGTCAATTGATTTGTCTAGACTTCTAGAGTTCCGGGTCTATAACTTATTGCTATAAGGAAGTTATTTACTTTGTATACATCCGGATGCCAATAATGTTATTTGCAAAGTTAATGTTATTTTAAAATGGCTACCGGTTCTCCAATACATACATACCTACATATTCAAGTAGGTACTCTGGGTACTCACTGTAAGTACCGTAAAACGGGGTGAGTAGGTTTCGCGGGGAGCTATGGGTTATGAATAGGGAGAGAAGGATTCAGAGGGGTGACGTGGGTTTTTAAGGCTACTGCTACAAAAATAATGTATTCCAATTTAAAATGGAGCTATAGTAATATTCATAATAAAAAAAATCGATCCAACAATCTTCCAAAATCACCTTTGTATGAAAAACCCTCTCACCCCAAATACGAGGCACGACGGGGTGAGGTGGGTTATCCTCTTTATCGTCAAAGTTATGAAATGGAACTACCCAAAATAAAATACAAACTAAAATACAAACGTCCGAACCACTTATTATATACACCATTCAGTTATCACATGTAAAAATAAAATTTTATCGAGGTTTGAAAGTCAAATTTCACCCAACTCACCCCATTTTACGGTAGTTACTCTGTTCTCAGGCTCAGCAGGGGGCAACTATAAGTTGAGTCATACGCTAAGGCTAGTCGTCAGCCGACCACAATCTGAGGGCCTACCGCGAATCACGTCCGACGTGTTGCCTCTCTGTTGCACTTGTGAATTCGTACGTAAGTGTGACAGAGAGGCAACACGTCGAATGTAGTTCGCGGTAGGCCCTCTGCATTATGAAATAGGATTACTAAGACATTGACGCATGTGAAATGTGTTAGGAATATAGAGTAATTACGAGTACGGGTTCGCGGGTCGTACCTAATCGCTATGGACCCCATAACCAGATGAACCTTACTTGTTTTTTTTATTTTTATTACAATTAACTAAGCAATACCGCACATTATAATAGGTAGTTAATCTAATAAAACTAAACTAAAATTAAAATAAGACTAAATAAATCTACCTATATAAAATCTAAGAAAGGCCCCTGTGGCATATTACCGAAAACGCTTTAACTTTATTCATGATGTACCTTTACTTTTCCAAGAAAACTCCAATGTTAATCTAATTTAGTAGAATTAAGAGTATCATAAAACGTTATTTACAAAAACAAACTGGTACCTAAGCTAAGAGTTGTTTTCCTACACGTTACGAGCAAACTACTACTACGTCGGTAAACGGGTTTCATTCATCCAAATAAACATTCTTATAACTATTAAAATATTTAATATGATAGTAAAACATTTATTTACATACAATATATATACAGTGGTACTACTAAACGAAATTAATAACTAGCTTAAATCTAAAATAGGCCCTTGAGGCATTGTACCAAGGATGCTGGCGGCATTTCCTCGCTGTATCGCAATGCTGATACGTTGTGCGAGGTAGCCGCCAGCTCTTCGGTCACCAGTTACGTCAACCAGACGCTTCGCGATTTCTGCGAACAACTTATGCGCGCTGGGACCCCATGGACCTAGAGTTTCAACACCAAATGGTACAAAATGGTACTCTCTACCGAGGCTCTTATATTTGTTACGTTTTAGAATTTCGGCGCTTTCCGCCGCTCCGCCCGCTTTTACAGTAGTCCGTTGGAGGTGGGACGGTGCCAGTGTGTCTACGCAGGTAGCATCCCACACCAACATCCGTCCCAAGCTCCAAGGAACTAAGGACACTCCATCGGGCCTCTTGCCATCATCTCTGATAGTTAAATTTAAAAATAAAATGTTATAAGTACTTAAGTATATTTTTGTTTGATATATGGTCAAAGTCTAATGGGTTATAGGGCTCACGGTATATACCTACAAAACTTAAAGGAAAATATTATACTTTGATTAGTCTTGCTTTGCACGTATGTAACGCTTTTAGGCATGATTTTAAATGCTTCAAGTCAATTTCCTTTGGTAAGTAATAAATAATATTTCGCATAGGTAGGTACAATACATCTATACAATTTTCTTTCAACTACTGACTAATACGTCCTACGTATTGTTCCTATTGTTTGTAGATTTTAGCTCAAAAAGTGGAGGAAAAAGGATCTATGAGTCACTTTTACGGAGACTTGTTAAGTATTCATAACATGTCACTCCCAAGTACCGTCGGTCGGTCGCAAAGGTTTTTGTAGAAAACCTTGTGTAATTGGGGCTGTGTCATTTAGCATATGTATCTTATTTGCTTAAAACTAAAGTGCCTTGGGTGTAGCAATGTAAAATAAAGATGGCCCACGTATCTCTTATCTGTATTCAAGTATTCATGTCTGTAAAGCCTCTCACTTTTATATTTCACAGATTTCAATTCAACTATTATTAGTATGTGTCCCATAAAAAAGGAGGTAAAAATATTAGGGCGCCAAAAGATAAAAAAAAAACCATAGTGGTTATGAATATGACTATCTTCACTTTCAGTTTCCCTGATCAATAGCAGAATGTGCCTTATAATAACAAAGTACCGAAGTTTCGATAATAAAAAACATTTTTTGGAGAACTTCTATGAATTATGATGTACCTATGAATAACACTTGCACTGCATGTGCTATCAAAATCGTTGCAGACTTATCTTGGTCTAACTCTAATCTAATATTACTTAATTATACTTCCAGGTGCTGCTACTTCTGGGCGCAGTGGCCTCCCACAAGTTCGTGGTCGGGTTCTGTCTGGGCGCAGAGCTATGCGCGGCTGGCCGCGCGCTGTGCGCACATGTGGCATGGGTGGCATTGTTTGCCGGTGGCTCTGTGGCCGGCATAGCCCTCGGTGCGGGGCTTGAGGCTGTACAGAGTATACAGGACTCTGTAGCTGTTCCTATTATGCAGGTAATTTTAAATAATTCCTATTATGAGCTATGAAGATTGCCCGGGTGCGGCTTTGCGAGGTAGGCCGCGCGCTGTGCGCACACGTGGCTTGCATGGCAGCATGTCAGCATGGCACTCTATTTGCCGGTTGTCTTGTGGCCGGTATTGCTCTTGGCACGGGGCTTGGGGCCGTACAAGAGTATTCAAGGTACTTTAGCTGTGCCTATTATCTATGCGGGTAAGAACTAAAGTTACTCGCCATGTGCGTACACGTTGCACTATTTGCCGGCGGATCGGTGGCTGACATCGCCCTTATAGGTGCGGGGCTTAACGTTGTACAGAGTATACATGAATCAAAGTCTGTGCCTATTATGCAGGTACTTAAGTAACTGTAGTCCTGATCCCGAGTAATGAAGACGGGTGCGGCTGTGTGAGACAGCTAGGGGTCCGCTTGATACGCATACTTAGTACTGTTTCATTTACCGCCAACTATTTCAAATTCCAGGCATTAGCGGCGGGTACTCTTCTCTACGTGACCGTCAGCGAAGTGTTGCCTCGCGAACGAGCTCGTTTCCACGAACAGAAGCGCTGGAGTGGGATGGCGCAGTTGGCAGCTGTACTGGCCGGCTTCGCGGGCATGTATCTCAGCACGAGATACTTGGGTACGTTGTTACTCTCCTCTAACAAAAGCGACAAGAAGGTTATTTTCTAGAAATTTGCCATTAGTGAAGGTGCAATCCCTTAAAAGCATATATCAAGCAACTTTGAAGAGTCACCGGGTGGTCACCACTCCAGTAAAAGAATTCGTGAAACACAAATAGTAACATTAGCGCCATCTGTTTAGTTACATTAGAAATTGGTAGCTGAGTGGTGTTGCCAGTGTATACGGTAGTATGTGTCTGCAGAAATTGTGGTTGGGTTTCATTTGTTACGCTGGAACGCTACTCCCCGAAAGATGGCGTTGTTATAAAAAAAATGGATGCGTTCCATAGCTTATCTTCCATATATTATGATTATGGACATTTTTGTTAAATGAAATGTGTTTATTACTGATGCATGTATTGTAGTATGTATGATAACATTTGGAAACCATCAGTTGTGTTCTAGATACATAGATTATATAATGCTTGTGGTCGGATGTCGCATTGGTTTTTATAATAATAAGTATCCGCTATATTTCTAAGATACTTATTACTAAGTAATAGTCAAATCTATTATATTAAATTATTACGTTCTTTTTGTTTCAGATCATGACTGAGCTTAGTGGATCTAAGTTAAATTATTCAAAATTAGTTAAGATTTAGACTCACAGTGTTTTAATTACATAATAATGTAGATCTCTGTGTATTTGTAATAAATAGGTAAAAGAAAACTTAGTTAAGCTAGGATTATAATGACGCATTTCTTTGTAAGTAAGTTTATTAAGAAGTAAATATTAATTAATTAGTTAAATATTATTTTAACTTGAATTTATACGATATAAAACTTAGATAGGTACAAAAAATAAAACAATTTCTCTGTTTCATTTTTTTTTATTTCATTTAAAATTTCATTTTGACGGCAACAATAAATCGTGAAGTATTATTAATAATGCTGGACAATATACTGATATTTTTAAGTTTTTACAAAATATTTGACTGAGGTATGTTTATAACTTATGATCATTTATTCACGCATTGGTAGGTAGTAATAAATTTTTATTTTACATCTATTAAAATTCGGTGGCAGAGTTGTTGTACATAAAAAAACTAAGTACAAAACTGACTACATGAAACTACACGAATGACAAATTCTCATTTAAATGAAAAATTGCTTACACTAATTACGAACATGGCACTGTTTTGTGATACTAAGTAATTAACAATACAAATTGACGCTTTACTATGGTTAAATCGGAATATATTGTGTTTCTTTCACTTGAGACATTTTAAACGTTAAAATAAAATAACTTATAGTTTCGTTCGACGAAGATCTGTGTGTAATCCTCATAATTAGAATATTGTTTAATTTATTTTTAGCAGTTTGGCTACTCGTCAATAGATGGCGCTTTTATCAGAATTGAAATGACACGAACATTTAAAGCTTCGAATTTGACGAATGCTACTGTATTTCAAATTATTGTTAAAACATCTGTCTTGCTATTAAATTACACATCTAAATGCACAAAATAATCTCAGTCAACAATACTATTGTGTTATTTATTTACATTCATAACATTTTATGGAAGCGAATTCAACATACATTCAACATTCATACTGAAAATCGGAATACCTCGTATTAAACAGTATAAATAAATGAATATCCTTAAACAACTACGTTTTAAATACAATAAAAGTATTACAAAATAGAAAATAATACAGATCTTTGACTCGCACTTATGCCTAGCGTAGTAAGTACCGTTATAATGATAACAAAAATCTAAAATGTTAACTTTGAATAAATATTCTTAATTTTTAAAGGAAGAGAGCGTAATAATCAATGGAACATCTCTGCCGGGTGATGTAAAACTATAAGTAGTAACATGATACTTAATTGCTCATTCTACGGAAATGTATCGAAATAGTATCAAATGTATTTTTGAATTTTGTATTGGTATGAATTATTATCTTCACTGTCAATACCTACTTGTGATATTTTCACAATATTATGAAATTATATTGGTTAAAAAAATTATGTGTGTATTACAATTAATTCGTGTATTGTGTGTGTATTACATTACAATTAATGTCAAATGAAGTCCTATAAATATTAAACAACGCGTGTTTAACAATGGTATTTAAGGCACATCAGTTCCACAAGGCACCACAGATCGTCCCGTTTTATTCATTCAAGACCAACTATACAATACTAACAAGAAGCGTAACTATATAGACGAAATTCCGAAAATAAATACATTAGATACAATCAACCGATAGGCTCTTGCAACCAAGCTTACACCTGACATGTCGCATCGGTAACATAACGTACTTCTACAAGACGAAGTAAAACAGAATCCAGTGCGTATTATAGGTAAGGTCAATGTGGCTAATTCCGTCATAGGGACTATTTAGTCCACGAGTGTATATTTCTTTGATTTTCAATCGTCGAAAAAAAAACCATTTGCATTTGATTGCTGAAACTAAAAGCAATCGCTGCTTTGTCGATGAAATGATCAATGTTGTTTGTTGTTCGAAAAAAAGGCTAGTGGACGGAATAGTCCCTATGACGGAATTAGCAACATTGGCCATTATAGTTCATTTTTTCAGGATTAGAAAGAACTTCGCAGAAGAAATCATGAGGTTCTAAATGACATTATGCGGTAAAATTTAAAAGAAAATAATGCGCTACTTAACTATTCCATTGTTATATCGCAGTTTGAGTGACTGATAAAAATTTTCATGACTTCTTCTGCAGAGTTTTCTCTAATATTTAATAATGAAAAAAAAAACCCGAAGAATAAACATTTTAATTTAGTCGCTTTGACATGGACAATTTATGACACATTAACAAATTAATTAAATTTGGACTAACTCTTGTCAATTGATAAACTATACAAAAGAGGCCAATTTCATAAAAAAGTACATACAAGCTGGATACAAGTTTTCTTATTAGGATCTGTAGCTAAGTACTTGAGTATGCAATTGGCTTCTGGGCATAAATAAGAAGTTAGCGATAAGTATATAGCTAGACTATAAATTTGTTGTAGTGGTTGGTTGGGTCGTCAGAAGCAATAATATTTACTGCTACTGCGAAATGTGAAAGTGACCCCGGTAAGTAATTATTTGCTACCTCCATAATCTTATGCGCAACTTTCGTGATGTATTTAGCTCTGGAACTGAGTCACATCGTCTTGTAATCTAGCTCAAATGTCTCCGCATCTAATTACTTAAAACTAAAATGTCCTTGGCCCACCATCGGCAGACTAAATCACGAAAACTAGATGCGAAGACACTCCCGTAATAAATACTAAGTCGAGATAAATCCTCGTAAATTTGTTCAAAGTCCCACTGGATTACACTAGCACTGAGTTCCACAATCAGGTCTTGACGCCTTCCTCGTATTTCCTTCTTTCTCTCACGGATTCTTTCAATCTTTTCCCCTTGTTCCGTTCTATTTTGTTTTTGTGCTGGTATTTTTTCCTCGGCTTGAGGGTGGGGATGATTTGGCATTCGCAGCCGGAGCGCACTTGGACGTAGTCCATAGACCAGCCGCCCGAGACGGTGATTTCGCCGTCTTTTTTGAAGGCCATGCCTTGTCGCTCCCTCCTGTGGCGATGCGGGTTTTCCGTAGCGGCGTCAGGGCCGTAGGGCCGCACTAAAGCGTACGAGTAGGAGTATTTCTGGACGCACCGAGACTGGTTGTAGAGTCTGGCGTCCACGAACCGGCATGGCTTGTCGACGACGCCCGCTGCGCAGGAGATTTCGTAGAGCTGCATGTTGTTCTCGCCGTCCCTGTAGAGCTCGACGAAGAGCCCGCTGAGGGTGCGGCCGCCCTGCGGCGCGGTCATCTCGTGCACGGTGGGGCAGCAGTCCACGCCGTCGCTGTGGTTCCTGGCCTCATGCACCAACAGTTGCTGCATCTCGTGCCAATGCGATCTTTTCCAGTCTTCGTCTATACTGTAAAGTAAAGAAAAAGAATTAAGCTAGGTACTAATAGTCAACTGATTTAGGGTTAGGTAGACATTATTATATTTGTTAAGAAGTTGAATAGTCACAGACCACTACGCAGTTTGTCACAGCTTACATTTGAACACTCTCATACTTGCAGCTATGGTATCTAACAGCACAGCAGGCACCTATACTGAAACCTATCATAGGAGTCTTAGGGAGATAATGTCTGGTAGCCGGGCATCTTAAAAGTTACCCGATGCGGAAGGCACGCCCGGAGTGTTGGTTTCGTGACCCAGTTGTTAGGTCTTGTATGTCGTCAATCGCCAACAGTTGTCATAAGGAAAATGAGTAAACATAAAAATAATGTACTTAGTAATATATTAGGAACATGGTAGAGTTGATAGATACTTACGGCGCTCGGTGATGCTGTCGAGGCGTCCGGCGCACGCGACTCTCGTTTGTGAACACGTCGCCCGCCACCCCTGCCCCACACAGCACCTGGAATGAGGTAAACACACTTGTTAATTACTTTATATTTTCTTCTTGCGAACCGAATTGCCAGTCTCTTGCCAGTAGAAGAAAGTATCGACCAAATTGTACAGTCAGCATCATAGTAGCGGATCAAACCGATAAAACAACGCGCCAAAAGTATCTAATTAAAGTGCTGTAATAAAGGTATTATTTTCTACTTTTCAGAGTATTTATTTATTCAAGTATACATCTGTAACTTACAGCTAGCAAATAAAGCGTTACAAATATGAATATAGGTATGTATGTTACAATGATTTATGTCAAACAAAGACATCAAACAATAAATACAATATAGGTATTATTATTCATAATGATATTTCAGATAAACTTTCCAATATTTCCGTTTTTATTTGTCCGAAATTCTTTCTAGGATTATGACTTGTCGTATTATCTTTTACATTTAAAGCACTTAAGTTATTAATGATAAGATGTTATCAATTGTCCGAGTCAGTGTGTTTGATTTAATAGCTAGTTAGTACACATAGGTATACATGTATACACTTATAAATATATCTACGTATAGAAAAAGGTACCTACTTATTAAATAAATGCAAATATACAAATTGTTATGTAATCCCCTAGAGGAAACTCTATATGATCTTTCCGGAGTCCTTATTAAGTAGGTACTTAATTTAAAATCGAATAGTAAATACGTTATAATTAATTTTATTTTATTGTTAACGGTTAATAAAACTCCATTTACGTTTATTTTATGGTTCGACATTCATTAAGTAAACGCGAAGAGTCGGGTCGCTTAATGTAAATTAGCAACTTGGGATCATAAAATGCACATAAAATCAGCGTACCTATGTCTCAATTACAATACTCAAATTTCAAACCCATAAAGTAAGACGAAAATTTATTAGCAAAACTAGTGTATTTAATTATGCCTATTACGACTTTTAGAATATATTTAGTAAACAACTTTACTTAAGTATTTATGTTCTGTCACAATTATTTTCTTAAACGTAGAGATAAGCGGAGGTCTCCTCGCTAGCTATGTTACTCTTATGACTATCAGCGGCGTGGCATCTTTAGAATTACAATATTAGTATATACTTATATTAAAAATCTTATTATCGTCAATTTTATAAGTAGTTACCGGCCCACCACTAACCGCAACCTACTTTCTTCATAAGAAACAAAGGTATCCACGATGTTTTGAAAACATTTCTGTCTGGTAACCCGTGTGATTGACATGCTATTTGAAACATTGAAGACATACGATTTTGTTTTGTAAACCTGTTAACACGTTACAAACCAAATCAGACGACTTTAAAATAAAGTTTATTGCGATAAGTCTTTGATTTACACACAATTAATTCGGTCTGTGGCTTAGGAAAATATTAAAATGAGAATCTACTTAAATAACTTAGTTGACCAAACTCAACTAAATAACTTAGTCGGCTAATTAAAACATTAAAGATTTATTAGAATAACGTAACTATTTCAGATTTTTGTCTATAAGCTTGATGACTTTAATACGAATACATATATGTAATAAAATTTACTTAACATAATATAGTTCATCCGAGTTTTTCGCCTCAGCTCATTATAAGAATAGAAAAACTCCCTAATCATGAACTCTTTCGCATTAACGTGTAAAAGGACGTCAAAACTGTTATGACATTAACTCATGTAGCGGCAGTTGATTTCATTCGACCCACATCCTTCCATCATAATGATACTCGGAACTGAGTTTAGTAATTGGATTGATGACATGATTTTAAAATTTTCTTCTACAGTCATTACGAGTACAATATTGGTTTGTTTTTTGTTTTGATCAGCATTATATATTATGTTAGGCATCTAAATGAAGTATACACAAGAGTTTTAAGCAGAGCTAGAGTCGCACCAATAAAAGTCTGCAGCGGATTTGATAGTCCACGCAGTGTAAGTGTTATTTATATGTCATCATTTCATAGAAGTTTGACGTTAAAAATGACACTTGCACTGCGTGGGCTATCAAATCCGCTGCAGACTTTTCACGGTCTGACTCTGACTCTTTTACGAATCTGTGAATAATTTATACATATATTTTTAGTCTAAAGATCGTGGCCAATGAAGGAACTACAGCGTATTACCGCATTTCATAAGGTAAGGGTCGTTAAATATCAATAAATCGTGTTAACATTAATATTAATAACAGCTGTTATAATGATTGAGTGAATTTTACGTTTGACATTACATAAACACTGTCGACTAACATTATGCAGTTAATTAGGTAGGCATCTACCTACATAAGGTTAGTCCTGAAAGTCTTATTTTAAACAGTTTGATATTGGCCTTTTTATGATAAAATTTTTTGAAAAATTAAGTAGGTATGTGCAATTCTTGCATGACCTAAGGGCGTGTTAGATTTAGTTTTAAAACGCTCGCTTGCGCTAACGCGTAACTGTGCTGTTTGAGATAATTAAATAACAATTAGAATTCGAAATAAACTAGCGATAAGTGAAAAATAAACTTAGTTAAAATCAGAGAAATAATCTAATCTTCAAAATAATTGAACTAACCCTAATTCCAGTAATTAACACATTTATTGCTATTCAATAGGTAATAGGATCCCTCATTTTGAAATTAAACTTAGATATTTTGATAAGCAATAAAAATCATAAAGTACCATATCGTGAAACCAGCAAATACCACACCTCAGACGACCGGACGAGATGTAAAATGATCCCGCGACACAATGCGCTTTACGAGCGATGATAGGTTTCTCAAGCAGCTGTCATTCCCACAGCCTCCGGGCCGACAGTCGTTCCCAGTCCGAATCTCCTCATTATCACACTATTACGGTTCTGCGTCAGATTTCACGTGCTATTACCGAATACCATTAATGTCTCACGCTGTGTCCGTTAAAAGTGTTTTGTAAGCGCCAAATTGGCAGGTATGTGTCGTTGTCTCTTTGTTGTTTAATTTAAAATTGAAAACACTGCTGTTTTAAGAACAAATTTATTAATTCGGTCTCTGTTTGAAAAGCTTATTTTTCAGTGTACTTAGTACAAAAAAGATCAACGCATATCATTAGTTTTTCATTTACCTACCTTAAACTCTACATAATTATTTAAAATCTGTATTTGATAAGTGAAATTGCAAACTCAGAATTTGTTTAATTTCAACGATATTTTAAATTATCAATGGCACGTTTGAATAAAAGTAAAATTCCTAAAAATATCAGTTACTAGGTTATAGTCTGGCATAGCGGCGTAATCCACCATTCACATGCGTCCTCCCCAATCTGCATTTTTACGACATCTAGTGTCGGAATTCCAATCACTAGTTGATTGCTATATCAATAAATTAACAAAATACCGCTTTCCGCTAATTACGGACTGTCTATTTCAAATCTAAATCAAAAACAAAGGAGCCACGAGAAAATAGATCTTCTGCTAAGGACATAGAGTTCAGTTTATATCACAAACTTAAAATAATACTTATCAACCTGTATTCTATAAATATGTAGCATCATTCCCTTGTCAATCGAATGTAGCACTTAAATTTAAGTTGTTTAAGTTTATGTCCCTAATCATATTATAGTTTATGAATTAGCGTCAAAAATCGGCTTTGAAATCGAATTTATAATGGTTTCCCAGAATTCTCTCGTGTTTTACAATACTTATCTTCATCTGGTTCATATTCATATTATGCCTCGTCTTTATTGATTTTATTGATACTTGGTTCTGTTAACTTATGTTCTTTTAATAAAAAGTCGATCGTTTCCAATTCTTTATGGTAGTGATTATTAATATGCTTTGGGGGAAAAAAGTCGCATATGTCTATGAATGTCCAAGTCGCATATGATATGTCTATCGAGCATTGTTGAACAACGGAAGTTGGTTTTGTGTAAATTGTTTAATAAAATTTGTTTTAAGCATGCGAACAAATACTTAATTAATCCGTTGTCAAAGAAGCTATGAACCCAAATGTCCGACCAAAATCGAAAAAAAATTAGAAATAAAGCTAAGTGTAGGTAAGGAAAACGTAAGGGCATAACGTTATTTTCAGCGCTAAAGTAATATTTTATCGGGCTTTGCAGCCTCGTTGAGATAGGATTTATTAGACCTTTAAGTAAATTCGATAATTACATCTGTCTAAGATGTAGAAAATTAAAAATACATTTTGTGTGTACCTTCTTCCTTCTAATTCATAAAGTCATAAGTTAATTTAGTAGGTGCTAAGTATGTGATGTTTCAAAATTTTGAGAAAAGTAAACCTTATGTAAACCTTGCCCAGTAATATAATTATGATCATTGTCAAGAGGGCGCTGTTATTCTAATGTAAAGGGCGACAGTCCAGTATAGATAGTATGAAAAAATGAGTTCTAGTGATATTCCGCAACATGGCGCGTGATCATATAATTCCTGCGGGCTCAGCACGGTTCCATTTTTATCGACTATCACTATGCGCGTCCCTTTCGCACTTACATACTTGTTAGAACGTGACAGGCATGGTGACAAGGGATAAAAACGCGACCGTGCTAAGCCGCCTGGTCAGGCATTACCTAGAGTTTTCAGGGTTACATTTCGATTTTCAAAAAATCAGCACATAAGCGCAGCGACGATATTTTACTGTGCTTTTGATAACTAGTTCATAATTCCCCCATCGAACCTGAATGGAGATTGTTTAAGTTACCGATATAGAAATAATAAACATCCACAGTCACGGATCACGCGGCACATTCAATCAGAAATATCGTGTAATAAGCTTGTCACACCATAATAACTAATAGCTTCAAACACAATACAAATCATGAACGTGGAAATCATATCGCGGCTCATAAATAATACTGACAAATTTATCTAAACATCCCATTTTAGAACACGATGTTAACATTCGATTTTAAATCATAGTCGTAAGAATCAAAATTGATTGAGTCTCGTTTTTAAGGGCTGAAGTTGGTGGGATAAGATTGAATTTAAATTTTCACGGTTACTGTTTTGATAATGAGATTCATAGTCAATGTTAACAGTATTTACTTTGTAAGGATAATGTAGCTTATTTTATATTTAGATTTTAAACATCTAAAATATAAATACAAATTACAGACCATATATATATAGTTTATATAAAAATAATATTTTATTGCACGCGTATTTTTATTAATAGGTCCTAAAAATACCAACTCGATTAAGTTAGCGTCTTCTGTTGGAGATTATTCAAAAATATAATATTGGATCACAGGCCAACAAAGCAGCGTCCATATGCTATTGAGGCGTATCGGACTAAAAACTTTTCACTTTAATACCGCAGCGCGTAAGTGATGTATTAATTTCGGAATAAGCGGAAGAGGTTGGAGAAGTGCGTAGGTAAGTTACTTATTTAATACCCACTCAAAGGTCGCATATAGAAAATATGATTATCAAAAAATGTAATGCGCGTTAATTTTCTATTCATTAAAATAAATAGTTTTGCTTCATTTGCTACCTTTTTTAAAAATCATAGTTTAAAATCAGAAATGTGCCACCGGACAACCTGTAGGTATAACTGCACTCCGCAGCTGCAGGTTGCAGGTACAGTGGTAGTGGTGTGTTCAATTGATCAACGGCTGCGTCCGTGCACAGCATTCAGCAATGCTATTTGAGACGCGTGAAATCGACTGCCACGTCTTTAGTCGGCTCATGACTCAAATCTGACACTACGGAATGCCGTTTACAGTAAATACGGACCGAATATTAAGGAGCGGTGTACTGAGGGTGATAAGCCAAATTTCCAATTTGATTTTCTATCGAGTAACCAGCAGATATTTACACAGTTACAAGAAATTCGCTTGATTTAAAATTCAATCAATAATTTAATATATCGGCACCTATAGTTTGTATCTTTAGGTATTTCAATAAAAGTAAACAAAATCAACCCTTAAATGGCTCCTTAAGCCAGTTGAGGGTAGATGAAAACATTACATGATCAAATAATGTAGGTTAAAGTCAGGTCGTTCAGTGACAGATCCAGGCGGTTTTGTATATGGTTGGTTAACCAGTAAATGTTATAACTGTAACCCGAAAATGTACAAATTATTTGTTTACTTTTATTTAAATACCTAAAGATACAGACTATAAACCCTGACGGCTTCTGCCAACCTATAGGTACATATGTAAATTGTGACTAGGGTTATTGTTATATATTTCTTCTTTAGGCCCTTTTTCGAAATGTCGCGCCCTTGTAAATGTGTCCTTATGTCCCTGCTATGAGCTAGAAGCTAGTACTTTATGAACTCTACTCTAACTATAAAACTTATCGAACCCGATCGCTATTTATCGGTATTAAATTTCAAATTTATTTTATTGTCTGTCAGATAATTTTATCTCATCACGCGAAGTCCTATAAAATTCTAAACCCTAACTCTGGACTCGACCACCCATTTGTGGGCTATAAATAAATGGGAGTTAAATATAATTTATAACGTTTTTGTAATCCTAAAATACGATATATCAAAGTCCTCGCCGCTGCTTTTAGCGTATCTTTGGTTCGGAATGGTAAGATAACACTTCGCGTAAGCCTTACGACTCTTAAACAACACTTATAACACTTAATACCAATAACACTCATCGATGAGAATGAATCACCACTCAGATTAGTTGCATTAAAAACGCATTAAGACTTCAAAATGATATTTGGCATGATATGCTGGTGACACCAATTAAGGATATTTTTGACAAGATGAAGAATTTATGCGTTTAGGGCAAGATGTGGTTGTTGTGTTGTATGATTCCATACTTGCTAAATGGCGCTAAGTTAAACGTGATTTATAGAAATAATAATAAAAATTGTAACTTAAAAAACATCCTCTTATATTTAGACTTCAATGTTTTCAAAAGAGTTTTTACAAGGAACTCTTTTTGAATTCTATAGTTCATAAAAATACTAACGGTATAGATTGAATAATAAAAGAAAGTACAAATTATTACAATTTAATTTCATTTAAATACATCATTGAAATTATCCCTCAAGTGATTTCTTCTCACATGACACCTCACACGACAGTTCGTGCAAATAACTGAATTATATTTTATTACATATTCCTTTGAGCAGCCGTAATCGTCTTACGTCCCTGTCAGGTAGCGTGACCAATCAATATGTCAAACAGAGACGCAACTGTAATAAGGTCTCGGATTAAGGGTTCCGATATCAGGGTTTATGAAACTACAGACAGTTTGTAAGGACAACGTTTATTAGAGTTTATTGTTTTTTGGATTTAAAATATTATTAATTTAGTTACAACATAATAAACTTAAATGTAAAGTAAATGGTAGCAATTGAAATGAAAATAGTTTAAAGTTAAATTATTACCAATTACCGATCTTGTTAGCCGTAAATAAAACAGAATCTTCGGCTAAGTAAAGCAAATATTTGTGTCAGAAAAAGTTCGTACCTATAGAGTAAATAACTGTCCTGTCCTACCTCTCTACAGAAATTATACATTGTCAAATTTGTCCGCCAGTTGCCAGACATATCTGCCAGACAGATTTGACGGACACATCTGTACGCATATCCTATTTAAAACTTATGAAGTTCCTGTAACTACTGTAAACATCAAACCATATTTAAGTGCTTTGAAATGAGCCAATAGCTGTAACGTAATCCCTCTTTGCTCTTTGGTTACAAAATATTGACTCCCTGTCTAAGTTATTTATCTGTATACACTTTAAAATTATATCTCTTAACCAAGTGCGGGACAATAGTAACTACTGCAATTAACTTACCACAATGACAGTTTACTCTTAAAATTAGAAAGTAACGTTTTCATAAAAGGTGTTTAATACTTCCTATTATGTACCCTAGTAAGTACCTAGTTCTCGATTAACTTCGACTTGTGTAACTGTGACCCAAATATATTTAAAAAGCGACTTTCCATTATTATTGAGCCTACAGCTTGAATAATAATATGTTATAAACTTTTGGTGTTACTATTTATTTCCATTAGACTTAATCCCCTAGTTTACTTAGACACCACATAAAAGTTTCGTAATGCTTCTTATGTTACGTGACCTGGTATGGAAGACGTTAATTGTTTTAGAAATTCGATGCCCCATATTTTGGAATTATAGGTACAATTTGGGATACATAAATAGTTTTTCCATAATAGCTTAAATGGTGCTACAATGGCTCTATAGAATTTTTTTTTGTAATACGAGTTTGAGGTCTAATGTTCAGAGAGTTTATCAATATATTTTACGATATAGTTGCATTTTAGGTAAGTATTTATGTACTATTAATGATGTCATGTTTATTAACAGGTCTTACGAGAAGAAACAAATAGAGAATTTTATTTCATGATTTCGTAGGACTTCATTAAAATTTAAAAAGATAACCCGTAAAAACCGCCGCACCTGTATCTTTACGATAGTAGAAGCCAACGTTAAGCAGGTAGCGGCAGGTACGCGCACACAAGAGGCCTATTCGAACTTCAAAAACAGCTACTTTATTTAACATTGCCTTGATATGACTTGACATTACTTCACGCATGCAAATTTAAGAACCAGCGAATAGGCCTCCAGCGCAGTTGTAAGCTGACAAGCCGACACCACCCGAGCCCGACCCTTCTCATAAATCAATTTCCCTCCATTGTAAGATTACTTATTACGAGCTTTCAACCTGACACAAATAATAATATTATGTCGTTTAAGCCTTTCACTAAATAGGAGGTTTAAATTTCGAAATTAGTACAAAATGACTCAGTAGACCGATTGATGATGATAAATTTTATGATGTTCCGAACAATTACATTAAAGTTTCTAACTTTCTTGGTGCTCTACGGGATATGCGCTTAAGTCATTTTCATTCCCGCCATTTCATTCAATCATACCCGTATTCAAATAATGACTGACATTACTGCATGGCGTTTTAGAACTTTTAGAGTCCTTTTTGCTAAGGAGAGACATATATGTACATAGTAAGGTTAAGCAGGTGCTTAAGTTGCATTCGTAGCTCAGAGCAAAAACTGTAGCCTTACATTCGTGCTAAACAACTATAATATTGCATTTAACATGACTCTTAAAATATATTTATCAAGAGTCATTTCAGCTTATCAACTCCAATGATAAACCAGCCGCCATAACTTAGTGCTTGACAGCTAAATGTATTCCTGACAACTCAATGTGGTTTCTGTCG